>NW_028261389.1:56228118-56564618 GCF_051295495.1 Thamnophis sirtalis | reverse complement strand
TTTGTTTAAATGTATATATTAAAAAGGAATCATTGTATTCAGAGCTTCCACACACATAAACATTTACACATAGCATATATACATTCATTCAAACACATTTAATATCCCTTCCAAAAATATTTTTCCTAAGGTGTTATAAGATTTGAATTTAATTATTGAATAATTTCTGGATTTCTGAATTTTTAAAAAAATATCATCTTGTATTACATGCTCAGGTTACATGAGTAGGTTCAGTAAGTGTTTTCAAACCATTAGCAATACTTCTGAGTCATTGCTTCTTTACAGTTTTGAATAACCACATGATTGTGGATTATTCAATTAAACTATTTGATTTTAGCTTAAGTCAAACAGGATACACCTGCAGGGGGAACTTCTGAATTACAGCATACCTAGAGGCATTTACAAAAAAAAATAGGCTTAAAGCAATTCAAGGCCAAGACTTGTTTGGGCAAATTGTGCTATTTTGTAATCATAGCACTACTAATTCAAATCAATGGCATTAAGGCTCCTTTATACATGACATTTTTTACATACCATCATCCATGAATACAGCAGAAAAGATTATTATCATCACAAGTGCAAAGAGCAGACAGCTCTTTTATAAATTGGTTGCCTAGTTCATATATGTTTCGCATCATAAACTCACAAACTGCATGTCAAGCTTTCACTGTATTTATCTCTCACTCAACTGAAAAAAGTGCCTTTCAGCTTTATGTACAAAAAACAGGCAAATGCTGAGAAATATCTGCAACGTTCAAAGCTATTAGTCTTACATCTGTTTCACCAAGATAGATCCTAATTACATCATTTTCTCCAGGTACATATTGAAGATATCTTGGCAGGAATCCTAGAAAGTCATATCCAACTACAGGTAGTCCTTGACTTATGACCACAATTGAACCCAAAATGTATGTTGTGAAGTGAGACATTTGTTAAGTGGATTTTGCCTCATTTTACCATCTTTCTTGCCACAGTTGTTGTGAATCACTGCAGTTGTTAAGTTAGTAATCTGGTTGTTAATTGAATCTGGCTTCCCCACTGACTTTGCTTGTCAGGTGGTCACAAAAGGGAATCATGTGACTTTGGGATGCTGCAACCATCATAAATGTGAATTAGTTTTCCAAGCATCTGAATTTTGATCACATGATCATGGCTGTAACTGTGAAAAATAGCCATGTCACTTTTTTCCAATGCCTTGGTAGCTTTGAAGAGTCACTAAACAAACTGTTGTAAGTCGAGGACTACCTATAGTATCAGGTTTGACTGAAAAGAGGGCAATTTGCTAGATTAATGGTACTTCTTATAAACAAGTCAGGAAGTTTCTACATGTTGGAATGCTTGATACATTTTAGGCACTTTCTTGACAACAGATTTTTTTTAAGTTTAATATTTTCAAATAAACATGTAAATAATTTAGAAATTTCCTAATGCCCATTTTGTTGTACAAGACAGAAAGTATCACGTTGTTTTGGAGAGGACATTAACCAACTCTCCGTGGTAATTTTAATTGTTAATAAAATGTTAATTGATGGTCTTACTTTTTTAAACAAACAATTTTGTGATGGCAATCAGGAAGCTTCTTGCACTAACTAGTTGAACCCAAGAGTCAAAGAAGGGAGAATGGTCTTAGAGATGATCTTGGGAAAACCATAGCAAAGGCACAGAAAAGAATAAACAAGAGGAACAGTAGTTGGATTGAGGGCCAACCAGAATTTAGATCAAAATAATGTGCATCATTTCTCTATACATAACAGAAAATATCCCAGCACCCAAACATTGCAGCGAGAGCTTTTCCAGATTATCAGCTTTTCTCAGTCTTCACAATATTGTACATTAATAAAGCAAAATACTTTCCAAGAAAAGCAAACAGCAGCTCATAGTTATGAAGACTTTCTGTATTATAACTTTGAGAATGTCCTTATTTTTGTCAATGTAAATCTTGCTGATATTGTCATCCAATACTTTTGCTTGCAATAGCTACTGGAATCATCAAAGGCCCTGAGCTTTGGATTTCCCCTCACTGAGGATTACTGTGGTTAGCAAAAAGAGAAAGAGTATCTCTGAAAAATCAGGCAAATGCTCCTAGAAGTTGCAGCTGCATTATTTTGATGATTTAGCACCAAACATGAATGGAGAAGCCCTATAATAATGATGGTTTCCTTTAAATGCTTCCTGGATGTTTGTATGTAAGGAAACATAATACTAAACCAGCAGTTGATGGAGAATAAAGGGAAGTTCAGTTCCAAACTTAAAGACCCGAACAGTAAAAGCTTGATATTTTCATAGAGAAATGAAATGACTGAAGAGTTCATTTAGAAGTAGGGAAATCAAACACAAAGAAATTCACAGCAAAAAGTTAAAAATGCAAGGATGGAAGTCCCACCTATATTTTCAAAACTGTCCTCTTTTCCTAGAAAAGGGCAGGGCTCTTAATTAAATTGTCCCGACTGTGGTTTTGCTTTGATTTACTCTGCTTTAGATGACAAATTGGAATTATTTTCAAACAGGACACCATGACTGACTGCTTAAATGGTGTATTAATAATTCCTGCGATTTGACAGATAATAAAGCTAAAACAGCTTTTATCATAAAATAATATATGAAGGATGTGTGACAGAAACACCAAAAACATTGAGTGTCACATTAAGACGACTGGGTGAACAAAAGCATCCAGATCTCATATTGTTTTAAGAATGTTGCATCAGGTACTTTGAATTTTACTTTTACAAGTAGTGGTACTGCAGAATTGGATGAAATGAAGATGGTTTTGGAATGGAACAGACCACCTCAATTCCTACCTATTCAAATATAGTGGAAAAGGAAAAAAAATCACAGGGAAAATATCTAGATCAGGGGTAGTCAACCTTTTTATACCTACCGCCCACTTTTGTATCTCTGTTAGTAGTAAAATTTTCTAACTGCCCACCGGTTCCACAGTAATGGTGATTTATAAAGTAGGGAAGTAATTTTACTTTATAACATTTATAAAGCAGAATTACAGCAAACCCCTACCCCCCACCATGAGAGCTGGAACGCCCACTAATGGGCGGTAGGGACCAGGTTGACTACCACTGGTCTAGATCTTAAATATATATTTCAAACTTTCATTTATCCCTCTAATTAAAATTTACAGTTAATATACATAGCGGGGGGGGGGGGTCAAATTATTTTAAATATATACCACTCAATCTCCAAAAGTTTGTTTTACTCTGAAGAGTTGATAATTCAATTTTTTAGGATTACAATAAATCAGTACATTATTCGTGAAACAGCTTATTTTATCTAGCCTGAATAAATTCATACCATCTGGATTTTCACTAGATGAGTTCAAAGTAAGTTGCAGAAGTTATATTGCTACTACTTTCATCTAGAGACAAAAAGATCATTTGATCAGCTGGCAGTTTAAAATATGTATACGATTTGCATAAACTGAGTAATGCTTTAAAGTTTCTGTGTAAAGGAGTATCCTAGGAATTTTTTTAAAGTGTTCAGGTTTCATGAGGAAAAGGACAAAGAAACAGAAGAACTCTGCTGTTTATGTTTACAATAAAATACATTTTCAGAGGAATTTCTCAGAAAATATATTAAGTTTTGAGGCTCAGAAAAAATAATAAAGATGGTATCTATTCTTCTATTACCTCTTGCCCGATGTAATTAAAAAACTAGGTAATCAATAAGAAAACATTTTTTATATTCCATTATGAGAGCCAGTTTGGTATTCAGATAGTCCTCAACTTGCAACCGTTCAAAATGATGACAGATTGAAAAAAATAAAAAGGTATTTACAACTTAGACTCAGAGTTTATGAGTCTGGAAACCAGCCAGCATTTATAGCTATCAGTCCTCTGCTCATGTGACCCTGATTTATAATGTTTTTCAAAGCAGAAATTGATGTTTACTTCTGATTTATGGCAAAAATGCCTATTGCAGACAATGTGTTCACTTTACGACTGCTGTGTTCATTTAATGATTGGTGCAGAAAGTTTTAAAATCAGGTACAGTCACATAATGACCCACTTAATGACCAGCATGACTTATGACCATGATTCTGGGATCAATCATGGTCACAAGGAGAGTACCACCTGTAGTAGTATTAAAGCTTGAAACCAAGCTAGAAATTGGCATACCATGAGTTCTAGTTCTGCCTTAGGAATGAAGGGTGGCTGACCTAGGTCCAATCCAATCACTCCTTCTCGGCTCTAGGAAGAAGGCCATGGCACACCACTTCTGACAATTTTGCCAAGTAAACTGTAGGGGCTACTCCAGGCACTCTCCAAGAATCAAAACTGACTCTGTGGAACACATACACACATATTTTGCTCTGCAGCCAAAGTCTAAAGACATATATACACATATTCTAATCTCTATATATGTATATATTTGCAATAGTACAAATATACATGTATATATTTGCAATTATCTGTAGCTCGGGTGTAGAATGAGAGTGAAGGTTCATTCACTTGTGGGTTGGTTTCCGAACATTTCATTACCAGGCTAGGTAACATCTTCAATGGAGTTGAAGTGGAGATGTTCTTTAGTTTATAAGGGCCTTATGTGATGAATAGGTTTTGTGGTGATCAGGTCAGGGTCTTATGATGAGTCTTGTGATGGATCAGGTGTAAGTCATCAGAGTGTGTCTTGTGATGAGTTGTGATAGAAAGGTCACATCAGGTGAAGATCATTAGGAAGTGAAGTGCTGGTTGGGGGTAGGGCTTGTGTTGAGTTGGTTGAGGGTCGGTGCTGTCTCTGGTTGGCAGTGCAGTTGAATTCTGAGGGGTTCGTAGCCTGGTTGTAGGTCAATGTGACTATTGATGGAATTGCTTGTGGAGTGCTCTGAAGAACTCACGAGCATGGCAGGTGGTAGCGTGACCAATGATTTTTGTGTTGCTCCCATTGAACTAGTGCTGTTTGATGTTGTGGTAGGTAGAGATTAAAGATTTGGGATTGTGGTGTTTGACTGCCAGCCAGTATTCCTGGATCCTGGTTTTAACTGGCGTGATGTTTGTCCCACATATAATTGGTTGCAATTGTTACGATTTTGTAAATTACATTGTTTCTTTCATCCTTCTGTATCTTGTCTTCTGGATAATTTCTGGTGGAGTGTAGCTGTGGATTTGAGGGCTATAGCTATTGCTATTCCTAGACACCAAACAGCACCAACACCACAAAATCATTGGCCACACTACCACCCTCATAGCCAACCAGAGATAGCACTGCTCCTCAACCAATCCACACAAGCTCCTCCCAACCAGCATTTCACCTCCCAATTACCCTCACCTGATGTAACCTCATCACAAGACCCAACACAAAATTCTCACTGATGATGCACATCTGACCCTCACAAGACCCTCACTTGATACACCCACACCTGACCCATCACAAGACCCTCACCTGATGGGATCCTCAACTGACGTTACCCCACCATCACCGGACCTACTGACCACATGAAGCTCCCATAAACAGAATACTGACAATGACATCCCCTAAACTCCACTGAAGATGTTACCTAACCCAGTAATGAAATGAAACCAACCCACAAGCTTGGAGAATGAACCTTCACCCTCATATGTATATGTTTTATACACTGAGAAAAGTCCTAGATCTATGGTTTCACCTGATATCAAAACAAATATATTGATACTAATTTTGTTCTTTTGACTCATTCCTAAATAAGAGGTTGAATTATATGCATTGCCATATCAAATTTTGAATTTTTTGTATATACCTGCAAAGCTTGCACCTGTGTAAAGGGGAAGTTCATACAGTATTTGTACTAGGGTTTAGCTAGAGATGTATAAAACTGTTCATGCTGAACTCTTATCATTTGTCTGCATAATGCAAATTTGCATTATTTATTAATTTATATTGCACCTTTATTATTTTTACGAATAATTCTAGGTGGCAAACTTACTATATCTAACACCCTTCCTCCTATTTTATCCACAATAACCCTGTGAAATGGGTTGAGCTGGGAGAGTGATTTTGGGATTGGTCCAAAGTCACCCAATTGGCTTTGATGGCTAATGTGGGACTTGAATTCATGATCTCTTGCTTCCTAGTCCGATGCCTTAACCATTATGTCAATTTTGCTTTGGCCCATACAGTTTTTGCCTCTTTCCTTTAAATTTACTTTCTAACATTACTTGGTATTTATTACAACTCCTTCCTTTCAAGGGTCAAATATCCAAATGTACATCGGAATAGCATTTTACTTTAGTTTGTTGCCAGTATTAGTTGGGATTCAGGATTTAGTGTTCATGGTCTAGGCCCGTGATGGTGAACCTAGGGCATGTGTGTGCCACAGGTGGCATGCAGAGCTCTCTATGCGGGCATGCCAGACCAAGCCCCAGCCCAAGCCATCGCGCATGTATATGCGCCTCCTGCCGGCAGCTGGTCTTTGGGTCTCTACTGCACATGCATGGGGACAGGGCCTTCCCCAATCTCCAGAGTTTTTTTCCCAGCACCCCCTAGCTTTGTCCCACCAGCGCGCCTTAGCTTTCTCCTGCATTTCTGTTGCCCGTGCCTTCCCTGATCTTTGCAGATTCCATCCTCTGCATCTGCCACTCCATGGCAGGAATGGAAAAAAAAGCTAGGGCATGCTGGGGGGAGAAATGTCAAAGATTTGGGAAGGCATGGGCGGCAGGAATGCAAGATGAAGCTAGGATGAGCTAGGGTGTGTGTGAAACTGTGGAGATCACGAGGGGCCCCACGTGCCCCATTTTGGGCCTGAAAATTCTCTGCACCAACCTGGAAGTCAAAATGGGGCCGGGGCGTGGGGGCGGTGTGCATGCACAGGGGGCTCTTGCATTATATTTTGGGGATTGGGGCACGTGTGTGTGCATTTGCTCGCACCCATGCACGCTTTAGGCACTTGGCACCAAAAAGGTTAACCACCACTGGTCTAGGCAAAGATTTCTTGAGTTTTGCCACCAACTGTGGCTGGCATCTTCAGAGGCAAGGACGTCCACTATACAGACTGATTAGTGTTATGTCTGACTATGCGGTACTGACTAGTTTCTAACCAGGTGACCCAGGACGTTCCAGGCTCCAAACTGCTTTCTTTTCTATGAACATTTTGGGAGGGGGGGAATCTCTTCTGTTGCTTCTCCCTTGTAGTTGATATCTTCCCATTGGATTCATCCACTGGAAGACTAGTTGAATTTTAAAAAGAGAGAAAGAAAACAGCAAAGTTTAGCATTTCCCCCATCATATGGACTAGAATGGAAAGGTGGCAAAATTCTTGTCTATTTCACTAATTCTTTTTAAAGTCTATATATCACTATATATCACTGTCACAGTGTAAAATGAGATAGTATAGTATGTGGTATGTAGTATGCATAACGCTCCAGTGAACATGTATGTAAAAACATTAATTAACAAATCTGGTCTTTCCCCATGCCACCACTGTACCTGCTGTTGCAGCAGCAGCAGTAACAACAATGTAAAAAGGTTCACTGTTCGCTAGTCCACCAGCCCAAGATGAAATGGCTATGGAAGACAGTAACTGGAGGAAGGGCTATTGTATAGTGTACAATAGACAACTGGATGTAAAGTGTTTGCTTACAATTAAATGAAGCAACATTTGGCACCATTTGATTTGACCCACATTGGAAAACTTTGCTTTTGGTATGTAACAGGAAAACCCAGGTGAAGTTGACTTTCGGTGGCTAAAGCAGAGTATGATCTTATACATTCTTGCCGTTAAGAAAGAGTTAGTGGCTTGTATTTATTACATGAGGAAACTTGTTGTATGGATCAACCTTAAATATTTTAAAATATGTAACTAATGATAGATAGTTGCCTAAAGAAAAATTGTTTACACCAGGAGTGTCAAACTCAAGGCCCGTGGACCAGATTTGGCCTGAGGGGTGCTTAGAGCTGGCCCGCGGGGCCATCCTGGAAACAGAGAAGGACTGACCCGTGGTGCCTCTGCCAGCAAAAACAGAGCTTGGCAGGGGTGCATGTGGCCCTCACAGGCTCCATTTTTGTTGGCAGAGGGCTGGAGGAGGCCATTGAAGCTGAAAATGGGGCCTGGGATGACAATGGATCCCCTCCAGCCCTGCCCACCACAGATGCCCCAACATGTGTGACCTCCATCTGGCCATGCCTACATATCCACCTGAGGTCAACACAACCCTGATGCAGCCCTCAATGAAATTGAGTTTGACACCCTTGCTTTACACAGATGGCTTTACACATGAAATGGTCATTATATTCTTGTAATAGCTTGGCAAATACACATCTTTTTCTGAGAATGCAATAAGTGAAAGAATGTAAAATTGAAAGCTCCAAAGAAAAGGGGGAAAACCTAAGCAAGTGCAAGGCACAAAAACAGTGTATGGAAAAATGAATGAAAATTTGAAATATGGACATATTAATGAAACTTAACTGAGAATTCAACAAAATGCCAAATCAAAAATAAGACATATAATTGAAGTCAGCCTCTATTTTGCCTATATCATATGGTAGTTAGTATCTCATTTAAACATTTCAGGATTAAACAATTTCTAAAAGATTAGTCAATACACGTGGGAAGGAAGGCTTACTTTAGTTCCAACAGCATCAGATACAGAAAACAGGAAATATATACAGCAAGAAAGCATTTGTTTTCATACAATGGAACCTACAGATGTCTCATCTGCAGATTTTAGACAAGCAGGCATTCCATGTACAATTGCACATTATAGGATAACAGGATTATAAGATTTCCAGGATATTTCATAGCCTGCTAAAACTTGGACAAGGACAAAACACAAACAACTGATACCTATTCTGCTCAGTGCACTGCTCTTAATCAGCAAACCACTCAAGCTCAGGAAGAGGAAATCAATTTTCACAAGTCAAAGACAAACAATTGCAAATTTAGCCAGATTGATTCTACAACCTCTTTGCTACTTTCAGTATTTCTGAGCAAATAGCTCAGGGGTTTAAATAGCAAAGAATTCATTTCAGCAAATATCTCTGCTTTGTTACTAATTTTAAATTCTTAAAGTATAAAGAATTTCAGCAATGTATCTAAGGCACTTTGTATTCCAAAATGTCTATGAACCTACTGAGCAAGGGAAAGGGGGAAAATCTAAGAACATTAAATCTTCTTAAGCTTTTTAAAATTATTTCCTGAATGTATATATTAATGTTATCCCAAAAATACAAAAACCTGAGAATTGCATGAAGACTTCCATGAAGCTCTTCTGAAATAGTGCAGAGATTTCATCATGAATTAGATTCTAGGATGTCTAATGTTATTACAATAAAATAACATAGGATTATGGTTGTCTAAAGAAGCTGGAATGAAGCACATAGAAAAAGAGGGAGAAGAGAGATAGCAATGTATTTTTATGACCTACACAAAAAGAATATAAAGCATTCTACAAAACCTTCATAACCCAAGACGTAATGGCTGGAAATACTTAACATTCCAAGGAATTACAATAAAATTTTAAGTACTGATGTTTGTGGACCTGGTTTTTCTTCACTCAGTGGGTATGCCAGTAATATAAATATACCTCCATCAGTAGAAAAAAATTAATTTTATATGACCCACATTGGATAGATACATTGTGTTATCATCCACCATAAGTGGATAGATATGCGTGGCACGACAAAACCGCGCTCGACTAAAGCGCGCCCGATTAAACCGCGTCACTGACATCATCAACAGGGCGACAACAGCGAGCGCGGAGAAAGGGCGCTTTAAATAGCGCTTTGAAAGCAAGCCGATTCAAGTTAAGGTAAGGGTTAGGTTTAGGGTTAGGTTAAGGGTTAGGGTTAGGTTAAGGGTTAGGATTAGGGTTAGGTTAAGGGTTAGTGTTAGGGTTAGGTTTAGGGTTAGGTTAAGGGTTAGGTTTAGGGTTAGGATTAGGTTTAGGGGGGTTAGGTTTAGGTGTTAATTTTAGGTTTAGCGTTTACAGCGTGCTTCTGTCTCCGCGCTGTTGTCGCGCTGTGATGACATCAGCTACGCGGTTTCATCAAGCGCCCTTTAGTCGAACACAGTTTTGTGGTGGAACCCAGATATGAAATTATTAAGCTTTGGACAGTTGAAATAGCACATCATAGATGGATGCTTAGATTCGCTCAATTCAAATATGAATTGGCAGGCCACTGCAGTGTTGAAGAGGATTATCTTTAAAAATATTTTGATTGTATGTTGTTCTTCATTTTACATCACAATTTCAACTTTGCAACAGTGATATACTAGTTGTATCAGCATTTTTAAAAATATACTTGATATTATACATCCTAATTACGACCATTTTTCTCTTATTCAATACAATGTAGTCCATAAAGACAGGGGGAAAAATACTACGACATACTTATATCAATTGTTTCCATGGTTCTAACAGAGTTTTCTATACATTATCATTCTATATATTCTATATCGGATTTTAAAGGATAGTTTTAGGTACCTGCAAGTTAGCATCATAGAGATCATGCTTTAAAATATATACATACAATGTTTTAAAATACACAGAAATCAAAATCCCCAAAACTACATCTCTAAAACTCCTTTCATAGGTACAACATACACATACACAGACACTCTAATTGAACATCTCAGTTTTAGCACTGCTCCACTGGTAGTTAAGGTAGCATTTGCATTGCAAGTACGTTGTTATTCTATACTTCAGCCCACACTGACAACAATAAAAAGGTGAATGAAATAAATATTGATACCAGGCATTAAGAAAAATATCAGAAAGCAGCATCTAACTTGGCTGATCTCATAAACCAAGCAGACAGTACGTGGATCAGGGAATCATTTGAAAGCCTGAGGCTTGAGTAGAACACTGAAAAATCATCTCAATAAAAAAGGCAATGTCAAACCACTTCCACCATATTGCCAAGTAATCTGTTAAGGTAGAGTCATCAGGAGTTGAGCTTTGTTTAAGTATATGTTTAGCTTTTCACCTTAAAAAAAGCAATTGCAGGTATTTGTCTCTTTTACTATAATTTTGCAACATAACATGAGTAATCCTTTTCCTGTACAGCACATTGTCTTCCTGGGGGCAAATAGGCTGCCAACTCCAAAGATTTGTTAATCCTGAAACAAACAAGTTGGTACACAGGTCCTGTATTTAAAAAAATGTTTTAAGATTATATTATACTGCTGATTAAAGTTCCTAAAAGGGATCTAAAACAAGACAACATCATAAGATTAATGATAAAGGAATTCTGTGCAATATTTACAGCATTTCAAGAAGGTCAACAGATTTTTTTTCTAAAAGAAAATGGCAAATGAAAAGGAAAGGACTCTTACTTAGTCTCATCTTTAAATATTTCTCTGTAATATTTCACTGAGTAAAGAAATTTGTTCAAAAAACTTATTGTAAAATGCATGTATATCAATTATCAATACTTCTAAAATAATAGGTATGTAAAAAAAATTACGAGAGATACAAATACAATGAAAATTCATTGTTAGTAGACATGGCCTACATGTTCAGCAATATTACTGTTTTTCCCTCTTAGTTTATTATACCAAAAGGGTTCCCAAAGTGTAGATTAAAAAAGAAAAAAGCAAGAAGAAAACTATGCATCTTATCTCACAAAGCTGCAGGATGATCAGGTTCTTAAGACAACCATTTTTTCCAGGGTACAGAAAGTGTCAAATCATAATATACAGTCAATAGAGATAGATAGATAAACTTTATTATGGTTTTTACCAATATATGTACATGTATGTATGCATGTAATGTGTGTATACCGATTCACATTCATATACACACCATATATATATACACATGTACATAAAATATATAAATATACATTAAAATGGTAATTAAAACAATTAATGTATAAGTTAAAGGAGAAAGGAAAGAAAGAAGTTTTTTAAAGTTATTGAAAAAAGCAGTTTTGTTGGACAGCATTTGTTGCTCTTACAGCAGCTAGGCAGAATTTAGCAATATTAAGTGATAGTTCTTACTGTCTACTCTTCTAGATGTCATATTGCCATCCTATATTAACGATCCTCTCCTTGAATTATTGTTGAATTATTGTTTTGCATAGCTGTATACCATCCTTTGTACCACCTCATTAGATAAACCATAGGCTGCCAACTTTTGTCTAATGGGTATTTCGAAGTAGGTTGGAAGTTATAACTGTTAATGAGGGATGTTAGGTCTGTTTAATTAGTTTTAGCCAGTAGTTAAAAATGGCAATGAAGATTCTGACTTCTATTCTTGTAGTTCCTAATTTCTACACTACTAAAACTCCTGTTTGTAACTTTCAATTAGCCCAAACGGTGCAGCATAATGAAACATTTTTTGAATCAACGTATCTCAAATCCGCTAACCTAAAGAATGCAAACAAAATCTGGGACCCATTACTCCAATGTAATTGAAATACAATGCACTTATATTCACAAAATATGGCTGCTGCACCATTGCTACAATTAGCCACAGACTGGTGATTGTGGTTTCTGACACTCCCTGCCAGCTTTCTACAGGTAAAGTAAATGGGGAAGCTGACAAGAAGTTGGAAGTCACTGATTTTTTTGCCTGCCCGTTTCTCTATTTAGGTAATAGAATATTTTTCAAAGGATGACCCAACAGGTTCTTGTTCTAGTTTTAAAGCTATGTGAAATATACATCTGGAGACTTGCAAGATTGAACTTAAGAACCTGGGTTGTACCCTCTCGGGTGCAGTTAGGTTAGTGTAAGGTCCCATTTTAGTCCCATATAATAGTTATGTCATAGTGTTTGCCTCAAAATGTTTTAGACAATCTGAAATATAATGGAAACCTTTAGAGAAATAAAAGAACAGCATAACTGTGGCATTTGTCTGGGTAACCCGCCATATTGAGCCAAATGTGGGTCCCTGCATCTCCAAGAGTGACAGATAATTCCCAGGTAGTTAAACCATTGATATACCAAGTATGACTTTTAGGTCTTGTGCTAAAGGCCTTTTTTTATATATATATAATTTATCATCATTTTCTCTTTTTCACAACCATGGACAAAGAATCTAAGAGGTCTTCATATCTCTGCCACAGATAATTGACAGAATAACCATTTCATCAGCATATAGGAGAATTGAAAGATATCAGCTAATTTCGGTAGGAATACACAAAATCATGTATGAGAGAAATTTATTTATTACTCACTTCAATTCAAAGACCTCTGGCAATTACAGTAATGAAACATAGGAAATAACTAAGTAACTAAAATTACATAATTATAAAATCACTAATGCTTTATATCTCTCTGTAGACCAGTGATTCTCAACCTTGGTGACTTTAAGTCCTGTGGACTTCAACTCCCAGAATTCTGGGAGTTGAAGTCCACAGGACTTGAAGTCACCAAGGTTGAGAAACACTGCTGTAGACCTTCCCGAACAGTTGATTTTAAAACATTTCTGTAAAGCCAAACTGAAGAGGCCAATCTCAATTCAAGCCATGGGCTGTTTCAAAGTACTAATACTGATGCTGATACAGAGAAACAGCATCTATGAGTCTGACTCGTGAACCTTGTGAGGACTCCTGGTTGTTTAATAGTAAAAACTATTAGGGCAGGGCATTTCTGGTTAGAAAAAGTGGTACCAAAAAGACTATTATAACACATTATAGGAATGAACATTGAATTATGTTTTAAGCTAATTAGAAGTCGATGCAGGTCCTGGGGCAGAGTTTCATGATGGTGTCAGTTAATAAATGGCCAGTTGCATCCTGGATTAATTGAAGCTTTTGTGTGATCTTCAGGGGCATCCCCATGTGGGGCATAATGCAATAATCCACACATGGTAATGAAGGCATTAGTGAACATCCTATGAATTATTTGATTAAAAATAATCACATATATTCTGAAATCACTAACACATTTTTTTCATTATTTTGGACACCAAGTAGACCCTCCATTGCTAATTATAAATAGATAAGCATATTCCACTTATTAGAAATAATGTGGTACACAAATCAGTAGCATGGATTTGATCTCAAAAACTAATAAGAGGTCTGGTGGATATTTGTAGTTCAATGTAATATAGTTATTGGAATGTTTCCCAGCCATAACAATGAGTAGCACATTCCATAAAAGCCACACTTCTTAACACTATACAGAACTAATTATATACAGAATTTTTTACACTGGCCAACCTTCAATTAATAAGACTATACACCAGAGGTGGGAAATCCAATTTTTCATAAACTACAAGGCTCAGAAACCCCAACTAGTATCCATGCTCAATGAACTGTTAGAAATCTTGCTTGCAATCATCTCAAGTTCATCCCTTCCCCTCCTGATGCCCTATGTAACTATTGGTTATATGCTGCCTCATTGAAACACTAAGCTCTGTACCAGAGGATTCATGTTTGGATCAGGTGGAAACTTCTGGAGTAGTCATGTGACACTCACAAAAAGGCTGCTTGGGTAGATGTGGCTACTTACAGTTACCATTTATCAGATGGCGTTAAGGTTGTTCATTGCCTCCCTTTCTAAATCCCAATTCTTAGAGGGTGCTGCCTACTAATTTGCTCTTAAAGGAAGGGAAATACAGACTTGAAGAAAGCACTGGACTATAATCATCAACCTTTTTTTTCCCCAAGAATGTTGCTGGGACTTCCATAAGGGCCTAGGACACTTAGGAAACTCAAGATTCCAGTCATGCCAATTGACTAATAAATGTCATTCCCTAACCAGGGATCTTTCAGGAAAGGCTGGCCAACTACGTTTATCCTCCCATCCTAAAAGCCTTGATTTTCTGTATGTAGGTTGGCAAAGACATCATTACCCAAATGATGTAAAATGAGCCAAATAATTAATTTGCATTGTTGTACAATGATGTCATCATGCAAATGACATAATATACCACTAAGATGTTGTGGGGTATGGATAATAAACATTCTTTCCCCCAATTTACCCTTTAAAATGAGGTTTAACTATACTTAAAAACCATTCTAATTGACTTTATAGAAATTTGGCATTACTACAGTCTGACAAACTGATCATGTCATCAAAGTATGCAATCATCCCCTATTTTGCTGACAGAATGCAAATCATTTTTGATATTAGACATAGTCATAGGGTATAATTGCATAAGGCAATCTTCACTAACCTGGTGTTCCCTAAATCAAAGGCATGCAATTTCTTCCAGTCCATGATGGTCTTTACTGGTGTGTTGGGGAGATACTCCAAAGAAAAACTGGTTTTGCATTAGGACTTATGGAAGTATGGACTTGTGGATGTCTTATTTTTTTCCAAAATCTGTATAGTCGTTAAACAAATCCAGCTTTCCCAGTGGACAATTTTTGCCAGATATTGACAAAATGTATCATAAATCACAATCATGTTATTGCAGGACATTGCCACTGGTCATAAATGTGAGTCAGTTGCCAAGCACCCAAATTGCGATCATGTAACCATGGAGCCGGTGTGACAGTTATTAAGTGCAAGTACAGGTCATAAATCACTTTTTCGAAGGCCATTGTAACTTTTAACTGTCATTAAACAAACAGTCATAAATTGAAGACTACCATAAAGTATATTCTTCTCAGGATTAGCTATTCAAAAATGACAAATAAACTTTCCTTTAGAGTCATTCATTCACCGCAATGCAAACCACAAAATACAGGGAACACATTTTCTATGGCTGCCAACACCAATCAAATGTATCTAATTAAATATATTACAAAACCACAAAGTTTGCATGCCAAATTCAAAGTTCTCATGATCAATTAATATGCTATGTAGTTTGAAGCCTAGCTATCTTTAAGGTGGCCTGCTCCAAAGGGTATCAGTCAGTTCCACTGACTACACTAATCCTAATTCTTTTGCAGACTTTTATGGTGGCAAATGATTGAACTGCATTGTATAGCTCTCCTATAAATCAGGTATAAGATATTCTCCAATCAAACCGGCATAAAAGTAGATGTCCTCAGAGGTGTTGCAAGTCCGGAAACCCTTCTCCTTAATTTAAAAAAAGGGGAGGGAGAGTTGGTTTCAATCCCAAACATTCCTGATTCTGCACCTACCAGATTAGCACCAGGACCAAGGTGCACAAAGATTTTCTTAAGCACATTTCTAAGAACCAGAGTTCTTAGAACTCACACACAAGGGGTGTGATCAGGAAATTCTGGCAGCCAGACAAGCTCACCTGCAAAGCGTCCAAGGAAGTCATCCTCTCCGGTAAAGGCTGCCTAAAATGGTCTGTATTGAAAGGACTATCCCCTTCTGCCAGCCCCTAAAATCTTCGCATGGTTTTTTGCCTCTACCGCTGCTACCAGCAAGCTGACTCAGACTGCCAGCCGCCCAAATTCTTTGTAAGCAACCCGCGTTTTCAAGCTTCCTCCTGCCGCTTCTACCCTTTCTCTTCCCCCCTCCTTAGGATACAGTCATTCCTGAATCATCCGGGATTCTATTTCAATAAAAAAAAGAAAGACTTATGTGCTTCCTTATTCTCGTCTCCACTTTACGCACTCTGTCCCTCCTCCCACCCCAGTCTTCCTCTAGAAAGCAGAGAGGATCCGTTGGAAATATTCTCCCTCGCGCCAATTCAATCCTAAGAAATCAAAGCACCGCCTCGTGTTTAAACTAACAGACAGGCCAGCCGCCTCTCCCAACTCCACGGTACAGTGCGGAATAGTTCGGAATTACTTATCGTAAAGCTCTGCGAACGCTAGAAACAAGGCTAGGCGGTATTCTCCGTATCAGTTCTTAAATTGGGAGTAATTAAGCAAGCAGGTAAATTGGGCACAATCTGGGGATCATTGAGCCATTTGTAATTGCTTGTGAATCCAGTTGGGATCCAGTTTGTAAAAGAGCAAAGTAGTGGGGGGGGGGAGTAATGACATTATTCGAGAGCAGGAAAATGGGTAACTGGGTCAGTTGAAGAATCACTGCTCTATATTCTCAGAAGCTGTTTTTAACGCACCGTTTGTTCCAAGATCGATCCTTATTTTATCCTCCAGGATTCCCCCCCTCTCGCTCTCGAGCTTTCTCGACACCTGCTAAAGCCAGGCCTCCTCACGTGGAGAGCACCTCGAAGCTTAGTGCGCATGCGTGCATATTTCCTTTACCCTAGGCAAAAGGGCGAGGAAGGTGTGTTCCTGGAAGAGAACGTCGCCCAGATCTGCGAAGCTCGCAAACAGAAGTTATTGCAACGTCTTCTGGTTTAGAAGCGCCACCTCTTTAAAAAAAACTCCACGAGAACTGGTAGCTTACTCAGTGGAGGGGGGGGGGCGCTTTGTACCCGCTTACAGACCGTCTCCTTTTCATGTTATGACCACTTCCCATGTTCCGGGAATGATCCCTGGCAAATAACAAAAACAAAAAAAGGCACGTTTAGGGCTGAGCCCAGCTGCGTCCAGGCACATCTCCAAAAGCAGCAACACCGTCGCCAAAAACAAAAACCCAGCCGCTCGATACCTCAACAGCCAATTGCCACGCATATCAAGCGCTCACCCAAATCGACAGCAGCGACGGGTCAAAATGAAATTCCGCTACCCTGGAGAGTGAAATATGAAACTCACTAAATGACGCGGTGGCTGGATTCGCAGCATACCTTAACCAGGTAACTCGCCCCTCCTTGCCTAAACGAACGGCGACGGGGTCGCATCGTATACTAGGTTAAATAGGCGAGTGACTGATATGTGGGTCCGTGGCAGCGTAATCACTGTTTTAATTTCTGGGGCTAAAACACTCTATGCATTTAATAGTGAGTCTGTCAAACGAAACATTTAAGAACCAGCACTCCCTTAACAAGTCACGCCCCGATCTAGGTTGTAGTACACTTGAACCAAAGACCGTAAGCAGGCATGAAGTCAGCACATGCTCAGGGGCACTCCCCTTTCCTACCATTTACCTCCAAACCACCTGCAATCGAAAGGAGGGCGGGGGGATAAAGGTTAAGCGGTCCCTCAAGCACTCTTTCGAAAGCAACCCCCCTGCACTACTACAAAAACTAGCCGGTTTGCGGAGATGAGCTCAGGACTAGGGTCCAACTAGTCACGTCTACGCAAGAGATACTTCTGCGGAACATAGCACGGGGTCGTGCAAAGCCCCAGAGCTAATGGCTGGTGCATTGCAGCGGCGGTTTTGTGCCTGGATCCCTTTTCCACTCCGTGAAGCGTACGCAGCCCGCGGGGATCCTTAGGATTACATACCTTCAGTGCTGAAGGCGAGGGCGCAGCTGTTCAGCGGCCGGGTCCTTAGCATCTGCCTTCCTTGCTCCGTGTCCCACCAATGGGCCGGACTCCGGGAGCCACACGCTTTCCCTCTCCCTTCTGCGGCTGAACCACCTGGAGGAAGGACGCCGAGACGCCTCCGGCGCCGCCTGCGAGGGAGCCTCTCGCCGTGGCTGTGACGGGGCTTGAGCGAGCTCCTCTCCCGCTCTGGTGGCGGCTCGCAGCTCTTGCGGCGGCTCCGAAAGGCTTGGCGCCCCTCCCTTTCCGTGCGGTCCTCCTGACCTGCTTGTGACTCACCAGAGGACGAGTGGGGTTGTGTGCTTGTGTGTCTCTCTGTGTGTGTGTTGTGTACCGGGTGCGGGAACGCTGGCAAAGGGCAACGCGTCTTTCAGTTCGTCGGGGCCAACTGCAACAGACGGAGGATCCACTCTCCCCCTTTCCCCTTCGTCGCCACAAGCAACAGAGGCGCCAAGGATCGCTTCCCGTTGCCGCCAATATTGCCCCACTTTTCCTCTTCTCTTTCCACGCGCGCAGCCGGCTTCAGGTGATTTCCTCCTCCTGCCAGGGAAGGAAGCGTCTTGGGAGGCAGCGCGGGAAGGAAAACGCACGGCTGAGTGGAAGAAGAAACGCTTATACTTTCCCAGGAGTTGCAGAGCGCAGAGACAAAGGCGCAGGAGGAAAAGAGCCTCGCTCAGCTATTGTTAGCCAACCTTCCATTGTCCTGAGGGAGGCGGCCGGCGACGAACTACATGGATTACTAAGCAACTGAAAGAAATGCTTCTTCACTCAAGTGACAGATTTCTTAAGGCGGTTTCTCTTTAGGAAGTTGGATTTCACTGCTCTTTGTGTAGCTGTAGAGAAGACTTGGCCAACAAGACTGAACGTTAATACTACTTCCCTCTTCTGTGACTTGAAAGGACAAATACTAGTTACAGCCCCCACCTCCCATCGTAAAAGATGAGGGACATTGCATTGGCTGGGCTCCCACATTAACATGGGTGGCAACTAAGTTTAGAGCGGAGACTTTTAAAAACTAGCAAGATGTTATGGCAGCTTTCATGAAGGGACGCGTCATCAAAATGATGGTTGCACATTACCCCACACTTCTGCAACATGGTCACCTCCAATTGTTTTGGACTTGAACCCTCATTTCTCCTCCTGGTACTTTTTGGTTGACTCACGTTTATAGCTGCTGAATTCAAATAATTTGGATAGTAGCACACTGCGAAAGGCTGCTGCAGTTCATGAAAACCGAGGGCACAATAAAACCATTCAAAATGCCATCAATGCTCTCTGTTGTCATATTTATGCCTCAGTGCCTGAAATTTAACACTCCACACCAGACATCATCTGGGTGTTCTATTTTTTAGATTACTTTTTTCTAGAGGACTTGACAGCCTATTCTACATAGAGACCCTAGAAATACAAAAATTGAACTCAGTGGCATTTCACTATTCACCAATCTCTACAAACTAATTTCTATCCTAATGGTTTGGTTTGGTGTATGTATGTATGTATGTATGTATGTATGTATGTATGTATGTATACACACACACACACACACACATGTCTTCATAATAAGAAAAAAGAAAATTAAACCAATTCTCAGCAGGTTTAGGCTAAAATGTTGCTGGATAGTTTGTGATGGTTTATGACCCATAAACAACCAGTATGGTTATTTTATGGCTGGGTATTCTGCAAGACTGGGTAATTGAAGTTAATGGAGTGAAACATAGTTCTGATCCCTATGAGTTATAATGGCATGTAAACACAGCCTTTATTATGTTCAAGTATGAGCATGTATCAGCTGAGTGTGTGACTGCACTTTTAAAAGCACCCCTCTGCCCTTTAGATTGGAAGAAGTCAGATCTTGGTTTTAGCGCTGCTATCAATAGGCACATAGGAAATAAAAAGAACAACTCACATTACTAATTTTTATAAACACCACTATATTTAATATCTATTGATGTTTCTTTCCTGGAGAGAGTATTAAACAATGCAAGCTGTTTTCTGACTAATGCAGTATAAATGAACAAGCGCATGTTGGGATAAGTCAGTTTATATTCAAAAACAGTTGGTAAATTACAGTTTATTGGCAGATTTTTTTAAAAAAAATGCAGTTTAGAATAATATATTAATGTCTTCTGAGAGATGAATATTTGATGTTCACATTTCCCTGCAGTAACTTCATTTTGTCTTGCTATTATCAGGATAAAATATGTAGACTCAAAATACAAATATTTGTTAACAAATATTTGTTAATACAAATAACGATTTCTACCTGCATCTTCACTCCTAACTACAGAAGCCAGTTTTTCAATTAACCATATGCATATGTCCTTTGACACTTGAACCTGCATAAAACAAAGGCAGAAAATTGTAGCATTTAGGGAGTATGAGTAATGTTTTGTTTCCTAATGTTTTGTTTAAAAAAAGTGTAAAACACAAATGTTGGTGAAACCTTGTAAGTTTTCTAAATAGAAGATGCTATAAAATATAATGTCCCTATCCTCCATTTAAACATAAATTGATGTCTTTTGCTTTTCTTCTCTATGCTGACCTACTGAGATAATGCAATGGACCTCTGAGAAAATTCAATCTGTATTCTCTCTGTTGTGACTGTCAAAGGTGAACATCTTTCCCCAGAGACTCAGATTTAAATCACCACATAAACATCATCAAATCACCATCTATTTGTGGATATATGACTCCCAAGAAGAGTCGAGTACATGGATATTAAACACTTGCACTGTTCTGCCTATAATACTCTATTGTATATATACTCCAGAAATAGGGTCTCTTGAACCAACTACTTAAATTATAAAAGTGAAACAATTGGGATGTGTAATGAGCACTTTGATAACCAAACCCTTGCAAGCATGAGCAAGCAAGTAGAATATAAAATATTTTGGGCCAAGTAAGCGCATTCATAAACTATGGAAGTGCTCAGAATTAGAAGGATTGGATGCCTGTTCTTAAATTGGGATGCTCAGCTTTCTTTCCAAGTCAACCCAAATCTATTCTTTCTATCTTTAGGAAGGATTGCATATAATGTTAGTGTTCAAGAGTTG
Source organism: Thamnophis sirtalis (assembly GCF_051295495.1). Classification (NCBI taxonomy): domain Eukaryota; kingdom Metazoa; phylum Chordata; class Lepidosauria; order Squamata; family Natricidae; genus Thamnophis; species Thamnophis sirtalis. The sequence goes on along the minus strand of NW_028261389.1, from coordinate 56,543,432 downwards.
ACAGAAACAATTTTCCTTTTTACTTCCAATCCCTTGGATCCAGTTTCAAGATAACCTATAATCACTGTGTTCCAAGACTGTGGAGCAGAAATCAATGCCGTATTCCAAGCTGCTTCAGGTTTGGTAACAAACCCCTTGCTACTATCGCATGTAAAATAAAGGAATGGCTTGTACCCAATCATCAATCTTAATGTTAATTTTTTGTTAATCATTTATATATTCCAAGAGTTTTGTGAAAGCTGCTTTTCTTCTTTGTAGACCTGAAGCCCATGAACTGAGAGTCAGAGGTTCCTGCAAATGGAGGAATGGATTGCCCACAAATTACACAGATGTGCTGTGTTTAAAAGAAGCAAGCAAACAAAACAAAAGATTCGTTTTATTGTGGTTTCAAATACATGGCAGAAATGAATAAGATTATCCCTGAAAAATAGTCTGTTATCATGGTATCACCAGAGCTCTTTCTGAATAGAAACACAGTAGTCATGTACAAGTGTCCTATAAAGGAGTTGAGAGACTAGATCAGAATTAAACATGTTTGCCCAGTAATGTTTCATGGGCATCAGTATGAACTCAACTTGGCTTTATTTGAAAAAGATCAATCACTAAAGATTAACTGATAATGATTCAAAATACTTTATTTGTTTACAAAAAAACACCATAGGAGAAAAAAAGATGTACATATATTTGCTATTAGGTGACAAAATATTGATTTTACATCACATTTCCAGTAAAATGTTATAAACTAAATACTGTCTTTCCTCACCTTGTCTTCTGCATCATTTACTGGCCAACTTCATATATTGTGCTAAGCCAAAATAGGTAAGGTTGCAGCTTAACATGATAGTGAATCAAGCCTTCTGTCTAAACTTTTTTCCCTTCCCTCATATTTATATTCAGTGGGATTTTACTTGTACTGTTTAGCTTTATTTATTTATTGTCCATCTTGCTATTAAGAGTGATTCTGCTCAGCTTTCCATTCAGAGAGGTCCAAAGAAACTGCTATCAGGAACCATATTCTGACAATTCATTCCTATAACTGGGCATCATGGATTACCATGAAATTGTGGAATGCATGGTGCCTTAAGGCAAATCCAGAATTATAGTCCTAACCATATTATCTCATACAGGGGTAACAATCCTCAAGCTGAACTTGTTTAAATAAAAAAAAATGTATGTGGTATCCAGATGTTTAAAATGTGCTAGAAAAGCTGCAGATGAAAATATTAGTCTGCCGATGCCTTTGGAAGTAGAAAAGCGAGTTCCCAAATGCTTTATACAGAATTACATTTTGGAGTCATTTGTTTAGAGAAGAAAAAATGCAGGATAAAATTGCAGAACTTCCCTCATCTATAGCAGATATTGAAACTTTTGCAATCTTTTGAAATTTGCAATTTCACAATCTCTGTTTTCATCTGCGATGGCCTCCTGCAACCCTCCTGCAGCCCTCCCGAGCTGATTTTCACTGGCAGAGGCACTGTGGGCTGGTCCTTTGCTGTTTCTAAGGTGACCCCACAGGCCAGATCTAAGCACCCCTTGGGCCGCATTTGGCCCACAGGGCCAAACCCCTGATTTACATTGTTGAAGATTTCTGTCATACCACCTTCAAGTTTCTCCTTTTGCAGATTAAATAGTTTAACCAATTAGTTTCTAGTTGCCTAATCATTACATATCTTCTCAATTCACTCTGATTTGTTGATGTTCACTTTAAACTACGTATTTCAGAACTAGATGTAATATTCCAAGTAGGATCTGAACAAAGCAAGCATAGAGAAAAAGTTAGTTCCCATGATATCTATTATGTTAATATATCACTCCATAGAACTTTTTACTTTAACTACATCACACTCAACTTGAGATCTGGGATATTCAGACCCATTTTACATATACTACTACCAAGCCAACTTTCCCCCATACAATACCTGTGCCTTTCAGTATTTTCTCTTGGACACAGACATTTATTTATGCAAATTTCATCATGTTTGTTTCAACTCACTGTTCTAGTCTGTCTAGAGCAGTAATCCCCAACCTTTTGGGCACCAGATACAGATTCCACAGAGAGAGTTTTCCCCATAGATAGGAGGAGGCCTGCATCATGGGAATGAGACTTCACTTGTTTGCGCGGCTTGGTTTTTGGCATGCTTTCGGCCCGTGCCAGTCCAGGAACTGAGGATTGGGGAGTTTTGATCTAGAGTTATTTGAAATTTCTTTTTGTCCTCTAAAATGTTGAGTGCGTGTCCTAGTTTTGTATCATCTACACACAGGATAATCATGTTCTCATCTAGGTCATTAATAAAAATGTTCAACAGTATTGGTCCCAAGCAAAGCCTTGCAGCCATTTACTTGAAATTACACTGCAACCTAATGTACTCTGTGTCAACTGTCCAATTAGCAAACTCAAAACAAAGAAATACTCTTGGGAGGATTGAATTATCAAAAGTAAAACTTTATTGTATACACCATCTTGGTACTGAAGAAAGAAAACCAGCTCTGGTTTCTCGTGCGTATGCTTGCTCAATTATACAATCCTTTCTCCTTCTCCCCACCCCTGGATGATCACATTGTCCAATTATGAGATGGTCTTTTGTTATGAGAATACTCCATCTCTTTCTCAAGCACCTGAAGTGGTTACCTGTCTCCAGGCTCTCACAATCTCTGCATACATTCCCCACATTCCTTTTCCCTCCCCACACTTCATTGGCAAGTTGAAAACCATCATTTTTGAAAGAAGCAAAACGATTTAGTCTTGACACTCTGTGGATATAGTTGCTCAGCTATATGAATCCATACAGCATGTGTGTCATCTAGCCTGTATTTTGTCATGTTGTTAATGAGGATATTATGAAAACTTTTTCAAATATTTTGCTCAGATCAAAGTACATCATGTATATAGGATTCTTCTCATCTGGCAAGCATATTAAAAATTGGAGACTGGATAAGCCTGAGATGACTTGCTTAAGAAACATGCCCAGTTTAAAAATCAAGTTCTATAGTTTCCTGGAGTCTCCCTTTCCTTTTTTGAAAATGAGGACAATATTTACTTTCCTGTCTTCTGGAACCTCCTAGTTCTCCAGGAGTTGTCAGTTACCAGTTCTTCTATCATTACTTTATTTTTTAAAATTTATTTATTTACTTATTTGAATTTGTTAGCTGCCCAATTCTAACAAATTCTGGGTGATGTATGAAACTGGAAACTCTATAAAAACAGATAAATATAAAACCAAATGAACAGCCCAGACTAAAACTATCTTGTAAACAATACAAATCAAACTAAACAGGGATCCTGGACAAACAGTAATATATCAACTCCCAGCCGGGGACCAAAGACAGGTTTTCAGAGTTTTCTGGAATCCTAGTAGAGATTGTCTATTGTCCTTATCTTCAGGGCATGCCATTCCAGAGTGTGGGTGCCACAACAGAGAAGGCATGCTTCCTTGATCCCACAAGATGACAACATTTAATAGAAGGGTAATGGACTACACCCACTCTGCAGGAAAATGCCAAGAAACAATTGGAGACAAGCATTCCTTCAGATATCCAGGCCCAATGTTATGCATGGCTCTATAGGTAATAGCTAGCATTTTGAATTGCATTTAAAAGCTGAGTGGCAGTCAATTAAAGTTATAGAGCAAAGTTGATAGATGGACGTATGGAGAAGCACCCAGGACTGCTCATGCTGCTACAGTTTAAACCAGCTGTAGCTTCTTTAGCCTCGTGACATCATCCTTATAGTTTTTGTTGAGAGTCTTATAACCTTTTTAGTTGAATTCCCCCTTTTCCATTTCTTATAGGTATCCCTTTCTCTTTTCAGAAAACAGTTGTGCCTTTATTATCTTATTCAGCAGGAATGTTCATCTTTTCTGGTCTCCTTTAGGATTTTAAGCCATCAGATGTGATATATCTTCTCTTTGAGTACATCAGAATCTGTTTTTGTGAAATGTTTATGTCTGATGCTTTTCTCTTTGATATCATGACATGACATCATAACATGGTCACTTTCTCCCAGAGTTCCAGTCACTTTCATTTTATCAAGCAATTCCTTCCTGCTGGTAAGGATCAGATCCAAGAAGGCATATTCTTTTATTCATTTTTCCACCTTCTGATAAATCAAGTTGTCAGCAAGAGAGAACAGGAATTTTTTAGTCCTCTGATTCTTGGAAAAGTTAGATTTAGAGCATATGTTAGAGAAATTGAAATCTCCCATTGTTACTGTTGTGTCTCTTAGAACGTTTGGTCCTTGGGCACAGAAAACCTTCCTCTATATATTTTGCCTGCCAAGACACTCCATAAATATCACTTTGGTTTCTCCTTCTATTCTTTGTAAATGCTTTCAACTGGATTTCTCTGTACTGTTTCCTAAATTTCTGTGCAGGCATAAGTTTTCTTTATAAATACAATACTCCCATTCTGTTTGTTGAATCTGTTTCTTTTGAATACGTTGTAGTGTTCATGGACTATTTTCCAATCATGAATATGATCCCATCAAGTTTCATGAATGCCTATGCAATATTTCTTCTTCTATCAAGATGAACTAATTCTACTTTATTGTAAGGTTTCACTAACAGAATCTTGGAAGTCTCAAAGTACATTTCCCCCAATCACCTTTACCACTCAAGAAACTAGGGAGAGTTCTGTATGAGACATTTGCCAAGCCCATGTTCTTTCTGTGGGCTAAGCTGCCTCTTCTCTGCCTTGGCTGTGTTTCTTCTCCCTGTCTCCCAAGGTCATTCCCACATATCACATGGGTCATGCATTCACACCTGTCTTCCTCTTTGCATCCTCTGGTATTCACATTCCTTCCCTGAAGGGATCATTATAAATAACTTACCTTGCCTAGGAACTTTCTTTCATAGATGTTCCCATAGGCCCCCCTCTTTAACTCTTTTCTATGTTTCTCCAGTAATGACACAAAGTTGTGGTTCCAGTAGATTATGCTTGGGCAGAAAGACAAACAATATACACAGCTTGTGGATTGCTATGCAGCTTTTGCACTCTACAGTGCTTGAAGTTGATTGGCATAACTCAAATCCACTTTCTCAGTCAAATCTGCATTATATGTACCTTGAAACAGTTTCATCTAAGACAAGATGCAAACAGTACTCCAAATATACATACTGGGCAATCAACAGCACACCCTAGTAGGATAAATATTTATTACTAGCTGTAGAGACTGTTGAAATAGCATATTCAAATATAGTGTCTGCGTTAACACAACTGAGCAAAAGGCTGTAGAGATTCTCAGTCATCCAGATCATGGTTGTCCCAAAGGAGCTTTTTCAGGAGGCAACTGGAATTTCTTGTTTTTTCTTTGAGGACATTTTGCTTCTTATTTAAGAAGCTTCTTCAGTTCTGACAGAATAGTGGGGAATGGAAAGATTTATATTCTTTGCAGACAGATGGTCATTTGAATCCTTTTAGAGGGTTGTTGAAGCACTGTCTGCAAGGAAATATAAATCCTTCCATTCCCTACTATCGTATCAGAGCTGAAGAAGCTTCTTGGATGAGAAGTGAAATATCTTCAAAGAAAAGTTGGAGTCACAACTATACTAAAACAAAACAAAACTATTTTTTAATCTTAGTATTATGTATTAATAAGGGACACGGTGACTCAGTGGCTAAGATGCTGAGCTTGTCGATCGAAAGGTCAGCAATTCGGTGGTTCGAATCCCTAACACCGCATAACAGAGTGAGCTCCCATTACTTGTCCCAGCTTCTGCCAACCTAGCAGTTCGAAAGCATATAAAAATGCAAGTAGAAAAATAGGGACCGCCTTTGGTGGGAAGGTAACAGTGTTCCGTGCTCCTTCGGTGTTTAGTCATGCCAGCCACATGACCACAGAGATGTCTTCGGACAGCATTGGCTTTTCGGCTTTGAAATAGAGATGAGCACCACCACCTAGAGTTGGGAACGACTAGCACATATGTGCAAGGGGAACCTTTACCTTTACCTATGATGTATTAACCTGACCAAATAGGAAATTTAGGTAAACTTAATTGTTCAGATTTTAGTCCTATAGTTGCAATTTTGTTTTCTGCTTTTCTCAAGTTCACTAGATATAATTTTTAAAGGGGGGGATGGGTGTCAGAGAAATAACTGCTTTTCTATCAGAAAACTTCAGCTTCTTCTGTTCTATATTATAGTAGCAATTTCTAATGCTACTCCCATTTCAGATCTGAAGGTGATGTCCCTAAATGTGACTGGCCCAAAGCTACACATTAAATTCCATGATTGAATGGGCCTTAACTTTGCTTTTCCTAATTCAAATCCAACATTAACCTCTATACTAACTAGGTACTAAATGATATTTAGCAATTGATCATGCACGACCTGGCAACCATTTTGTGAGGATGCCCTTGGTATGCTCTCAAAATAATATCTTACAATTTGCATTTTGTGATGTAAACACGTCAAAAGACATTTGACAACCTCAAAAAGAGAAAGTTATTTATTTGTTACTTCTGCTCGTATTGTGGTAATAACACTTTGTTATTAATATTTATGCCTTCACTACAAGACTGAGCTGGTGCAAAAGTGAATGAGTCACCAACCCAATCACACACACACACCCTTTTTCCTATGTACAGCACCTTCTTTATTCTATTATGCACAGCAATTCTGATGAGGAATGGTTTTTTCATATTGTCAGTAGCAGGAAAGATAATGTTTTTACCATACAGAGAGATGGGTTTTACCACCTTTCCAAAGAAGAAAATGAAAGTTGCATTCTATATTTATTCTGAATAAAAATTATACAAGAAATAAACTTCACCACCATTATGTAAAAGTATGACTATTACCTGTGAGGTCTTTATGAGATGTGGCTTTTCTATATTATTTTAAGGGATGGGCAATGTTTTATAGGACAATTGCCTTAATTGTCCTCTAAATTAACTTAATATTTTAGAAAGGGGAAAGATGATAAGTGAGCTATCTTCCCCCCCCCCCTGAAAATTTGCACATATTTGTTTATAAAATTATATTGAGTTTAGGGTTTATACTATTGCTTCTGCTTCCTAGTAATGGAAAACACACAACTGGACAGTGTTTTGCAGTTGTGTACAGAAAGGAAAGGGCTTTGCGTTTGTGTGCAGCCCTGTAACTAAAGTTAGCCTTCAAGAGTGTGTGATGAAGGAAGCAATCAAACATGATCCCTGCATACTTACACCTGCAGACTAAAATAGCATCGACTTGCTATGAGATATTAATGTTCATATCTAGCCTGGTTAAAGCTATCATTCAAAGCATACTTAGATTGTAAACCTGTACTCACTTATAAGACTATATAATTCATCAATTGCACTGGAACCTACAATCCTATAAACAATTGCATTGTTACAAGGCAATAAATGTCTCTGCACTCAGTAGGACTATCCATAAAATTGTGTTCCACAAGCATGAACTTCTATCTCATTAGAGCCTTTTTGTTAAGTGTTAAGTGAAGAAAAGGTTTGGAGATAACATATCATGATACATTAGCATTTTTTCAAGTTCCTGTTTTTAAACTAAAAGTTGCACATAAGCAGTCCTCCAAATCAGAACACTTTTTCAAAATGAATCCCCAACAAACCTGACTTTGCTGAATATCATTAATGTTTTGCAATATATTTATCTTTTTCCTTTGTCTACTATTCCATAGATAGCTAACTTACTCACCAAACTGGCCAGAAGAATGGATAATTTGGGAATTATAATCAATATGTTTGTTTGAATTGTAATGTCCAATAAGAAATACATGTTCTATTAGTTATTTCAATAATTACTAAGCCTAAAAAGATTTTTAAAAAGAGAAAAAGGATGAACACAGTAAAACAACTAAAGATATATTTTCTATATAGACTTGAAGCATGAACAGTCTCTGATCCCACCAGAAGAGTTAATGAAAATATAGTTATGACATTTAAAGTTTGTCTTAAGTAATTTAGTGCTGTTTTGCTAGCATAAAATGACACTCAATATTTTGACAAAATAGAAAAAACAGGAACATGGAACAGATGTTTAAGCAAAACTTGACAATAGCAAGCTATGTAGATTTAAAATGTTTAGATAAACTGAAACATGTTCAGCTATCTCCTGAAGATAAAGTTTAATTCATTTCCAATTTTTAAATAACCTATTCATCCTCTTTACTGAAGTGAACTGTGATCTCTAAAATGGGGGAAAATAAATTCAATGTCTATATTATTTTGCCAGTTAGAACCAGGCATTAGTACTAGGAGGAGAAATTATACTCCATTTTTTCCTATGCTGGTTCTAATTAAATTTTCCGAATGATATTTTTTTTCCCAGAAGAGAAAGGTTCAGAAAAAAAATATTGCAGGTAGACTATGAAGTTGTTGGACTTATTTAGTTAAAAAACAGCCAAGAGTGATTGTGAACTTCCCCATCTTTCACAATATAAATCAGTGCAAGAGTGTAAACCACTCTAAGTGGTGACAAGTGGTGGGATTCATTTATTTTTTTACTACTGGTTCTGTGGGCGTGGCTTGGTAAGCATGGCAAGGGAAGGATACTGCAAAATCTCCATTCTCACCCCACTCCAGGGGAAGGTTACTGCAAAATCCCCATTTCCTTCCAATCAGCTGGAACTTAGGAGGCAGAGAATAGACCAGGACGGGGACAATCAGAGGTGATATTTACTGGTTCTTTGAACTACTCAAAATTTCCACTACCGGAAATTCTCCAGAACAGGTCAGAACCTGCTGAACACCACCTCTGGTGGTGACCCTATTTCAACATAGAATCACCACTCTTCTATCTAGACAAACTGTTTCACTGGTTATCATTTGTTGCCATGAAGAATTGTTTCCTAATATTGAGCCTACAAGTTCTTCTTTTCAATTTCACAAACAATGACTTTATTTTCTCTTGCATGTGATACTGTACAGTTCTATCATATATATCTTCCCTCTTTGCAAGCTAGACATGCCAACTCTTTTAATTTGTCCTAATGGGTCTTAGTATACAGACCCTTTATTATTCTGATAGTTCTCCTATGACACAAATCCAAATTCCCCATGTCAGTTCTAAGGTATGATGTCCAGAACTGGGCATGGTATTCTAAGTCTCATTTAACCAGTGGAGAATCACAATTGAATGATTATCTCCATGGATATATCCCAAAAATACTTTTCAAACTGGATTTTTTTTACTTGAAAATGTTTTGCTTCTCATCCAAGAAGCTTCTTCACCTCTGTTTGAATGGTGGGGAATAGAAGGATTTATGTTCTTTGCAGTCATCTGGTCTTACGTACTCTGAAGGTTGACTCTCAAGAGAATTAACCACCAATCTTCAGCACCTTTGCGATAACTGTGACCTGGATGATTGAGAATCAACATAAACATAACTCAATAGATGTATCTCTTTTATTAATGCATTTCCACATTACATTGATCTTTCTGGCTGCTACATCATATGGTTGCTCATGTTTAGTTGGAGGTAACTAGTACTCCTAAAAACTTATTGCAAAGCAGATGCCATATCTTTCCATTTCTGTATGTATGGACTTGATTCCCCTCCCCCCAAGGTTAGGATCTTAACACATCATGAATTAACCTCATCCTATTGGATTTGGGACAGTATTCAAGCTTCTTGAGCTTATTCTGACTTTTGATTTTGTCTTGTTCAAGAATATCAAACACTTCTGTCTTCTGCAAATTTGGGGAGTGTTCCTTAAGGTCATTTATAAAGCAGCTGAATATGAATGGGCTGAGGAGGGAGCTCTGGGTGACCCAACTCTATATTTTACTCCAGGACAATGCAATGCCAATTGCAAATTTCTCACCTTACAGTACCATCTAGCCAGCGGTGGGTTCCGGCAGAGACTACTGCTGGTTCACTCAAGGGTGCACTGCACATGCGTGCACAATACAACTAAAATTGCTCTGTGCATGCGCAGAAGCAAAAAATAAGATGGTGGCACCTATGGCACCACTGGGAGAACTGGTTCGGGAGTGTGGCAGGCCTGGGTCGCTGCTGATTCCAGCAACCCAGGCCGCCAAGCTACTACTGGTTTGGCTGAACCGGTCCGAACTGGTAGGAATCCACCATTGCATCTACCTCCTATTTATCTACCTTGTCTATAAATATACCATGAGAAATCTTGTAAAAAGCTTTACCAAAATGAAGATTAATATAATATAATATAATATAATATAATATAATATAATATAATATAATATAATATAATATAATATAATATAATAATATAATAATATAATATAATATAATATAATATAATATAATATAATATAATATAATATAATATAATATAATATAATATAATTAATATAATATAATATAATATAATTAACATAACTTTGTCTTGGTCATTCAAACTTATCATAAAAAAAAGAATAGTCTGATTCTTGATCTGGACAAACCTGTTGTGGTTCTTAGAAACAGTATTAAATATTCATAGATCCTGTAGTCTATTTTAGTATCTGTTTCAGGATGGATGTTAAACTAATAGATCTCTGGGTTTTCAGTCCTCTTTCTCTCTCCTTCTCTTTCTGAACATTGGGCCATAGTCGCTTTTCTCGGATGTTCTGGCACTTCTCCAGTTCTCCAGGAGTTTTCAAATATTATCATCCGTGATTCTGAAATCACCTTGGCCTGAGTTTTTATGCCCTGGAATTTATTTGGTCCCAAAGACCTAAATTTATTTAATGTAACAAGCATAAGCTCTAGCTATGCCACAATCATTCCTGAATTGTATTTCTCTTTTTCCTCAAACCGACATCTTTCTTCACTCTTTGGTTTTAATTTCAGACATAGTCTCACACTCTTATCTACTTTAAATTTCTCATGACCCTCATCTCATCTGAGATTTCACCTTCCTGACTCAATCTTTACAAGCTCTAAATATATCTGTTTGTACATCTCCTTATTTATTAACTCCTGCTTCCATTTTCTATACATTTCCTTTTTACACCTCATCTTATCAGGGAGTTTGCTATTTATGCATATAAGATAATTTGTATCATGCTTTCAATAGCTTTTATATATCTTTGATAATTATCCTTTAGAATGTCAATTTACTATTCTACCCATCTTTTGCTTCAATTCTTTAAAATCTGTGCTTTCTAAATTCAGGGAAATCCTTCTTTTAATGTCTTTCTCTAATTGTTTTGAACTCCAATATAATTTGATCACTTATTATCAAGATCCCCTCAGTCCATCAGTTAATCCCCTTTTGTAAAGCTTGATGGATTCAGAATAACTAAATCCTATTCTTATCTCAACTTTTTTTAAAGTAAAACTGCTAACAAAACAAATCAGAAATCCATGTGGCTTCCCACTGTTAGCTGACTTTCTTTTGCAGCTGCTAGAGGAAAAAATGAAGTCTTCATTACCACTATATCTTGTCCTTTTGGGAGCTTTGGGAACTGATTTAGAAAGATCTTGTTCAAATATCCTACCTGGAAAGGTAGCTTCTGATAAATTGCCACAATGATATCTTATTTCTTCTAATCTTACCCATTTTTTTTTACCATAGCACCTCCCCCCCAACACATTTTCTCTGTCAAATCGGTAATCAGCAAGATTTCATCTTCTTTAAAAAGACGTATGAGTAAATAACTCTGATTTATTCCATGCAGTCTATATTTAGCCACAGTCATGGTGATCTGCAATAATTTGCAAGATTTTTTTTTCTTCTGATGGAGGCAACATCATTTCATAGCACTCTGATATGATATTGATGGTTTGGCAAGGACAGGTTTCAGCAGTAACACACCTGCCCTTGATTATTTCTAGTAATGGAAAAGTGGGGAATCTGCAGCACCTAAGCATATATTTCCCTCTATCCCTATAGCCTGCTTTGTTTACATCAACTGAGGATAGTTGGTAGTTTGTTTGAGGCAGGAAATACACTGCTGTACACTAATAGTGTAAACCCAATAATAGGAATATCATACATACATACATACATATGTACACACACACACACACACACACACACACACACATATATATATACACACGCTGTGTGTGTGTGTGTATGTTCCAGCATAACTCTGGAACGCCTTAAGCAATTTCGACCAAACTTCGTACACAGATGACTTACTCTCTGGAAACAAATACCCCTAACATTCCTCGGTGTGTGTCTCTGTGTGTGTGTGTTCCAGCATAACTCTGGAACGCCTGGGCCGTTGAAATGAAAAGGTATGAATTATATCTATAGTGTCAAATCACAGTACTTTTGACAGTGATAGTGTGCATTTTGGATTCAAGTTCTGTTAAGATACAGCCTGTTGTGCCTTAAAATGGCTTCTACTGTACAGCACAGTGGAGTTGCCAAGGTAATGGCTTCACAGTACTTCACAAGGGGACTCTCTCTGGTAAGGGGGAAAATCCAACATTAGAAATTGTGTTTGGTCCAGACATTTGTGAATGTCTAATACAGAATTGGGATAAACAAATACCTGGGCAACTCTGGATTAACAGCTAGTATTTTAAAAAGAATGAAGGATCCTATCAAAAGTCTTTGCTCTTCAAGTTAACAACACAAAAGTCCTAACCCTCTCCACTTGCATTATCACCCTATCTACTGGGGCTCTATCAAAAGATTCCATACCCCTGCACTAGTGCATGGAGCTAACAAAATGCCACTTGATTAAGTGCTATATCAATTATTCACTTTTTAAATTCTTTCTCCAGATTTTCCAATAGCACCAATAAGAGGGTGCTAACATTTATATTTTACTACCATGAATAAGAATGACAGAAAGGAGGACAAAAGTACAGAAAGAAAATTATCGAAGGCTGTGGGGAGGGGGAAGACGGTTTTGAAGTGAACACAACATCAGTCAGGACACCTGATTTTAATAAGTTCAGGCTGAGTCAGTTTATCTAGATGTTTTATGTTTTCATACTTTCGCATCATTTTTATTTTCCCCACCCCATTTCCCCAAGCAAGGAAAGGTTGATACACACAATTTTATCACTAACTTGCAAATTGATTAATAGGCATGAGGCAATTCTGGCCTTACTACTTGTCTTACCCATCAGGACAACAGCAGATGCTTCAAATGGCTGAAGCTTAGTAAAAGTTCACATATTTCTTTGTTCATAATTGTTATGTGACTAGCCCAGACTAGAATTGGAGGGTGGGAAATGTGCTTTGGACAGATCATGCTGATTATGTGTGTGCTTTTCTCAATACTAGAATATCTGATCCGTCTATTATTTCCCTTCCCCTCCCCCGTCCCCCCATGCCTCCGTCTGCTATGAAGAACAGGAAAAGGATTTATTTGATTTGAGCTTCAGGCAGCATGGAAAACACACCTGTGACTGTCACTCTGTTTGTTCTCCGGAGTTCAAAAAAGAACAGAAGGTTATCTAATCAGACCTTTAGACTTTCAAAATTCCGCTAGTTTATTTCTTTTAAATCATTGTCCTACAGCAACATATATTAGCTGAGGATTAATTCCTAAACAGACTTACTTAAAAGTCAGTTTTATGTAAATAATATTAAGGATTACACCCAACAAATGTTTTTAAGATCAGGAGTGGTAAAAGTTGCTACACCCATTTTAAGAAGAGTTCTGAAATTCTGTGGGGCTATGACTGAACAAAAAGAACAATGCCAATATTCTTATTCTAGAAATATGTTTGGTTTTTTTGGCATTAAATAATTCTGTGTGCTGAGTAAAATAAAGCCAAGGATCCAGGCAATCATTTTGGTCTCACAATAACAACCTGTATCTAGAATGGACTCCAGGCTTCTGAGATCTCTTCAGGCTACCATTGACTTGCCTACTCCACTCTTCTTTTTCTCGTTTTTCTTTTTCTCCTCTGCCTGCTTTTTCCTTTACTCCATCCACTGGGGGTGCTCCATCCAGTGGTGTATTAACCATTAAACAGAGTAAGCACATGGTAAGGGCCCCAGGCTCAGAGAGGGCCTGACAAAGTTGAGAAAGAAAAAAAACAATGAAGATTTGTACAGTATGTACAAAGGAGGGGGCACCAAGATTTGTCAGTGCTTAGGGCACCAGTGAGCCTTAATCCACTACTGGAGTAGCAGCTAATGGGCCAAACTACTAATGATCCATTGACCCCTAGTATTATGAGCGTGGCAACATAGGTTGAAATCTAAGAAATCTAATCCCTTGCTCAACTCCTTTCTGTCTCTGCTGCTGCAAACAGCTGAACTGAGTGGTTCTTTTGAAATGAAAGTGCAGAAACATTAACAGGTTGGAAATAAACTGAATTATCTAATCAGAGAACCATTTGAAAAATGTAGTGAATTGCTTTGCAGGCACTACTAAGTAGCAAGAATATACAGAGACATTCTTGCTTCTACTACAATATTTGGAGGATTAGGCCTAATCCTTCAACATTTTTCACTCTCTCAAGGAAAAAAATGGTCAAAAAAACTGCGTACATTTATATCAAAGAAAGTACTGTGTATTAATTTCTTTGCCAAGTATTTTGAATGCAAGATTCTGTATCCTTATTTTTAAGCCAAAGGTTACTTAATTAGCAATCCCTTGGGTATCCTTAGGGCAACTTGGGGGAAAAAAACATTTATAATGCATTTTTAGTTCACTGTGGGGGTTCAGCCAGCAATATCTTGTTTATGTCTCTGTTTATATTGCTTGGCAGTGCAAAAAGGTTGACCTATGAATAGCTGGTTATTCTGTTCCGAGATCAGGTTACAATATCCCAATGGGCCTGTTATGAGTTGAGCTGATTTCATAGAAGCATCCTGAGTCAGTACACTGCAAGTGGTTGGAGGGATAAGAGCATCAACATTTCACATAATGACTAAAATGTATCAAAACTGATTAACCTCCTCAATATTAACAGAGAATGCTACATGCACTGGTAAAACTGATAAGACAGTCTACAGTATTATAGAGAATCACCAACACTTTGTCAAATGCTGATGCCTAGTGTCTAGGCAGATGCCTGGTGCCTGATCTCTTCTGCTGCCTTAGGCAAAATTACCATGAAGAGAAATTACCAGTAACTGACATGTTCTCAGTAGTCAAGAGCAGACCAAACCAATATATTGGTTGTATTGTCACTATATTGTCACTATAATCTCTACCAAAACACCACATGCCTTATGTATTATATAAAGCCTGCATTGAATGACATGTTTCAATTTTTCCTTAATATGTCTCAAACGCAAATATGTATATTTATGAAGTCGCTTGACTGTGTAAGATCAGAAAAACACATAGTTTCTTTAAAGTGCCATGGACTCATATGTTGACTAAGTCCACACTGGATCCAAAGTTCCATTCCACTTCGGAACTGATTATTGTATAGCTTCACTTTCCACCTGTGCCTGTTTTCTTCCACCTGCTTTTTATATTTATATGAGAAGTATACAATATGAGTTCACAAACCACAAGTCAGAAAATGACACTATTAGGTTAATGCTATTTCTATTTGTGTCAGAGTGAATTAAAGATATACAGATGGCATTCATTTCTCAAGAAATTATATACTATAGATCCTAAACCAGTTTTCATTTTGCTCCTTACCTTGCCATGTTTTTTTATTTTCATGAAGGCCTGTCTTGTGTTATTATTAACAAAATATTAACAGAATAATCATCACTCTCTTCAAAAACCTGTTATTGGTACCAAGCCTATTGATAGTTTGGCAGCACACTAAGAATCACCTATTTTGAGGAGCAAAACATCACTAAATGAAGTAGGATTTGTGGGATCACATGTTTTTTCCCTTATCTTTTTGATTGGTTTCAATGTTTTTCACAATATTTTAGTCTTGCACTCTGAAATATATCTCTGGGATTTTTGCAGGAGAGAAGTGAGATGTGGAAAACAAACTGAGTGAGTGAGCGATGAACAAATGCAATGTCACTTGATGAATGATCAGGAACTGAACAAAAGAGGTTAACAGTTCATCCATGGTCTATTTAACATCATGATAAGAACTGAGACCAAGCAGTGTTCTCTGACAGAGCTAAAGAAGCTTGACTTTGGACTCAGGCAGAATAAAAACCTTTTATGTTTTTTTATTGAGGATTGATCAATTAAGGCATCATTGTAATCCAGTTGCTCTTTTAGGAGCCTAATGAAACCCTTGTGATTATGCTGCATGGTGTACAAAAGCTCCCACTAAGCTTTGTTTTAAATCTATAAAAGAAAAGAGAGGAACAAATTGTCAAAGGCTCACACTTATCCAAGGCAAGCCAAAGCTGTGGTTCTATGGATATTTATCTAATAATTGTCATGGAATTTAGGTAGATAAAATTATAAATAAACACACAACAGGAAACTGTTTTATATATGTTATTAGGGGATCTATTAGACCTCCCCCTCCCCAGCTCTTTTGGTATTTTAATTATTTTTTCATTTTGATACTTTTAATGATTTTAAAACATTTTCTAGCTTGATATTCAAAATATAATAGAACTAGACTAACGATTGGTCTAAAAAAAGATATGTCTCAGAAGGTAGAAATACCTGGCTGACCTCATTTGGGTTCAGCTGTTAAGTAGAGTTGGTTTGTATAGTTTGTAAATGGGAGGTTACACGCAAATGCTGTAGGCTAGATTGGGAAGCTGAATAAGCAACTGGGAAGAAGATAATACAAATACCTTCTTTACTGCTACAAGAACATGCCCATGAAGTCACTAGAAACTAAGCTGAAATTGAAAGAAATGTGAATTAAAGAAAGGAAACCTACCACATGCACACTTCTGTAGGAAGTTATCACCCAGCCCTCTCCCAGAAAATGAAATATCCTAGGAAATATTGAAAAGACAGAATATTTCTCTGGATGTAAAAAGAAAGAAACACATTTTAAAAGACAGAATAGCTGCCTGTAGCTTCCTGCCCATCCCCACTTTGTCAATGGGCCATTAAGAAGGCCAAGCTAGTCGCTTTACATAATAAAGACTTCTCTACTTCAGCTCCATAGAGATGGGATTAAAGCATTATAATATTGGCACTTTACCCAACTGACCACATGGCATCTGAGAACTCAACCAAACCTGGATTCAAAACACTGCCTAGAGAGTTGCCCCTGCATGGGAGTCTGACAACCAATCAGAATACATTTCTTATTTAGGAACAGAAAACAGAGAGGTGGGACTGAACAGGTTATAAAAAGCCTAGCAAGCCCCTCCCTCAGTCCTTCCCTTCTTCTCCACCAACATTGAAGCATGTGATCACCTTTTCTGTTCAGGACTCAAGCCATGAGGTCCTGTCCACCAATAAACCATCTTTCCAAGGAGCCACCATGTCTCCAGAGTCTTTTTGCCCACTTGGAGCCGAACCCAGAAGGACATTTCTTTCATCACTTTGTTTTAGTTTAGCTTTTACCAAGGAAGATATTTTCTCTGGATGTAGCCTTTTAAAAAGCTAAACTGATCTTCATTCCAAGATTTTTTTTTTAAAAAAAAGAATCATTCTAAAACAATATACATCCCCCAACTATATTTTAAAGAACCCCATGTTCTTTGACATTATGACAATATAACTGAGCACAAGTTATTAAGCAGGGATCAATATTTGGTGGCAAACAAAATAAATGATTTTGTAAGCTCTGAATCACCCATCACCTTTTTGCTCTCTTCTCTCAGCTGCTGAAGAACATACCAGATAATTTGCAGCTATGAAATGATGGGTAAGATATTAAGATATTTCAAAAATTATTAAAAAACATAAAAACATATAAAAAATTTACAAACCAAACACATTAAATAAAGATATAACTGAAAAGATTTCATAAATCATATTACCCAATTCTCCATTTTCTAACCAAGTAAAATATGACAGCTAATGCTTGTATGAATTGTGGGCATCTGATAATATGAATAAAGATGCACAAATAAAATGTTGATATATGATGCCCATCACTTATCAAAGAATTTAGGGTGCTTTTGACTGCTAACTTTATTAGCTACACAAATTAAAATGTTCATAGGTTTTTAATAAACATATGTAATATGTACAAAAAGTGTTCTTTTTCCTTATGGGTTTTAATTACACTAACTTCAGCAATGAACTGTGGGCACTGAATTTTAAATATCACTTTGGTCAGGCTTTCTGGCTATTTGCAGGGCTGGGATAACTTGATGCATGTGACATTTAGCTCACACTATTAGCTACATAGACCAGATATTTATTGTGTGCAATAGCTGCTAGCTTGGAAATAGTCTTGCAAACAGTTAACATTTCTGTTTTGTATGTGTATGCAGGCAAGATGTATAAAAGCCATAGCACAAGGAGTAGCAGTATTCATTGGAATTTTGGGAGAATTTATTAGTAAAGGTAAACCTCAACTTATGCCTAGTTGCTTAGCGACACTTTGATATTGCAATGGCATCCAAAAAGAGACGTTCAACTCAGATCTGAAGTTCTGATGGACATGTTCTAGATTGTGACCACAATTCAGGCTCTTAGCAACATGGCCACATTCACGTTTACCCCCACTTTCAGTATCCCATGGTCGTGTGTGTGTGTGTGTGTGTGTGTGTGTGTGTGTGTGTGTGTGTGTGTGTATGCAGATGAAACCAAGCTGGCAGGAATAGCCAACACTCCAGAAGATAGGCTAAAGATACAGAAGGATTTTGACAAACTTGAACATTGGGCACTATCTAATAAAATGAAATCCAATGGTGAAAAGAGTAAGGTTCTATATTTAGGCAAGAAAAACAAAATGCACAGGTACAGTATAGGTGGTACCTTGCTCAATAGTAGTAACTGTGAGAGGGGTCTTGGAGTCATAGTGGACAACCATTTAAATATGAGCCAGCAGTGTGCAGCAGCTGCCAAAAAAGCCAACACAGTTCTAGGCTACATAAACAGAGGGATAGAATCAAGATCACGTGAAGTGTTAATACCACTTTACAATGTCTTGGTAAGGCCACACTTGGAATATTGCATTCAGTTTTGTTCACCACGATCTAAAAAAGATGCGGAGACTCTAGAAAGAGTGCAGAGAAGAGCAACAAAGATGATTAGGGGACTGGAGACTAAAACCTATGAAGAACGGTTGCAGGAACTGGTATGTCTAGTTTAATAGAAAGAAGGACTAGGGGAGACATGATAACAGTGTCCCAATATCTCAGGGGTTGCCACAAAGAAGAGGGAGTCAAACTATTTTCCAAGGCACCTGAGGGTAGAACAAGAAGCAATGGGTGGAAACTAATCAAGGAGAGAAGCAACTTAGAACTGAGGAGAAATTTCCTAACAGTTGGAACAATTAATCAGTGGAACAACTTGCCTCCAGAAGTTGTGAATGCCCCAACACTGGAAGTTTTAAAGAAGATGTTGGATAGCCATTTGTCTGAAATGGTATAGGGTTTCCTGCCTAGGCAGGGAGTTGGACTAGAAGACCTCCAAGGTCCCTTCAAACTCTGCTATTGTATTGTATTGTATGATAACAGTACACCTAGAACTAAATAACCATTCTGCATAAACATTTCCATATTAAATTAACTTCATTCAGTGTTCAACCAAGCTGAACATAGTTCTTTATATATTTATTAAATTTATATGATGCCCATCTCGTTTACTGTTCACAAATAGAAGACAAGGATTATTTTAATACATGGCTGTGAATGACAGATATGCTGATGAAAATGGACTATCTCAAAGGCTCTAAGGCAGGGATGGGAAACCAGTACAAGTAAGCTTGAAGATTTTATACGGTTGCCCGAGCAGCTTTCTTGTTGTCACCAATTGTGGGTGGTCATGAGGTTTGGTGGTTGGTTTTAGAAGTTTCTGGATTTTCTTTTCTTTTTGTAAATGATACAAAGATTACATTTGGCAGTCAAGAGGCAAAATAACATCCAATAAAATTGTTACAGGGACTACCTCGTACCCACACACACAATTTCAATTGAGGCACTCACTGCTGACTTTTGTCCAGATAAACAAGAACAAGCAGCTTGCTCAAGTAGTAGACAGTTATTCATGATCTTGATGGTTGCTTCTATGAAAGCTTCCCTTAGCAAAGTATTTTTATCATGATACTAGGAAGGCAGCTCTCCATTTATCAGGTTAATTTTGAAATGTTGACACTATTTGTAGAAAACTAAGGGATTTTGATGGAATAACTCATTTATAGGCCATTCCTAAATATAGCTACCTACTGAATAATTACTGGAAGTAAACCCTATGCATGAAAATGATTGAGTGTGGTGGAAACATAATAAGGGGAATTCCATGCAGGGGCTTTGCACTGCTATAGAAGTGACTGTATATTTATGTGAGCTCCTGTTATCATCTGTGTTCAGCTGCTGAACTATTTTTTCTGGCTCACCTGCAGTAGCTAGAATTTAACATAGGTACACTGTCCATTTGGAACCTTAAAGCTGAGGAAAGCTTTTGAGTAGGCAACTTTGCCATTTGTAACAACTTTGATTAGAGGGCTAGAGGCTAAAATAAGAACAGTTGGAAGAATTGGGTATGTCTAGTCTAGTGAAAAGAAGGACTAGGGAAGAAATGATAGCAGTGTTTCAATATTTGAGAGGCTGCCACAAAGAAGAATGGGTCAACCTACTTTGCAAAGCATAAGAAAGCAAGACAAGAGACAAATGGAAACTAATCAAGGAGAGAAGCAACCTAGAACTAAGAAAAAAAAATCCTAACAGTGTAATGGCTCACAGAAGTTGTGAATGCTGCAACCCTGGAGGCTTTTTAAGAAGAAACTGGACAGCCACTTCTCTGGAATAGTATAGGCTCTCCTGCCTGAGCAGGGAGTTGGACTCGAAGACCCCAAAGGTACTTCCCAACTCTGTTATTCTGTAATACTCTGTCTCACTTTTCCTCCCAGCTCATGAGTTCATATCGGCATATCCCAACCTTTTCTAAAGTTTCTCTCACTTTATTATGATGACAAGATGCCATCCTTTTGACAGATTCTATTAATGAAATAGAAGTGCAATCTCTTGGATCTGTAATAACTGCTCTCATAACTGCTCCCTTTTTTCCTCTGGCAATCCCCAGGCATATTTACACAATGTGAGCTAAATACATATTTGGGCATCATGCTCTCTTTTGGTTAGTTGCAGTAAAGCATTGACTCATAGTGCTTTATTATATTGAAGTAGATGGCAGAGAGGATGACTATGGATAAACTTGAAACTTCTTTGGAAGCATTGGGAACAGAATAAAACGACATGATGGTGGTATGGAAATCTCTGGAGCGTTACAGTAGATGGGGAAAATCAGTTGAAAAGTGTAGAAAAGATAACAAGAAAGAAAATAATACGAGAACATTTCAATAGGGAAGACTCAAGAAAAGGAAGCATGAAATACAAGAAAGATACCCTAGTGTTCTGACCCCTTCCTCCGTCCAGTAACAAATGCCGAGACAAGCTTAACTGGAATGTACTTCATTAGCAAGAAACCAAAACCTTGGTGGCTGAAACCCAAGCATAACAAACAGATAAGGATCTTGGCAGCAACTCAGACAAGCCTTGGCAGCAATCCAGCCTGCCAAACTAGTTACAAAAGTTCTCCAACTTTTAGTCAATGTGTTGACTTCTGCAATAGGGGCGTGTGCGCAAGCAGTCTTTTTATAGTCTGGAGAGGAGCCTAATGACCACCAGCTGAGTGCAATTGCCTCCTGTACTTGCGCAACTGTTCCTGACGCCTATTAGCTCTTTGGTGCCGGGCATCCAGGAACAACTCACTACTGGCATCCGGATCACTCTCCCTTATCTCCTCCCCACTGGTCCAAGGCTCAGGCACCTCCTGGTGGCCAACCAGCCTCTCTGCACCCTGCTTGGAGTCGGAACCCTGTCCAGGGTCCTCCACATCCTCCAGAGCCGACTCATAGGGCTTTCGGAGTCTGGTGGCAGCTCCAACAGCTCCTGCTGGGGCACAACACCCTAGTGAGGGTACTTAAGGATAAGCAGCCCTTCCTTGCTTGTGGGCTTATCTCAGACGTTGAGTATATAGTGGGGGATGCAGTCACAATGTGGTTGACACTGGGGCTTGGGCAGTCACAAATTACCCATTTACCAGACAGACAAACTAGTAAAGGAACAATTCTTGCCAAGTCCTTCTAAGGGTGTTCCTTATTAAACCAGATACAAAATAACCGGTTATCAGAAAGGAACAATTTTACCAAATGCAGTTG
Source organism: Thamnophis sirtalis (assembly GCF_051295495.1). Taxonomy (NCBI): domain Eukaryota; kingdom Metazoa; phylum Chordata; class Lepidosauria; order Squamata; family Natricidae; genus Thamnophis; species Thamnophis sirtalis. The sequence goes on along the minus strand of NW_028261389.1, from coordinate 56,521,360 downwards.
TTCTGTTAGTGCAGTTGGTGCACTAACATGTCCCCTACCGGGCAACTTTGCCTATTTCTTTTTAAGACCAGTTGGCCACTCCCACAGGATTCATAATTTATTTTACTACATTTATTGCAATTAAATTGCATTTAATCCAAATTGTTAAAATTAGAGCAAATATGAACGTATGCTCAAAGTTACTACTAGAGGCACAAATGACCAAGCTCAAATTACACTTAAGTCAGCACATTTTGTGAAACCTTAGCTCTCTGTAGAAGGCTTTAATGCTGGAAAAGGTGGAAGAGAAGAGAAGAAGGGATTCAAATACAATGGCAATTAGTACACACTTGGGAGACTTTAAAAAAACAGATTAGGAATTGATTGTGATGGAGAAAATCTAAGTGATCACTATGAGTCAACAATGAATTGATTGCAAATAATTTAATGCACCTTTTAAATGTTAAATTAAGCTACAGCAAATTTCCAAAAAAATTTCTGGAACTACACAGGGATTCATAGAATTATAGTACGTAAGAATCAGAATGGACCTTGGAATTCACAGAATCTTATACTCTGCCATAGCAGCAATCTACTACTACAGCATTTCTGGCAAATAGACATCTAGTCTCTGTTTAAACACCTCCAGTGAAGGAAAATCAATCACACTGTGAAGCAGCAGTCTATTTACTTCTGGATAGCACTTACACTCAGGAAATTTTTCCTGATTTACAACTGAAATCAGCTTTTCTATTATGTATTGTTTATAGTTCCACTTTCTGGAACAACTGTGAACAATTCTATCCTTTTTATGAAGTGACAACTCTTCAGATACTTGAAGACAGTCTTCTCTTCTCTAGACTAAAGCTTCTCAACAACTCTTCCAACAACTCTTCATATATTTTTTCATATCAGGCACCTTATTATTTTAATGGGTGTCCTTTTAGGTTTTTTTTCCCCTTAGAACAGGCTTTTCTTTCTCAATGTCTTCTAAAATGCAATGCTATGTGCTTAGAGCCCAAATCATTGTTAGAGACCCCACAAACCCACTTTATGGTCTGTTTCTGTTGCTCCCCTCTGAGAGGAGGTTTCGAAGTATTTCTAGCTGGATTGCCAGATTCTGTAACAGCTTTGTTCCTTATGCCATCCATTAGGTAAACTTGCAAGATTCGGGTTTTTTGCCATGTACATGCATACATCTGAACTAGACAGTGTTGTTTCTCTGTGTCATATATGTGGGTATATGTATAATTTTGTATTTATTTATTTTGTCATATTTATTGGAGGTGGTGTCCCTTTGAGAGCCGTTTGCAACAAAATTTCATTCAAAGCAGTGGTAGATTCAAAAACATTTTACTACTGGTTCTGTGGGCATGACTTTGTGGGCGTGGTGTGGCTTTGTGGGCATGGCAGGGGAAGGATACTGCAAAATCCCCATTTCCTTCCCATCCCACTAACCTGCTTTCCAGCTCTGTTCTGTTCAGGGCAACAAAAGAATATCAGCTAGGAGGCACCGGGGAGGTGAGGGGGGGGGGCAGCCTATTTGCTGGTTCTCAGAATTAGTCAAAGTTTCCACTACTGGTTCTCCAGAACCTGTCAGAACTGGCTGAATATCACCTCTGATTCAAAGTGACAATAAAATTATTCTAAATCATGTGATCTAACCAATACAGAGTAGAAATCCTGGTAGCTTCTCTATCTTTCTATTATAGTTCTATTGATTCAGCAAAGATTGTGGTTTTATTTATTTATTGCATCTGAATCCCACTGTTAGCTCATGTTCAGCTGGAGAGCCATCAAGATTGCCTGATTATTTTCATGTGTATTGTTGGCTGGTATGACTCTCTCTGACTCTCTACAGATTTTTCCTATCTGTCCAATGAATAATGTAGTACTTTGCATATGCTTCTGTTAAAATTTCTCTTTCTTCCTTTGAGAATTATTGTCCTTAGGTAGTCATGTTTGTGGTAGCCACTTTCCATACAGGGGCTGAAAATAATAAGTCTGGGTATCTTTGTGTGAGATCTCTACAAACTATTATGAAGGTCCACAGAAAAGAGCTCCTGTTGGCATGATTGGTCATTTATGTAATGTTTCTCCATTTTCCCACCCCTTCCCAATTTCATCCCTTCATATCTTACATCTTCTGATGGATTTCTTGATAGTGATGCCACTTTTCCAATATTGTTTATTTCTAATCCATATTTAAATTTTTAATGATAAATTGGGGGACTGCATAAGTCTACTTCTAGCTGTTTCATCATATTCACTAAGAAGGCAAATGGCATTTAAACATATATAATTCTTTCTTACATTTAGGGATGAAATCATGGCACATTCACTGCAGATCACAAGAATTCTATCAATCTCTATGTTGCTCTTTTTTACCTTTTCTGTCAAATTCCCTTGTCAAGCTACTCTTTGCTGTCCCTAGTCACTTAGACAGTGAGCCACTTAGGGAAATGAAGATATCTCCAGAAGCTATTGCTTTGCTTCTCATGTAAAAGATCTCTCTCTCCCTCCCTCCCTCCCTCCCTCTCCCCCTCTATCATTAATATATAAACTTAGAAGCAGGTATGGTTGGCATATTGCAGGTCACTTTGGGTTACTGATTGACTTCTAGCTGCTTACAGTTAAAATAATCAGTAAAGAGAGAAACTTCTTCAGCAAACAGTATATTAAAATTAATTCTTGTGGCTGTCATTCTGCATCAGTCTGTAGGAAGTTAAAACCCACTCCTCTCCTAGAAAAATGAATTATCCTGGGAAATATTGAAAAGGTAGATTATTTCCCTGGATAAGAAATGGAGAAACATGTTTTAGGCAGGAAACAGACTCACTCTTAATAGCTGACACCTTTGTCAATGGTCCATTAAAATGCCCGAGCCAGTCTATTTTATATAACAAAGGTCTCCCCTTCTGATTAAGGGATGATAGTATTAGCTCTTTGCCCATCTCACCACAGAACATCTGGGAAGAAGCAATGCTCAACCAAACATCACAGCCTACAGCAGCGGTTCTCAACCTGTGGGTCACGACCCTTTTGGGGGTCGAACGACCCTTTCACAGGGGTCGCCTAAGACTATTGGAAAACACATATTTTCGATGGTCTTAGGAACAAATACACTTGTGTGTCAGTGTTTGGAGCCAGGGGAGTGGAGGCGGCGGGCGGCAGCAGGTGCTACCTTGTGAAAGGGAGGGGCTACTTGACAGAAGCGGCAGTGCGAGGACAACCGGTGCCCAGCCAATTGCAAAACAAGAGGCACCGGTGGGCGGATCGGATGGCTGCGCTTGATGAGGAGAGGGGAGGGGAGGGGGGAGAATGGAGCACCTGAGTGCTGGCAAGGCAGTGCCCCGAGAGGTGGCTGGGTTGAGCTCGGTCTCCCAGCAGCGAGGGGAGGGGACGCAGGGAAGAAGAAGCCGAGAACTGAGGCGACGATGGCGACAATGTCCCTTCGGTCTGCAGCTGCCTCCTCCTCAGAGACTCAGAAGTTCACGTGGGCACTCTGCAGCAGCTGGTTCCAGACGTTCGGGTTTCCCCTTTTCTGTAAAAACTTCAGTCCATTCACAAGGAGACCCGCCTTCATTTCCTTCCTGCAATATCTATGAATGAATGAGTGGTTGGAAAACTTGGGAGCGAGAGGATTCCAGGAATTTAGGGGTGGAGGGGAAAAAAGGTAGCCATTACAACACATCTTCAGCAGCCACTTTGAAAAATAAAATAAAGCGCTACATCTTTTTAGTTTTAAGTTTTAAGCTTCCATGCTTAGAATAGAATGGAATGGAATGGGAATGGCAATAGGAATGAAATAGGAATAGGATGGCATAGAATAGAATATGAAATAGGAATAGAAATGTTTATTGGTGAAGTGTGATAAGACACACAAGGAATTTGTCTCCAGTGCATCAACTCACAGTGTACATATAAACAGCAAGTAATAGGTCATAGGTCATAATAATAGTTACAATCATTAGTTATAAACAACAATTGATAAATCATAAACAACCAGTAGGACAAGATGGAAAATAGGAAGGGATATCCAACCTAGTACTGTATTTCTCTTGGATTCATTTTTTTAAACTGTCTTTCTTCTGTTTTATTTATATTTTTTACCAACTGAAATGTTTCATGGACTTTTTGTAACAAGGTTAGAGGTTATATCATATCATATCATATCATATCATATCATATCATATCATATCATATCATATCATATCATATCATACCATACCATACCATACCATACCATACCATACCATATTATATTATATATATTATTTTCATTAGCAAACCATTTCACAATATATAATTACATATTGTTTTTGTGATTAATCACTATGCTTTAATTAGGTTCAATTTGTAATAATGAAAATACATCCTACATATAAAATATTTACACTACGATTCATAAGAGTAGCAAAATTACAGTTATGAAGTAGCAACGAAAATAATTTTATGGTTGAGGGTCACAACAACATGAGGAACTGTATTAAAGGGTTGCGGCATTGGGAAGGTTGAGAACCACTGGTCTACGGAGTTGCCCCTGCATGGCCCCATGGGAGTCTGACAACCAATCAGAATACAAGCTGAAGATCAAAGGCCAGAGAGGGCATAAAATCAGGAACTTTCAGCACCTGTCTTTTCTTCTTCACCCAACATCTGGAAGCATGTGATTCCCCCTTTTCTGTTCAGGAACTCAAGCCCATGTGATCTTGTCCACCATTAAACCATCTTTCTAAGCAGCCTCCATATTTCTAGTGTCTTTTCCCCCACTTGGAGCTGAACCCAGATGGACATTTCTTCCAATAAGTCCTTGTAAATTTAAACTGATGTGTGTCTTTTAGTCTTGAAGAACCTGATATTAATATGCATCACTCCAAATGCAGGCTTTGTTTACACAGCCAAGCCTATTAAAGCAAAATGTCTATTCTTTTCTGTAAATTAGGGCTGGTCCCTGTAATAAGGTAATTGTAGTGCCAACAACTTATTATTAAGGGAAAGCTGGACTGTATGGATAGCTGATCTGATCTGACCACTAAAATCCAAGGAGTCTGGGACCAACTTTTAGATATGTACCCACAGATTTCCTCAAGCTGACACTTGTAAGGTGCATTATACTGCAATCCATACATTCCATGCTATCTGACTAGGAATTCTGGGTTTTCCAAACTTAATATAATAATCTGGTGAGTACCACTAGGCAGAGGCTGGTTTATATGATTGATTGCTATCCGAATTTCATGTTGCTATTATAAAGGAATGCAGATATTTCACAAGTTTAACAACTTTTTAAAAAATGCAGTTTCCGGGTGAACAATTAGTGCACTTTAGAAGCAGCAACAAAATTGTTGTTTTTAGTTTTCTTGCCTGTTTATTTTTATAAGCAAGATTTCTTTCAAGTCAATTAGCATTGTAAAATCTGTTTATGTGTTTAAAAACAATGCAAGAACTAAATTATTGCCATTATTCATTGTATGATTTCATTTCTTTGCTTTTCGTTGAAGGCCTTTTCTGGTAAAAGATATATACGTACTTTTAACGTATGTACCAGTTTTCTTGAAGTCAACTGCCTTAATTTCTGTGTTTTACTAAATATACAATAGCATGAATAAAAAGCAGTTTAATTGTGTAATAGCTACACAGTAATAAACAACAGAGAAGACAAATCTAAGATAAAAAGCCAGTGACAAAGCATATTATTTAATAGGAAATTATATTTTTATTTTTATTTTAACTGGAATGCTATTGAACATGCTTAATAAAAGAAAATATTTTAAATGTTTTAAACAGGTGGCGCAGTGGTTAAATGCAGCACTGCAGGCTACTGCTAGATCAGCAGTTCAGCGGTTCAAATCTCACCGGCTCAGGGTTGACTCAGCCTTCCATCCTTCCGAGGTGGGTAAAATGAGGACCCAGATTGTTGGGGGCAATATGCTGACTCTCTGTAAACCGCTTAGAGAGGGCTGAAAGCCCTATGAAGCGGTATATAAGTCTACTGCTATTGCTATTAAAATGAACAAATACTCCCACAGCATTGACAGGCTCAAGCCCATGTCATCCTTCATAATTTGGTTATGTGAAAAAAAGCATTAACATATATGCTAACTTGCTGCAGATTATACACAATATGGTTTGGGGGCCCCCAAAGCTGGCTGAGGAACTCTGGGAGTTGAAGTCCACAGGTCTTAAAGTTGCCAAGGTTGGAGACCACTGTTCTAGAGTCACATGCAGCTCTATCATATGTGCAGAATAGTTTCTCTCTCCCACATTACATCATCCAGGTCACCAGGATGGGAAGGCAGTGTATGTTGTGGTTCCCATCTATCAGGGATAGGGATGACAGGTGAGCCTTCTTGGTGATGGCCCCTTTCTTATGGAATATCATCTCCCAGAAGTACCATTGGCCTCCACCTTTTTGCTTTTCTAAAAGATCCTGAAGATTTGGTTTTCTCAGTGGACCTGGGGACCTTGAATGGTGATGAAGTTGATCCAGATGATCGATCTGATTGTGTTGGCTGCTGCCATGGGAATATACATGTTACAATTTTTATGTTGTCATTTCTAATGTAAGCCACCCAGAGTCACATGTGTGATTGGGCAGCCATATAAATTTGTCTAATAAATAATGTACCTAACACTATTGCTTCTAATAATATTTAAAGAGTATTTATGTATGAAATGTATAGGAGGAGGAAAGTCATATTGAGCTTCTGTATGAAAGATGGGATAGAAATCAAATAAATAAACAAATAGCTGTTGTGGCCCAGCAGGAGCCGTTGGAGCTGCCACCAGACTCCGACAGCGAGGGGCCCTATGAGTCAGCTCTGGAGGATGTGGAGGATCCTGGACAGGGTTCCGACTCTGAGCAGGGCGCAGAGAGGCTGGTTGGCCACCAAGAGGTGGCTGAGCCTTGGACCAGTGGGGAGGAGACAAGGGAGAGTGATCCGGACGCCAGCAGTGAGTTGTTACTGGATGCCCGGCACCGAAGAGCTAATAGGCATCAGGAACGTGCAAGTACAGGAGGTAATTGCATTCAGCTGGTGGTCATTAGGCTCCTCTCCAGACTATAATAAGGACTGCTTGTGCACAGGCCCCTCTTGCAGAAGTCAACGCATTGACTAAAAGTTGGAGAACTTTTGTAACTAGCTTGGCAGCCTGGATTACTGCCAAGGTTTGTCTGAGTTGCTGCCAAGGTCCTTCTCTGTTTGTTATGCTTGGCTTTCAGCCACTGAGGTTTTGGTTTCTTGCTAATGAAGTACATTCCAGTTAAGCTTGTCTCGACATTCGTTACTGGATGGAGGAGGGGGTCAGAACAAATAGCTATAGCCAAAAAGAAAAAAAAAATCACGACTACTGCAGTACTTGATGTAGTTGCCAAGATCGCCTACAATGTCTAAAGGCAAGCTGTTCCACTAGTTAATTCTTCTCACTGTTAGGAAGTTTCTCCTTAATTCCAGGTTGCTTCTCTTCTTGATTAGTTTCCATTCATTGTTTCTTGTCCTGCCTTCTGGTGCTTGGTGCTTTGGAAAATAAGTTGACCCCTTTTCTTTGTGGCAGCCTCTGAAATACTGGAATACTGCTACCATGCCCCCCTAGTCCTTCTTTTCTCTAGACTAGCCATACCCAATTTTGGCAACTATTCTTCATATATTTTTGTCTCCAGGCCCTTTATCATCTTAGTTGCTCTTCTTTGCACTTTTTCCAAAATCACAATGGTTTTTTTTTGTAATGTGGTAACCAAAACTGGATCCAATATTCCAGATGTGGCCTTACTAAGGCTCCAGAAGATATTTTGGGGCCATTAAGAAAGACTGGGCCAATCTATTCACAGACACCTTTGGGATCACCTTTGCGACTGAAAAAGGACAGGACAATATTTTAACTCCATTCATTGAGAAAAGTGGAAACAATACCAGTCCATTAAGAAAGATAGACTAGAGGCAATAGATAACAGGATAAAATGTACTACACATGCCTGACAGGATTAGGAATAAGGAAGTAATAATTAAAACCCATCGTGAGCCTTTGTGAAACAAGTAAAACCAATCAAATAATAAAAACATAAAGCAAGTCCCCATATTACAAAATGCTCTAAAAACTGTATAAAAATCCATGTAAAACTAAACCAATTGGTCAGTTGTCCCAGAATCACATGCTATTGGTGGTTTTGTTCATCAATAAACCAACTTTCTTTCCAACCAGCCTCCATTTTATTCCAGGCTTGGAACTGGACCTGGATTTTTCTCCCAACATGATTTTGATTCCATGCCTCTGTTTATACAACCAAAGATTGTATTAACATTTTTGACGGCGGCTGCACACCACTGGCTCATGTTTAACTGATCATCCACTAGGACAGTGGTCCCCAACCTTTTTGTCGCCGCGGACCAGTCAGCCTTTGATAATTTTACCGTGGCCCGCTGAGCGCGCGCAGGGGTGGGGGGGCGTTGTTCTGCAGCGATCATGGCCCCCAGCCATTAATGTCTAAACTGCTGCAAGATATACTTAAATATTGATAAAATGTGAGGGGGTGTACTCACTTCTGTGATATCTATCCATCCATGTCTGTCTCTGGCTCTGTCTCTCTGTGTATGTATGTGTGTATGCGTGTATGTGTATATATCCTCTATCTATCTATTATCTATCTATCTATTTATCTATTTATCCATCCATCCATCCATCCATCCATCCATCCCTCTCTATCTATCAATCACCTATCCACCATCTATCTATCTATTCTAGCTGGCTGGGCAATTTGGGGAGTTGAAGTCCAAAAGTGTTAAAGTTGCTGAGATTGAGAAATGAGGACGAAACAAAAGGGAAGAGAATGAAACAAGGTCGTAGAGAGAGATTGCAAAATGAAAGGGCAACTTCTCTTTTTATTTCCTTCCACCCCCACCATCCCCACCACCCCCACCGTGCCTCTCTGGCAATTGGCTGCCCAGGAGGTGGGGAGGGGAAGATGTTTCACAGACAGCTGCCACCCGCCCATCTCTCTCTCTCTCTCTCTCTCTCTCCGCCTCCCCATCTGACCTCGGCTGCTCCACGGCGGAGACCCCAGAAGGCAAGCAAAAAAAAAAAAGGGGGGGGGGCTCAGGAGTGGGGGAAGGAAACAAACCCCATCACGTTCCTATCTGTGAAAGCTCCCCGCTCCCTTCCTGGGCAGCCAATTGCCAGAGAGGCAGTGTGTGTACGTGTGTGTGTGTGTGGGGGGTGGTGTTGGCAGCCCGCGGCGCGCCTAGTCCGCTGTGGAACGCGCTGCCACCCGCCCAGCACTCGCTCTCTCTCTCTCTCCCCCCCCTCCAATCTCCCGCTTCTGCTTCGACCGGCCAGCAACTTGTCCCCGCTTGCCCGGGGACTGGCCTCTGATTGGCTGGCGGGGAGAAAGCCTCGCCAGGGAAGGAGGCGAGGACTCCGCGGTGACGTCATGGGGACAGCGCCCCCAGGTAGCGGCGAACCGAACGTGCTCCATCTCCACGGGCTACCAAGGCGGCTGGGCGGGCGGCCGGGGTGGGAGTGGGGTTTGGACCGGAGAGGCGGCTCTCGGGTTCAAGTCCCGGGGTTGATCTCAGGCTGCGCGTGTGGGTGAAGAGGCAGCAGCGATCATGGCCCCCAGCCGCTGCGCGGCCCGGTGCCAGGTACTCCACGGCCCGGCACCGGTCCGCGGACCGGGGGTTGGGGACCACTGCACTAGGACACCAAGGTCCTTCATACGGTTATTGCTTTTAAGCCAGGTTTTGCCTACTCTGTACTTATGCTTTTGGTTTTTCCTACCTACCTGTAAAACCTTGTTTTTCTTCACATTAAATTTCATGTTGTTGAATAGGGCCCATTGTTCAAGTCTGTCAAGATCTTTTTGGATCTTGAGTTTATGTTCTGGGGTGTTGGCTATTCCTGCCAGCTTTGTATCATCTGCAAATTTGATGAATTCCCTTCTATTCCCTCATCTAAGCCATTTATGAAAATATTGAAGAGTGCTGGACCTAAGACAGAATCTTGTGGTATCCTATTGCATATAAATAAAATGAAAACCTGAAACCTGAAACTTTTCTCCAAGTTAAGGTCATATGTGATGATCAGGGAGATGGTGGTTAAGAAGTGTGAAAAACAAACAAACAAACAAACAAAAATATATATTATAGGATAATCAGAACTATTTATTGCCCCATAATATAAGACATTTAAAAGTATATTTAGTTCTCTTTCAGCTTCCAACTTGGGGAGTTTATGTTGTTTTTTACTTTATTTTTTCCCTCTATTAGACATAATATTCCTGTATGGCAGTGCAATAGATAAAGTATGCATATGAAAGTCTTGTACCAATTAAATTAAGGAAGGATTGAATTCCTAAGAATTTTGGCAATAGCTACCATCCAGCTGAGAATGTAAACATCCGGGGAATCTAAATACATGATGGCAATCTACTTTATAAGGCAATTCTTTTTCAACTCTTTTTCAACCTTAATTTGTTTATGAGCAAGTAAGAAGAGATTGAGTGACTTTTGAAATTTTATTTTACATCAATGTAGGCTGGTTTTCTATGTGTAAGGTTGCAGTCTGATTACAAGTAACTTGAAATAAATCATATTTGTCAAAATAAACTAGTAAAAATTCCATACAGATAATAATAGGTAACAATTTAAGACTAAATAAAACTTTACAACAAACAATACTAAAACTAGAATAAAGTCTGAAATTAGGATTATAATGCAGAAAATTTTATTAATATACATTTTATCTTAGGTTATTAGTCAAGAGTCCCAATATATCTGAACTTCAAAACATCACACCTTCACCTCTCTAATCCAATTTTTGAGCATTTGGATCAGCTGTATAAATATGTATGACCCTATCTCCTTTCCAAAGACAGGAATCTCAAGCTACCATAGTTGTCATCAAATAGTTCCTAAGCAAAAGTAATATGTAAAACAGCCAAATCTCCTGTTAGATTTGGTAACAGTTTACAAACTGATTTATAGATCAAGTGGTAGGATATGCCTTCCTCTGTTCTAATATTTTTCTCCTCCGCCTATAAATAGAGAAAAAGAAGGAGAATATCAACAGAATATGTCTAGGAGGCTAGCACAGAAGATTTTTTTTAAAATCTTGCAATAGACTGCTAGGAGGAATTTTCTAGAATCATCTGAGTATAATCACAGAATACTTGGTGAATTCTATGAAAAGCATTTGGCTTTATTACAGTGACAGCCAAAAAACAAGTGTCTGTAAATAAGCACAGATAAATAACACAACAAAATAATGTAAGCAGATAGTAATAAACATGTTTAAACCTTTCTACTTTGTGCTCTTTTCTGGGATAAGGAAAAAACCTTTAGACCTTCATCTCAAGGACCAAAGACTGGATCCTTTTATTAATTCACATATAATGAGCAGACATAATCTAGCCAAATGTAGCTGGTAAGGACAAAACATGCTTACTGAAGGTATTTAACAAAGGTCAATTTGTCCTTACCAAATGTTACAAGCGAGAGACATCAACATTTTAACAGTGCACAAGGACAGAGTGATCCTCAACACTTGTTGCTTGATAAGGGCAAACATTCAAAATCATCTCTACCAATTGCACTCAACAAAGGCGTTCAAATACTTTAACAATTAGGTCACACCAAGGCCTAACAAAGAGGGTAACTTGGTTCATTAGTGCCTGGATTCCATGAAAAGGTAACCAATATCTATTCAATTCAAGTAAAATGCCAGCCAGTTAAATCTGGGCAGACTACCAACATGCCATTTTTTATGAAACTCCATCCCAGTTTAGATTAAAAAAAAAAACCTTCATACTGCTGGAAACCATTCAGAAGTGTATCTAACTAATGATGATAATGCTGAGAAGTCTCCCTCTGCTACAAAACTATACTCTCTAAGAATGAAAGTGTACATATAATTTAAGATGATAGAAATCACTTTATGAGCTATCAGCTGTGTTTTCTTGTCTAGAAAAAGACAATGTTTTATAGTACCTTTAACTCACAACCATTCAAAGTTATAATGACACTGAAAAAAATTACTTACAACCAAGTGTCATACAACGGATGTAGGATCCCCATCAGTGGTGGGATTCAAATAATTTAACAACCGGTCCTCTGCCCTAATGACCAGCTGGGTAGGAGTGGCTTGGTGGTCTTGTGACTGGGTGGGTGTGGCCAACTCAATGTCACTCAGGTCAATGGGCACTTTGCCTTAGCTGTTACAGTGTAATAAGGGTTAACCGGAAAGGCAGTTTCTGTAAGCAGGGCAATAAAAATTAGGCTAGAAACAACACCAGAAAATTTCCTTCCTGCTTTCCTTACAGGATTAGCCCTGTAAAGTGGGGAAAAAAACAAAAGGAGATTTCTTTCAACAACTGGTTCTCCGAACTGCTTAGAAAGTTACCAACTGGTTCTCCCAAATAGGTGCGAACTGGCTGAATCCCACCACTGATCCCCATGGTAAAGTACTCAAAATTTAGGTGCTTATCTAGTAACATGTATTTATGATGGTTTCAGCACCTGGGATCATGTGATCACCACCTGCCACTTTCTCAACCAGCTTCCAATAAACAAAGGCAATGGGGGAAGTCAGGTTTTCTTAATGACCACCTGATTCACTTAACACGTGCAGTGATTTGCTTAACAAGTGTGGCAAAAAAGGTTGTAAAACTGGGCGTGACTCGTTTAACAATCACTTTGTTTAACAACAGAAATTCTGGTTTCAATTGTGGTTGCAAGTCAAAGATTACCTGTATTACAAAACAAGGCTTTTTTTCTCTTTTTTAAAGTTATGATGATGTGGCTGATTTTAGCTGCAGATCGTCAGCATAGTACTCACGTCTGAATTTTCTGCAATTGTTGCCAGTTTTTTTTAGTTTGCCATAATATAATAACACAGACTTATTAACTACTGCATACATTCCCCCAATGGTAGTATCTGGAGCACATCAGAAATAAATTGGAACAAACTTTTTAGCCCATTATTTTTTATTTTGTTTAGAAGGCTTAATGGACAAAATCCCTGCTCTGAACTTTCACCAGGTTACGTTGGTTTTTTCCATTAATCCCATTCCAGCAATTTCTTAAAAGTCCTTGAAAATCAAAAAGAAAATGTTGGTGATGTCATTACATCACTGAACAAAGCTGCTGAAATCCTTGGAAACAAGAAAGTTACCTGGTTTTCTGTCCCTAGAGCACCCAACTCGATGACAGTTATAAAAGTAATCTTCATCTCTCATGGTCTTCAGACATATACACTGAAAGATACTATGTCAGGCCTGCCTCCATTCAAAACTCAAGAACCCCCCCTCCCCCGCAACTCCATTGGATTAGAGAAGAGGTACTTTTACTAAGTTTGAAATGATAGCAGCAAAAGCAAGGCAAGATCTTATTCAAAACACGTGAAAGTCACCCCAAATCCCTCCCTCCAGAGTCCAGCACTGAGAGTGCAATCAATGTCCAGTATGATGTTATCGGGAAGCTCCTCTGCAGGTATTTCTCACATCTGAAGTCTCAGGACTGTTGGCCTTGAGGGAGTATAACAACTCCACTCAGCAGCACCATAACTCATGAATTCAAACCTCCCCTCCAGTTCTCAAGGGACTACTACATACCAGCTTACTTCCCAATCCCAAATGCCCATTCCCCTCTCCTGGTTTCTATGGCAGCAGAGAGCAAGCATGATGAGATGCAGCTGACACACAATACTCCAAATTCAATTTTATGCATTATATGCTTTGCAACTTTCTCTTATATTGGATAGTAAAGCCTATATGTACTTGCTGTGTATTTATATACTACTCTGGTATGAACACCGGAGAGCAGCATGCAAGAAACCAAATATAGAAAAGGATTTAAAGCAATAAGAAATAATAACAAAATTACTGATAGCATTATATCTAGTTTACCTAGACCTCAACAATAGTATGATCTTTCATTTTGTCTTCAAATACCATTCAAAAGCTCTCCTAACTCTCCAAAAGTTTAATAAAGAAAGAGTGATCTGAGAAAACTTAATAATGGGCTCCCTGTAGATGACATTCCCTCAGTGGGATGGGTTGGATCTCTTCCAGATTTCAATAAATGGATTAACATAACCAGAGCAGGTAATGGTGAAGATTTCTAAGCCCTAAACCAGATAGGGTTTAAAAGTGAAAGCTAACACTTTGATGAAATGCCACATGGAAGTTGCCTGGTAGCCAATGCAGTTCTTGAAGTAGTGGCATTACATAAGTAGATTTAAGCATACCAGTGGTGGGTTCCTACTGGTCCCTGCCGGTCCTTGCGAACCGATTGGTTGGTGGGCCCAGAAGCAAGTAACTTCCGGGAATGCCAGCACCGGCCCTGTCGCTCCAAAGCGCCCTTGCCGGCGCATCACAGCTCGCTCACTCACTCCCCCACCTGTCCGCACTAAAGTAAGCTAGCCCAGCGTGCCACTCACTGATTGGCTCCAGCGGGCTGGAGGCGAAGCATTTAAAAGCGTGGCGCCAATGGCTAACATTCCTCTTTCGAAAAGAGTCTTTCTTTTGGAGACTTCTCTTTTCAAAAGGGTCTTGTTATCCAGACGCTTCACCTCGCGCTTGACTTTCATTTCAAAACTCCCTTCGCCTTCCAGGAGCTTGCTGCTTCCCCCTCAGGTAAGCAACTAAGCGCGAGGGGGGCGGCGGGACTCAGGAGGCTAGCTTAGCATACCCATAACATACTGAAAAAGCTGAAGTTTCCATAAATCTTCCATTCATAGTTGTTTCTTTGCTTATTTATATTTCACATTTTTGTGGACATATATTTATTTTTTCAGTTCTGTGCGTATGTGATTCTTGCTGCCGTGATTACATGTAGTATTCGGTATTTAATTTTTTTCTCATAATTCCCCTTGATTATTCCTAATAAGAATAATTCTGGTTGTAGTTCTATTGTGTGTGTAGTAATCTCTTCAAACCAGTCTTTTATTTTTTGTCCAATATTTTTTTGCAGATGCGCACGTCCACCACATATGATAAAACATTCTGTGTTCTTGGTTACATTTCCAGCACGGCGATAAACATTCCGGAAACATTCTTGCTATTCTTGCGGATGGTAGGTGTCATCTGTAGAACATTTTGTATAAGTTCTCACTGTATACCCTTGCCATTGTTAATTTGTAATTTGTTTCCCAGAGATTTTCCCATTCTGCTAATTCTATAGTGTATCCGAAATTTGTAGTCCACGTTATCATAGTCTCTTTCACAACTTCTTCTTCCATATTAAATCTTAATAAGTAGTGGTACATTTTTTTATCAAATTTTCTTCAGTTCCCTGTAAAACTTTGTCTAATTCTTGTGATTCTTTGTAAAATATATCTGTTTCTTGGTCTTTTTTTGTACTTAGCCTATATTTGTAAGTATGGCCACCAGTCTATATCTATTCCCTCATTTTTTAATTCTTGTCTTGTTTCTAATCTTTCCTGGTTAACTAATAAATCTTCTTATCTTATTATTTTATTTATATCAAATACATTCAGATAAATTAGTGCTTCCATAGTAGATAGCCAGATTGGAATTTTATTGTAGTGTTTTCTTTTAATTTTCAACCATGTTTGAAGTAGGGCATTTCTAATTTGGTGCTTTTGAAAGTAACTATAAGTGTTATTCTTCCCATCCCAAATAAAGGCATGCCAACCTATTTCTAGGTCATGCCTTTCAATTGTTAATATTCTCTTGTTCTTTAGATTTATCCAGTCATCCAGGTATATATTTCACATTTTTGAACCACCCATCTTCTTCAGAAAGGGACTGTGGGCAGTGGAAAATAAAAAAGTTAAAATACGAAAACCATGTATAACAGTATATAAAATATAAAAACACAGGGTTCTTTTAAATTAAAAATTTTAAAGGAGGCAAGGATAATTCTGCTAAAATGAGTTCAAAGGTGAAGGAAGGGCCCTCAGAGCTCTCACAACACACATTGCAAGAGGACAAGGAGATTAGTGACCCTGAGCAAAGCCTCCTGTTTGAGGAATGGTTGGAAGTGACACACAAGGTTTGATTATATCGTGCAAAGGTCCTCTTGGCAACAACCTTTGCTGGCTGTTCAAGCTGGAGGCTGAGTGCCTGAAGACCTTCAAATTATGTCTCTTTTTCAAGGTAAGCAAGATAAAGATATAGAGGCAGTGGGAATTCCAAGAATGCTCTTTAATGTTGTAAAATAGGGTAACTTAATTTTGAAAGTCTATTAGAGACTCTCTCTTTATTCTTTATTATACCAAACAAAATCAAAGGAGGGTTAATCTGAGTTTCTCACACTTTTCACCTTTTGAGTACTGAGTTGCTGTTTGATTTGTCTTTAATGTTTCATTGCGCTCCTTCCACTTCTGAAAGTCAGATCTACATTCTTTTCAGAGCAAATTGCAAGCAGGCTCCATAACAGAAAACATAACTTTATCCACTGTTAAAGATGGACTACCTATGGAATCAGTCAGTCTTTGCATCCACAGCTACCCTGTTTCTCTGAAAAGAAGGCCTCTCCAGATAATAAGCCCTTACCTAAAATATTTAAACGCATGCACAGCTGGTCCCACCATTTCCTGGGGGAGGAAATCCCACATGCCCCTGCCATCCATGTGGAATGGCCTCACAGAGGACACTCCCACAAACACTAGCTACTGTGCCCCTTCCCTTAGTGACGGCCGCAAAATGAGTGGCAGGCTCAGTGATGCTAGGGCTGGCAAGAGTGTGCCAGAAACAGAGATAGAACTTCCAGCCCTCTCTGGATCAGTTGATCCACAGGCCATGGGCTGAGGATAAGGGGCATCCTGCGCCTCAAAAATAATAAGACCTCCCTGAAAATAAAGCCAAGCACTTATTTGGGGGATCAAAAGAAAATAAGACTCTGTCTTATTTTCAGGAAAACCCAGTATTTCATTGTCCAGATACTATTCAAATTCATTACAATAACCTATCAGCCATTTTTTTGGCATTGTTTTCCATAACAAGTTCCAAGCAAATGTAAACAATGCTGCTGGATAGCTATTTGCAGGTGCAATAAAAACAGAGAATTAGGGCTACTTTGCTATTCTAAGCCACTATGGTTTAAGACTTGAACTTGGGCTCTTCCTCATGTTTTATTGCACTCATTCTTTGCTTTTCTTCAACATGTTTTTTCATCACATCTCAGATTCTTAAAAAAAGGTAGATCAAATGTGTTCCCTCTACATGTTATCTAAGATAAGCGAATGGTTGTCATCGTGGCCCTGAACTCATCAGCTGTCTCTACTCAAGGGCAAATTGAAGCCCCTCAAAAACCAAAGGACAAGAGTATGCCCATGTTAATCCCACAGTGAGCTTACACAACTCAGATAAGAATGAAATTTTGTAGCAGAAAGGCCAGTACAACAACAACAACCCCCAATTTGTAGATAAAGCACAAAAGGAAAGCATTTCTCAGAGAAGAGCATTTATTCTGTTGGTTGATGCATGATAGCAAAGTATCCAGAGGGAATTAATTTTAAGCTGGGGTTAGAAAATGAAAAACAAAATAAAAGAATCAACATCCCCGACTAGAACTAAATGGTTGCCATGGCTATAGGCAGGTAGTGTTTATATCAGATAGTTTTACAATTATATTTAAACATTGTCATCTGGGTGCATCTACTGTAGTTTATTCCATTATTATGAATTAATCTTAAGTGATATTAAAAGTAACTGAGGTCCATGTGCCTTCTGGGATACCTAAATATCTGATATACTTTCAAGAGGATTCTTAGGAAAAACATCATATTTCAAATCTCTGTATAGAACTGTGGTTGTTGCAAGATATGCATAGATTGTAACAGCAAAAGGTATATATTTTTTATAACAATTATAATTCCATACACGGTTTTTCCTTTTTTGTGGGACTACTGCTAATATGCAAATTGTAGGTGCTTGGGGGTTGTCATTTATATTCAATAATTATATGTAAAGCAGATTATCATTATAATCATCATCCATCACTATAATGATTATAATGTCAACCATTTTAAAAAAGTCTTTGATATGCCTTTATCATTTTGACCAGTTTTGATTTATGTAGAGATGCATGCAAAATGTAACCACATCACTGGTGGTCTCCAAAGAAAACAATATTTCAATAATCCTGTCTTATACAAGGCACAAAATATTTTCCCATCAGATTTTGTTTCCAACTCAGTTACTGGATAACTGTTTACAGGCAACTGCAGCTCAGAGGGACATCAAAGCATTTTATAACCCCACTTTAATTTGAAATAATAACAAGAAATCTTGTTTTTCTTTACTCTTCTAAAAAATACCTAACGGGGCCTAATTCTTAACTTCAATTCTGAAGTGACTGGACTTTAAGCTGGAAAAGGGACAAGATGTTATTTATATTTAAGTTTCTCTACATTGTCCTATTTTCCATTATGGAACTGACAGGAAGATTTTTACTCTGCCCAGGAATTATTGTGTAACCTTGAAACAACCTCTCCGTCCAGAGTTACTTTGAGGTAAGATGGGTGGCCTATAAATTTTATAAACAAACAAACAAAGAAAGAAACAAAGAAAGAAAGAAACCTAATGTCAGCCAGCCTGCTGCTGGCTGCCATGGAAATGAGGGAGGGTTCAGTGGAGAATTTTTCCTTGCAGCTTTCCAACTATGGCCTGGGCTTTGCTTATCTCCCCAAGGCCATTTCTTCTAGCTCTGGTATGCAGCAGCCAAAGACAAAGCGCTTGAATCAAAGACTTTCTCACAACATTTCCTGGTCTGGCCAATGAAGGTCTCCCTCCACAATGAGAATGTCCCCCAACTGTAGAACTATGACCATTTTATGACAGCTCTTCATCGAAGGGGGAAGGATATACTGGTGGATGCTTTGTCCCAATACAACAGTATTAAAGCTCAACCTGTTATCCCTTTGAAGCAACTAGCAGTCCCAGTAACCACTAGAGCTCAGGGGAAGAAGGAGCCTGAAATTCCAGATGAACTGTGTGAGAAGGTTAAAGAAAAGTTAAAGGTTGATGAATGACTTACTACTCATAAAAATGACTGCACCATGCACGATGGATTGGCTTGGATCAGTGGCATATTATATGTACCCTCAAGCTTGAGAAACACTGTTTTAAAAGATGCTCATGATTCTAAGCCAGCAGGACATTTGGGATTTGTAAAAACCCTTCACTTGGTTAAGAGGCAGTTTTATGGCTTTCCTTGAAGAAAGACATTGAAAGCTATGTGGCCAACTGTCCAATTTGTGCAGTGGCGAAGAGACTTTTACAGACTGGCCAGTTCCCAGGCACTGTGGAAAGAAATATCTATGGATTTATTGTGGAATTGCTTGAAAGTGGGGAGAAGAGTTATTTGGGTTGTTACTGATCTTTTTTCAAAACAGGTGCACATTGTTCCCTGCCCCAAGATTTCCTCAACAAAGATGCTAGCTAAACTTTTCGTACAACACATGTATAGGTTGCATGGAGGGCCTGAGCACATTATTTCAGATAGAGGAGTGAATCTGTTGGGAACTGACCAGGGCTTAAACTCCTCCCATCAACCCCAAACTAACAGAGCATGTAAACGAACCAACTTAGTCCTGGAACAGTACCTCAGGTGCTACATTAATTACCAGCAGGACCATTAGGCTGACCTTTTGCCTTTGCAGAGGTAGCATATAACAATTCTGTGCATAGTAGCACAGGGTTCACTCCATATAAGGTGGCCTTTGGTCAGGACTTTGTAACTGTGCCAGAGCTGCCTCAAGAGAAACTACACATCCCTCCTTAGTGGAGTGAATAGCACAATTGTCAAACCCTGATGTCCGGGGTTTGCCACAATAGGGCGGGAGGAAGCAGCACCAGTGTAGGGAGGTGTCAGGATCGTAGCAATGAAGCAATGGAACACTAGTGATGGGGGGTGTAGGAAAGGCTGCAGAGGTGATGGAGGCAGTGACGGGGCTCAGCTGTGAAGTGGGGAGGTGTGGGGATGCAAGGAACACCACAGGCAGGGATCAGAAGCTCCAAGCAATGACCAGCTGTTCTGGCCTGACAATCAGCTGTTCTGGGGCAAGGAACAGATGGGTGGAGTCCCGCCGGCTAGGCTAACACATAACTGATGGTGGGGCGAGGCTATCCAGGGGAAAGAGGGCATGCTCCACCTTGATAAAGCGTGCTGGGAGGTGGAAGCTCCCAGCGCTGATTTTGCATCTTTACAGACTGCTGTTTTGCAAAGTACTTACAGTCCACCAACCATCCAAGAAATTGGGCTCTAAATATGTGTGGGGCAATTCCTCTTTATTAAAGTAATTAACCTATTCACTGTATAACTGGAGTTGCCTAAGAATTTTAAACGTATTTGCCCTGTGTTTCACTTCAGTTTATTGAAACCTGAAACTGTGTCATCACTTTACCCTGCAACTGATAATCAAAAGAGAGCAGCATTTTGAAATTAAAGAAATTCTGGATTCCAGGAAACATAGAGGAAAGGTCCAATACCTTGTTGCCTGGAAATATTTTTCCCTCTACACCCTGGGTGGATGGTAGACATCCTCATTGACTGCTTCAACGTTTGTTTCAATTTGTTGCTTTGCGTGCTTTTGCCTCAGATCTTGCCTGAAACTTGCTGCATTCAGTTCTCTTCTAGTAAAAGTACATTTTCTCTGACTCTGTGGAACCAAGGGTTTTTCTTTCCTAGGAATTGGACAGAGGCAGCCCTGACACCTACTTTTCTCTCTATCACTGTGTCCTACTAGTGGAAATGCAAACTATTGCCAAGAGAAATGCCTTTGGAACATTTAGTAGTTTCTCATGCCTGAAAAGCCTCCCTATCTTTTCTGACCTCCCATGTCCCACACCAACACACACTCTGAGCTAAAGATAAGTTACGGCATTTAATTAACAGACAGACAGGTCCTTGGCAGCAAACCGGCATAGACAAGCTTGGGCAGCAATCCAGCACAGATAAGCCATGGCAGCAATCCAGCCTGCCAAGCTCACAATAATGTTCTCCGACATTAGTTCCTGCGTTGACTTCTGCAAAAGGGGTGTGTGCACAAGCATTCCTTTTATAGTCTGGAGAGGAGCCTAATGACCACCAGCTGAGTGCAATTACCTCCTGTATTTGCGTAATTGTTCCTTACGCCTATTAGCTCTCCAGTGCCTGGCATCTAGGAACAACTCCCTTGGCTCCTCCCCACTGCTGACATCCGGATCACACTCCCTTGTCTCCTCCCCACTGGTCCAAGGCTCAGGCGCCTCCCAGTGGCCAACCAGCCTCTCTGCACCTTGCTCAGAGTCAGAACCCTGTCCAGGGTCCTCCACATCCTCCAAAGCCAACTCATAGGGCCCCTCACTGTCGGAGTCTGGTGGCAGCTCCAATGGCTCCTGCTGGGCCACAACACTATCTATATTGTCCTTTACATTTCTAACTTTACCTAGACCCATGTTGGCAAACCTATGGCACACATGGCACAAGTGGCATGCAGAGCCGTTGCCCCAGCATAACTCTACCATGCATGCATGCCTCCTGCTGGCCAGTTGGTTTTCAGGACTCTGCCACACATGCATGGGAGGCGGAGCACATGCGGGAGATGAACGTGCATGCACAGAGCATGGGGGAGCATGGGGGTTATGTGCATATGAATGGGGGGGCACACAGGAAGGCCACATGTAAATTCCATTATGGGTGCACACACGCATTTGGCATGTGACGATAAAAGGGTTAGCCATCACTGACCTAGACCAACTTCTTCTGAGAGAGCCACATTCACACAAACATGATGTTTCATTCATAATGGTGAGATCCTCATCCAATAAGGATTTTAAAGGAGTTCATCCTACAGAACTTCACTGCTTTAAAGTTGTCTGGATCTCCATCCTTCTGTGGGATTAGTTCAATAAGCACAAAGGAAAAAGGCAAACTGTGCCTTTGTAAAACACCACTTAGAACAGAGTTGAGGAATGTGCATGTCTAAGGGCATATGAAATATTCATCTCAAAGTTGTCTTGTGTACAAATGATGAATACAAATATCTGACATGTGAGGCCTATTCTTTCCTAGCAGACTACCATGTGATGACAAAAGGAAATAGAACCAAGAGTGCCAGAAAGAAAGAAAAAAGAGAATGAACGAAATATGACAGAAGCAGGAAAAGGAGAAATATGATATGGCAGAAAATAGTAGCTTTGTTATTCAATTTTATTTGCTTCAGGGTTATTCAGCACTGGGAGGTGATAAGAAGCCAGAACATTATTTCTGAGGAAATGTGGGCTTTATGAAAAAAAATAGAGAGAAAAAAACTTAGCACTTTCTGGTGTTGGTCCTTTATAAGCAATATGCTAACAAAGAACCACACTATTCTGTTGTATATAATGTGGCTGATAAGCTACATGAAGGTACAGGAACCTTGAAAACTTCCTTAGGCATTGAAAAACCAAATCTTTAGGGAAAAGATAATGCACTAATATTTTTCTTGGCAAGTTAACATGTTTATGGTGTTTCCGATTAGTTAAGCACAGCGCACTGAGGGTGCTGCCACCCAGTGGCCTGTCTCTCACATTAGTAAACTTGATCCAGTGATGTAAATGTGTACAGGTAGTGAGAAATTTGTTAAGTGAGTTTGGCCCCATTTTACAACTTTCCTTTAACATATCTTAAGTGAATCACTGCAGTTTTTAAATTAGTAACAGGGTTGTTAAGTGAATCTGGCTTCCCCACTGACTTTGCTTGTCAGAAGTTTGCAAAAGGGGATTGCCTGACCCCAGGATGCAGCAACCGTCATAAATATGAACCACTTCTCAAGCATCTGAACATAAATGATATGATTATGGGGATGCTGTGATGGTCATAAGTGTGAAAAATAGTCACTAAGCAACTTTTTTCAGTGCCGCTGTAACTTTGAATGGTCACTGAGCAAACTCTTGTAAGTCAAGGACCAGCTGTACAACGTTTCCTCATCAATTGAAAAATCATTTCCTAAAACCATTTCCCCAACTTTTCTTATTTTAAAGTAAAATGGATAATGATGTGTTTTTAAAAGTGGAATGCTTTTCATTAAAGCATCCGTGTGCTTTAAAGTGCAATTGCGAGTGTGTAAAATACTTGAAAAACACATATTCCTTAGTTTGGTGAGCTAATTGGCCAGTTAGCTGCAATGCTTTTGTTTCAATGATTGCAGCCTATAGCCATACCATCTGCTTCTACCAATTTCAGCAGAACGTTTTTAAAAAGTGGATTTAAAAACAGGAATTAGGACGTGGTAGGAAAGGAAAAAGAGTTTTTTTATCCGGGTTGGATATCCTAAAGGTACTTTTTCAGGAGGCAACTGGACCTTCTTGTTTTTTCTTTTGAAGATGTTTTGCTTCTCATCCAAGAAGCTTCTTCAGCTCTTGCAGGATAGTGGGGAATGGAAGGATTTATATTCCTTGCTGACAGCTAGAAATTTGCATCCTTTAAGAGGGTCATTGAAGCACTGTCTGCAAGGAATATAAATCCTTCCATTCCCCACTATCCTGCAAGAGCTGAAGAAGCTTCTTGGATGAGAAGCGAAACATCTTCAAAAAAACAACAACACAAGAAAGTCCAGTTGCCTCATGAAAAAAAAAAGCCACCTTTGGAACAACCGTGACCTGGATGACTGAGAATCTCTACAGAGTTCTGGTTGGATATTTAGATGAACAATGCTGCTTAGCAATTACTGGTAAAAGATGAAGGCCATTCCCCCACTTGTGACTTACAGTTTTTTTTTTTAAGCGTTGCCCGGTTTTAATTGAGATGATATAAAGCCTGCCCTCATTACTGCTACATTGGCACAATCATAGTATAAGTAAGGAGCCTTAATTTCCCTGGACCTTAAAAGCCTGGATAAAGCAATGGTGTGGGAGTTTGTGAGAATTAGGGTGGCTGGTAGATTCGCCCCTTTATGGCTCCATTCTTATCGAGACTTTGATCACCCCAGTTAGAGGAAAGAGTAAAACAATGCTTGAGAAGTGTTTCCTTTGCACTAAGATGTCCACCAGATAAAAGTATTTACTCAAGCTGATCAATGGTCTTTTGCCGAGATATTGGATTCTGAACATCTTGACTTATTAACTACGGTTCAGCTTCAGTAGACGCATTGTGATTCATCTTCTAGTTAAGCTAACTGTACTGGAGGCAGACTTCACTATAAACAAAAATATATTTTGAGCTTTTAAAAAGATATATTGATTTTTTGGATTTCAGTGGGTTAGAAGCAAGGAGAAAGGCAAGTAGTGCGAGAGAGGAAAATTAACAATGCCTTGTCATTTAAAGATGACTCAACTGCTAGGGAATATTGAAAGAAATACTGGGATCTACATAATTTGCTTGGAAACAATCACACTTTTCTCCATGCAGCAGAAATGAAACATAAATGGTGAGGGCACATTACTTCTGTCTGATTTCACAGCTTATTTCAAACCTTGAGAGTCTGGAAGAAAAATCCCTACCAGGTGATGACATCAAAAACAGCAATAATTATGCTATGCTCAGACCCAATTATGGGTCTTCTAGAGCAGTGGTCTCCAACCTTGGCAACTTTAAGACCTGTGGACTTCAACTCCCAGAGTTCCTCAGCCAGCAAAGCAAAGCAAAGCTGGCTGAGGAACTCTGGGAATTGAAACCAATGTGCAAGCAAACACTTAAATAGTAAATTTTAAAAATGAGATGTGATTGTAAACTGCAGGGCTGGAAAATTTATCAAGACAATTTATTTGCTTACTGAGTGCCTGTATCACACAGATGAAGAGTAGAAAGGCTTCTGTCTTGTGTAACCTATTTGGTTTCTTTTTCATTAGAATCCTGTACAAATTGGTTTTAGTGTCTATGTTGTCTAAATAGCTAGGCTGTTACCAAAGATTCAGTTTAGTGTAATGATTAAGGCACCAGGCTAGAAACCAGAAGACCACAAGTTCAGATCTTGCCTTGCGCAGAAAGCTAGTTACCATAGGTAACCTTGGGACAGTCATTTTCTGTCCTAGGAAGGAATAAATGGCAAATACCTGTGAAAAATCTGGACAAGAAAACTGCAAGGAATAGTCCAGGCAGTTGCCAGGAGTAAACAATGACTTGAAGGTACACATACACATGTACGCACACACAAATAACCAGACAGTAGATAGAAGTGAGTTAAAACTTAGACAAGCCAATAAATAGTTGTTGTTCAGGAGATGTTCTAGCCCAAATGATAAATCCTCCTTGGTCTTCTTTCCCTCAGGGATCTAACAGCCAATTTAGAGAGGTAAGTGGCATCAGGAAAGCAATTCTCATGATTCTGTTTCTAATCTTTCCCAATAACAAAATCAGGACACACATTTAAGTTGAAGTTTCAACTTTTAAAAGTTTAAAAAGTTTAAAAAACGACCCCAAGGATTTATTAGAACTGCATCTTCCAGCATTCAAGTTGCTGGCTGGGATTTTGGGTGGTGTAATCTCAACTTTCTGGGACTTTACTATTTAGAAAATTGAATTAAGGCATTATAATTTTGCTTGTTTCTGAATAGTATCAAACTCAGGTCTTCAGAGAGACTTACATTATAGGTCCTGTCATCATATGTTTGTCACTGATAACCAATTCAGCTTCTCTGTGGTCAGATCCATATAGTGTAATACATTGCTGATGAATTTGAAAGAATTTTCTTTTTAGAGTTTAGATAAATGCATTTTTAGAGCTTCCCTACAACATTTGTATGTTATAGATGCTATGGTTTAATAATAATTTTATATAATAATTTACTTCTATGGTATTTCAGAAGCCATCCAGAGCTACTAAAGGAATAAACAATAAATATATTTTACAAATAAGGAAATAGATATAAGTTCTCTGCATTCTTCTTTAAGAATATTCCATTTCAAGTGCTTATTAAACTAAGACAGCTATAGTTAATACAACAATTTTTACAAGACCTCTATTAATCAAGAGATAACAAGGAAAAAAATAAAGAGAGAATTAATCTTAATTTTCCAAAACAGAATTTCATTTCAAGGAGAATGCCCAGTTTTTAAGCAGCTGGAGTGTTCATTTCATAACAGTTAAAATTGCCCCTTTTTGTTCTCATTGAAGTTAATATTCTACAATCTACTATTTCTTGATGCTAGAAAATGGCTGGCACTTCACTAGTAAGTGAAGTCACCTTGCTTCCCACATCCTTCACTGCTTTTTGATAGCTACAAAGATAGTGTCTAACTTTCATTGCAATAAATGTGCTGGGGGGAGGGACTTCTAGGCAAACTTGTGCTTGCATTGATTAATGTCTGACTAGATTAATCAAGGTTAAAATTAATCAAACTTAGCATGTCGGACAATTACAACCTACATATATGACACATGCACAAATGTATCCAGCTATGTTTGATTTTGTCAACAGGTTGCAGAAGGATGAATTAGATAGAAACATTTCCATGTATCATTGTCTTTAGAATTCATTTCTGGAGTCAGAGTGATTATGCATTTAGCTCAGATACTCTGAATTAATTCACTAGCATGGACAAAATTTGGATAGCCATACTAAACGTTTTTGTTGAAAGACAAATCTAACAGAGACCCAAAGTTGACAGGCAACAGGATAATGATTTTGTAGTGTGTTGGAGGGCACTTTTCAGCTGTGAGCCCTGTCACATGGCACCAGATCTATTCTCTGCTGCACAATCTTCTTAACTCCTGCTGGCCTTGGAACATAGGGAAAATGCTCAAATTACTACAAACTAATCAGCATTCTCATCAGTTGACCGATAAGAGACTTCAAAAACTTTCTCAGTTCCACCCCTTAACTGCTGCAGTTCCTAAAGCAATTCCGTTTGCAGTTGCCCACCCATTGCTCCCTTTTTAGAAGTCCAGGTTCTCCTCTATTTTAAGTGAATTGTTGTATTACAGTCTTATAAAAATAGTATTTATGGGATTGTCCTGAGAGGTAAGAGGGCTATTTTTCTTTTGCTTCTACTATAATTTTGCAATTGCCATGAGCTACCATAAAGAACCAGGTATTTATGCTCTGGGAGTGGGGAAGAGTGCAAATGGTAGAGGGATTCTGACTGGATAGAGTGATAGTTTCAAGGCAGATTGAAACTTGCAAGAATGAACAATCTGGTTAGGAGAGGCAGGAAATTATGCAAGTGCTATGTTGTCTTTATGAGTCAATAGGCTCATGATTCAATAGTTCTTTGACAGTCATAAGATGAAACTTATAAGCTTAAAAATTAAAACTCTTTTCTACACACCCAGCAGTGTGCTTTTGTTCTTTCCTTAAAACTAAAGTCAGGTATTAGAAAAACTAAAGGAAAGTATTGTCTCTATAGCATTCCTTTTGCTGCACCCCTGAAATGAGAGTGAAATCAGGGTTTTGCAATAGGCAGATTTAGGGGTGGGTTCCTGTACCAGTTGGTACTGGTTTGCTTCGCTTGCATGTGCGCTCACCCCATGTTGTTTGCGCATGCGCAGTTGACCGTAATTCATCCTGTGCATGCGCAGCAGCATGCTGGCAATGGCAGAAGAGACCGGGGAACCAGTTCAGGGGCATGGCCAGCCTGGGTCATTGCTGGTTCTGCGACCCAGGCCAAATCACCACTACTGGTTCGGCCAAACCGGGCTGAACTGGGAGCAACCCACCTCTGGGTAGATTGAAGAGGATTAAGGAACATATGGGATGGAGAGGAACTTGTTGGGCATGGCATCCAAGTGGAAGGTGGTAGTGGGCTTTCAAGGGTTACGAGTGGGAATAGCAATCTCATGAAAACATTCCATAAAGTTAATATTCTCCTTTCCTAGCAGAAAAATGTTTCCAAGGTAGGTTTTGTTTTCACCAATATTTGAAGAAGAAATAGCCTCACAGGCACTGTAGCTCAAGACATTGTCAAATCATAACAGAAGAAGAATGAAAACATGTTGGCATGATGATGGCTAGTTTTCTGCTGGATCGCCTTGATACACTGTTACCCTGCCTCAATGGCAAGCTAATATCTAAATCATGGCTGGGCAATTAATCTTCCCATGAGAAACTGGGACTGTTTTGGAGGGACGAACCAATAGAACTGTGAAGATATGTAGGCAGGTGTGCACTTAAATACATAATTTTAAAAAAACAACAGTCACCTTCAAAATAAAAGCAGTGCAGTTGTATTACATGCACATCATATGTTTATTTATATTTTATTTTGAATTTCTGATTGACTTCACCCAAGCCGCAAGCAACAGGCCAAGGATTGGATGTGGCCTTTGAGCGGGGGGGGGGGGGGATACAATGCCCAGGTGTGATCCATTATGAGAAGCTCATTCATAATTTGTAAGTGTGCCATTGCAATGCTAGGGCAAGGAAAATATATAGATGTCTCTTCACTGTAATTACACTGTAAAGCTAGGGAGGAAAATATGTTTTATTGAGTGTCCTGCGTTAATAGAGTTTCTACAATGACCAAGTGGGGCACGGTGGCTTAGTAGCTAAGACGCTGAGCTTGTCAATCAGAAAGGTCGGCAGTTTGGCGGTTCGAATCCTAGTGCCACGTAACAGAGTGAGCTCCCATTACTTGTCCCCGCTTCTGCCAACCTAGTAGTTTCAAAAGCATGTAAAAATGCAAGTAGAAAAATAGGGACCATTTTGGTGGGAAAGTAACAGTGTTCCATGTGCCTTCGGCATTTGGTCATGCCGGCCACATAACCACAGAGTCATCTTCAGACAGCAGTGGCTCTTTGGCTTTCAAACAGAGATGAGCACCACCCCCTAGAGTCAGGAACAACTAGCACATATGTGTGAGGGGAACCTTTACCTTACAATGACCAAGGCTTCATAAACGTACCTTTTAGTTTCATTCTTCAACTGCTCAAATTTATTGTATAACAGTTAATAGCATAATGGTAAATTTGAAGTGCAAATATTCATATCAAACCCCCTTACATATTTGCTCTCACCTGCCTCTCAAGAACAATAATAGGTAGCATAATTATCCAAGTTATTATGATCAGCATAAGTATAATCCTACATATAGCTATTTGGAAGAAAGTTTGTTTTTATTTTTCACATTCCTGTACTGCCCATCTCCCTCAAAGAGGACTGTTCTGGCAGTGAAACACACTGAACATGTTTATAGGAGACACCAAGTGAAATTTGATGCTTGTCAGGCTGAGGAAATTCCATTTAGTTACCTGGCATTCTGACTGATGATGTCACTTGAAAAGCTGCAGAGCTGCATTTCCCTAAGTTGTCCTTCTAGGATGCCATTGATAATAGGCAATCTGACGACCAACCAATGGGTCTCTGTTCACTGTTCTCTGAAGTTCAAGAAATGCGACAATAAATTAATTTTCAAAGAGGACAAATAATAAGAGGAGTTTTTCACTTAGATGTTTATTCCATTGTTTTTCAGTAAAACTGTTCATATGGTGCAGTGAACCACAGACTAGTTAACCCCAAATGCGAACAAAATGGTTATGGTTCTGCATATTGTATGAGTACAAAAAATCGGATTGAGAAAATTAATGGCTAACTTAAGCATGCCTTTTTTTTTTGCAAACACTGTGCATATGCATGTATGTGAGAGAGATTCCAATCAAGAATATTACCAGAAATAAATCTTAAGGTTTTTCTTAAAGACTTGATATGTTAGAAGAACATAAATAAATAATATCAGAAGACATGCCTCTCTAACATCACATGGGATAATATGCAGTGTTATCTCATTTTGCCATGAATTCCATTACAATTTATATTAAGTCTAGACAGTTTTTATAATATGTTATAATTAGTCCTTCAGATAATTCATGATTTTCCAACATGTTGTAAATGATCCTTAGATAATTAACAATTAGAATTAATATATTTAAATTTAACATCATCATCAAACATTGCTCTGTAATCCTTTCTGAAGCTGTGATTTATTTGTCTCTATTATATGCTCCACTCATCCATTGTAACTGTAGGTGATATTTTTATTTTAGCGGCTTTTGAAGTTGCTCATGCTTCATTCTTCTTCAGTGAGCTTAAATAATAACCCATTGTTTTGTTTTATTTGTAGTTCTATATTACTCACGCTCTGATTTGTAGATTTACCAAAAGTAGCATTATAAATATTCTTACCCTGTCTTGGTGTCATGCTTTCTGAATAATTACTTTAGCCGTGCTTTTTATAGAATTCTTATTGACTTCATTTTGACTTCAGTTGTTTGTCTTGACTGCCTGATGTTCATCTTCCAAGACGCAAGGAAAGTCCATTTAAACTAATGGTGTTGCATTTATCTTCATAGCTGAAAATACTGTTATAAATCATAGCTTGAGATCATCAAGAGGACAGAAGCTCAGAGAAAGCTTTCATATCCTTTCTTCCAGTCTTGTAGAAATTCGGGCACTTTCCAGCTTACTTTCTCAATATCATCCCAAGTTAATTATTTCACCTGGTTCAGTGTTTATTTCATGGCCAGAATATTTCAGTGGCAGTTTTAGGAAGCATAATTACTCTAATAAGCTGTTTTGTAATCAGGAGACAATTAATTAAAGCTTCCATGCCCACAGGGAGCAGGAACAAGCTATTAAGAGCCAATCCAGGATCATTGTGCTATGGTAGCAGTCAAGAAGCCCTGGTTACTGAGATAGAAAAAGAGGATATCGCCTAAAAGGTTGCTCTCTGAGTATCAATTCCTTGTTTAAGTGCAAGAATCCAAATTAAAGTATCCCCAAAATCCTTCCAGCCTCCACTTGAATATAATAGAGAGGAGTGAAATCTACTTACCTTTGTAGTAAGAGCCGAGGTGGTGCAGTGGTTAAATGCAGCACTGCAGGCTACTTCAGCTGACTGCAGTTCTGCAGTTCGGCTGTTCAAATCTCACCGGCTCAGGATTGACTCAGCCTTCCATCCTTCCGAGGTGCGTAAAATGAGAACCCGGATTGTTGTTGGGGGCAATATGCTGACTCTGTAAACCGCTTAGAGAGGGCTGAAAGCCCTATGAAGCGGTATATAAGTCTAACTGCTATTGCTATTGCTATTGCTATTGTTACTGGTTTGGTAGTAATGTGATCATGTACACGCAGAACCTCCCACGCATGTGCAGAGCATCAAAAATGGATGATCTGGGCTGATGAGCGGAGCCTGCTACTGAGCACACCTGCAAAGGTAAGTGAACAGAAAGGGGGGGGGGGAAATCCGCTGTGCCATGTGATGTAGATTAGTTAGAAATCAGGAAATCTTGATTTCTAGCTAATATTAATCGCGCGTCAAAGCAGATTGTTGGAAAAACTGGTTCACCCGACTGGTTTTATTTTTTTAACTACCAATTCAGGTGAACCAGTAGTATTTTTACTACCAGTTCACTAGTAGCATTTCATCACTGAGCTCAGCTCAGAACTTCCTTAATTCCACTATCAAACATCTTGTGCGCTTAAGGCATATTTCTAGCATTCAAACAGGACCATCCTTTCCTTAACTTAAGGCCATCAAGTGTTGTCTTGCACTTTGGATCACCAGAAAATAAACCTCTTGCTCTCCTTTGTGACATCTTTTCAAGTGTCTGAAGAATGCATATATGTTGATTTTCCCCTTCCCATTCTATAGAGTGTTTCTATACCTATATATGCATATCTCTATGCCAGTAGTTTGGCAACACTGGCTGTTAAATTATAGATGTGTTTTTTTCAAAAAATTTCTTTTTTCTTTTTTGGCTTCTGTATAAGGAACCTCCTTTAAAGCATAACCAGCAGCTCCTCGTAGAAATTAGCATCCATCACACAGATCCATTAAAACTATTGTTCTTTGCTGATGAATAGAGTGATGAAATAAATGTCCTTCTGGGTTCGGCTCCAAGAGGGGAAAAAGACACTGGAGTCATGGAGGCTGCTTGGAAAGATGGTTTATTGGTGGACAGGACCATATGGCTTGAGTCCTGAACAGAAAAGGTGATCACATGCTTCAATGTTGGTGGAGAAGAAGAGAAGGGCTGAAGAAGGGGCTTGCTAGGCTTTTTATAACCTGTTCAGTCCCACCTCTCTGTTTCCTGTTCCTGTGTAAGAAATGTATTCTGATTGGTTGTCAGACTCCCATGGGGCCATGCAGGGGCAACTCTCTAGGCTGTGTTTTGAATCCAGGTTTGGTTGAGTTCTCAGATGCCATGTGGTCAGTTGGGGCCAATATTATCATGCTTTAATCCCATCTCCCTGGAGCTGAAGTGGAGAAGTCTTTATTATGTAAAGCTTGGCCTTCTTAATGGCCCATTGACAAAGTGAGGATGGGCAGGAAGCTACAGGCAGCTATTCTGTCTTTTAAAACATGTTTCTTTCTTTTCACATTCAGAGAAATATTCTGCCTTTTCAATATTTCCTAGGATATTTCATTTTTCTGGGAGAGGGCTGGGTGATAACTTCCTACAAGAGGATGAAGTTACAATTGCTTTTTTTTGTGGGTTCAAAGTTTTATTTCTTTTAAAACAAACATTTCATCATTCCTCAATCAGTAAGACATCGGAGTACAATTTTTTGTGTGTCAAAATAGTTCTAGTTTACCACCAAATTCTTGTCTAGCCTAATGTATACCCCTCCCTCCCTCCCCCCTCCCCCCAACCCCCCTCCTCCTTCCCCCCCGACTTCCCAGAACCCGTACACGGTATGGATTTTTAACAAACACAGTCTAAAATCTATTGAGAAAAAAGAAATAAAGAAATTAATGACATCTCTACATTGATCTTAGCTTCTTCTTGCTGAGCTAACTTTAAACAATTTAAATCATTTCTGATCTTAAGCATAGGCTAACTGGAGTTTCTTGGTCCCGTATTTATTTTGTATATAGTCAATCCATTTTTTCCAGTCTCGTTTATATCTCTCATTTGAGTGATCTTTAAGATATGCCGATATTTTAGCCATCTCGGCTAAGTTTGTAACTTTCAATGTCCATTCTTGAGTTGTAGGCAGGTCTTCCTTCTTCCAGTATTGCGCCATCAACAGTCTTGCTGCCGTTATTAGGTGCAGAATCAAGTTAGTCTCTACCACTGTAAAGTCAGTACATATACCTAGTAAGAATAACTGAGGAGTAAACTTTATCCTTCTTTTAAAGATATTTTGCATAATCCACCATATTTTTATCCAGAATGCCTTAACCTTTTGGCAGGTCCACCATATATGATAATATGTAGCATCGAGAGAACCACACCTCCAACATTTAGGCTGTACATTCGGATACATAGAAGCCAGCTTTTTAGGATCTAAATGCCATCTATAGAACATCTTATAAATATTTTCTCTCAGGTTTTGAGCTTGTGTGAATTTCACATTTGTTACCCATATTCTTTCCCATGTATCCAACATTATTGGTTCTTCAATATTTTGAGCCCACTTTATCATACAATCTTTAACTAATTCTGTTTCCGAATCCATCTGCATTAATACATTATATCTCCTCTTTATATGCATTAAGCTTTGATCTCTTATTTGTTTAAACAAATTATCTTCAGGATAAAACCAATTTTTTGATCTATTTTCCGCCTGTAATTGCCCATACTGGAACCATGTTTGAACTACCTTCTCCTCTTTTAATACCTCTAAAGATTTTAGTTGTAGCACCCCCCTTTCCAAAATGAGAAGCTGTCTATAGGTAGTTCTATCCTGTTTTTGTGCTATGTTCATATTTTCAATTGCATGTCTAGGAATTGCCCACATGGGTATCTTGTCATTTAATTTACATTGGTATTTTTTCCAGACCCGCAGTAAAGCATTTCTTAAAATATGACTTTTAAACTTCTTATCCAATTTTTTGTTGAATAACAGGTAAGCATGCCAACCGTATACCAGATCGTGTCCCTCGATATTCAGTATTCTATCATTAGTTAAATGAGTCCAATCACTAATTACAGATAGCGCCACTGCATCGTAATATAATTTTAGGTTAGGTAATTTCAAGCCTCCTCTCTCACGTACATCTTGCATTATTTTCATCTTTACCCTCGGCTTCTTTCCTGCCCATACAAATTTGTTGATACCCTTCTGCCATTCTAAAAGATTCACATCTTTTTTAAGTATAGGTAACATTTGAAAAAGAAATAAATTTTTTGGTAAAGTGTTCATTTTCACTGCCGCTATCCTACCCAGCAAAGATAAGTGCAATTTCTCCCATTTTTTCATCTCTATCTGTATACTATGCCAAAGTGGTTCATAATTATGCTTATATAATTTCCCGTTTGAGGTTAAAATTGCTTTTTTTTTTAAAGCACAAAAGAAGGAGGCATATTCCTTGGCAGGTTAGTGACAGACATTGGCAAGACCAGAAACTGATGAAACAGAAGTCAGTTAGCTGATGATCACAGCAAGCCTTGTAGCTCATTTCTTTAAATCCAAGATCAACTATTTCCTGCTGTGTTGTATCTCCAGGTTTTGAATTTAGTGTGGTGGAGGGGTAGTGAAGGAGAGCTCCTTGTCAATGTAATGATCTTGGGACTGCAATGCAAAACAAGTGGGATGCTGTAAATGAGGCAAAAAGATTCTCGCTGGGAGGCAAATTCTCTGTGCCTTTTTTTGGATAAATGATTTCTAAAAGTTGTTAAAATTATACCTATTTCCCATCCCCTGAGATTTGCTAGTCTAATGAATCTTCATTTTGACTTTGCAAACAGGTGTTGTAACCCAGGCAGAGAAGCTGGAGCTTCCTGAAAAATGTTTTGCCATAGTGCATCATTCATGAGCTGGGAGAAATGTTGTTAGGAAGGTGGCTTCTGTTCAGTTCCCATGCCCACCGAGTCCATGATCACTCAACAGATACCATCTACAAAAGGTCCATTGTGGAGATATGCTTTGGTTCCATAGTTACCACACAAAAGAGACAAGTGGCATTTTCAGGAATCTCCCCAGCTTTCTTGGCTTATATTGCAGAGTTTTAAAACATACGGATTCCTATTTCGTTGTTGAAGCCATGTGTTATAATTGTGCAACAAGCACAAAATTATTCCCCATGACCAAACTTTTTCCATTATTCAACAAAGGGGTTCTATGATAATTCAGCCACATTCGATCACTAATTGATTCTTAGATTTTTATTGTAAAGAAATGGAACCTCACCCCTAGCGATAACATATTCGACATTTATCTGAGAATAAAATAATTGATGCCAGAGCCAATTGAATTTCACTCCAACAATATAAACAAAGCAGGGCCTAAAGCAAAGTCATGAGCTAATTAAGCCAGTGTAACCATTCGCATGAACAGATGTAAAATAGCCACATGTCATGCCAACAGTGCTACGACTGCAATCATTGAGGAAAGGGTAGAAGCTGCATTAGTAAGACCCACTGCATTTGGCATGGACCATCTGGAAGAGGAGATATGAAGATGGTCCAGAAAGTTGGAAGAAATGGACTTTGATACATAATTATGTTTGGTAGAAGAAAAAATATACTCAAGGTAAATTTTATTTTTTGGATCTGTATCTTTTCTTTCTATCAACAAACTGTGTTCAGGATGCCTAATGATCAATGCCATAAATAAAATCCCCAGCAGAGACAGTTTAATTTTAAAATGCTAAATTAAATTCAGCAAAAGCAGCCCTCCTTCCAACTGAACTGTCAAACCAACCAACACAACTAAATTCTGATTAAATAGAAAGATTCTTACCTGCCAAAATCTCTTATTGGAAACTAGCCTGATGGTTTTTTTTTCCAGAAGGAATTGCATACTTAGGGAATAATCACCAAGAAGGTAACCTAGGTGGACTCCCAACTTGACAGTGAAGTGATTGTAAAATAAATCACCTGCTTTTCACTACATCTGGTCAGAAGACAGTTGAGGAATGGCCACAGAAGAAGTCAAAACTAAATTGAAGGACTGAGTTTTAATGACTCCCTTGATAGTTGCTAGAAGACAAGAGAAAGAAATGGGTGAGCAGCTCTGAGCATTAACTAAACATGAAAATCAACTACATGGGTAAACCAGTTGAGATCCCATTGTAAGTTCTCCAGGGCACTCCTTAAATTTACTTAATTGATGGATAATGTGCCACAAAGAATCAACTTTAACAACACATAATAGATTTTCTCCATGAGTATCTGCCTCTATTCAGGTCCATCAGATCTTCCAATTGTGTACCACCACCACTATAAATGAATCAATCCACCCTGCTTCCGATTGTCTTCTCCTTGTTCTTTTCAAATGGTATTGAAATATCTGTTCCCGAATGTAATTTCAATTAAATTACCTTTGTTACTTTTTATTCCCCCCCCCTGGAGCAATAAATCATTTGGCTGTGTCCCCATGCCACTAAAAAGTCAGGTGTGCCCATTTTGAAAGCTATTACAAAAAGAACAGAAAAGACTAGCCATTTCCTTTAATTGTATAAAAATGGGAAAAGAGAATCAACATGTGATTAGTTCAGACATATTTAATTTTTTAAACTTAGCCTCGAGACCAAAACAGTGAATATGAGAGATGTAATCATCAATATCTATTACAACATTATACAATAAATATAACAACCAACAAATTCACAATATAAAAGTAGAATGTGAAAGACCTATAACTGAAAACGAAAACACAACTGAAAACACAACTGAAAACACAACGAAAGTTGTGTTTTTACTATTTTTCTTTGTTCACATTTTGTTTTGTTTTTTTGACACTGCACCCCCCTCCCTTGTGGTTGTAAGCCGCCCTGAGTCCCCTCAGGGAAAAGGGCGGCCTATAAATCCCAATAAACTCAAACTCAAACTGAAGATAGATATCATTACAAGCAGTAAACACTGTGTAGTATGGATTCTGACACATGTGGAGATTCTCCATGAATAACAACATTTGCTTATATGTTTAGGTAAACGAAAGATGGTTAAAAGTCTAGATATCTAGGAGTGATTCTAGTCCTCTATTTGGACCGAGTCCACGATTGAAATATGTTTCTGTTTCCTATCCAAGTGCAAATCTTGTCATGTTGATAAATTTCATAAAACCAAAATAGTGATGAAAGAAATGTCCTTCTGGGTTTGGCTCCAAGTGAGGAAAAAGACACTGGAGACATGGAGGCTGCTTGGAAAGATGGTTTTAATGGTGGACAGGACCACATGGCTTGAGCCCTGAACAGAAAAGGTGATCACATGCTTCAATGTTGGTGGAGAAGAAGAGAAGGGCTGAGGGAGGGGCTTGCTAGGCTTCTTATAACCTGTTCAGTCCCACTGCTCTGTTTCCTGTTCCTGTGTAAGAAAGGTATTCTGATTGGTTGTCAGACTCCCATGGGGCCATGTAGGGACAACTCTCCAGGCTGTGTTTTGAATCCAGGTTTGGTTGAGTTCTCAGATGCCATGTGGTGAGTTGGGTAAAGTTCCTTAATCCCATCCCCCTATAGCTGAAGTGGAGAAGTCTTTATTATGTAAAGCTTGGCGTTCTTAATGGCCCATTGACAAAGTTGGGATGGGCAATTTTTTTGGCAATTTAATAAATTTATATGTCGCCCAATCCCGTAGTACTCTGGGTGGCTTACAGAAACAAAAATAAAAGTAAAAGTTAAAATAAAGAAGAGATACAATTTAAAAAAAACACACCAAACATTCTGTTTAAGTGGGGCTGGACCTTGATCAACAGCCCTAGGCCTGCTGGAACAGCCAGGTTTTCATGGCTTTTTGGAAGGCCGAGAGAGTGGGAAGGGTCCGGATCTCTATGGGTAGATCGTTCCATGGGGCCGGAGCAGCTACAGAGAAGGCTCTCCCCCGGGGGGCCGCCAGCCGGCATTGTCCGGTCGACGGCATCCGGAGAAGGCCCAACCTGTGAGATCTTATTGGTCTTTGGGCAGGAAGCTACAGGCAGCTATTCTGTCTTTTAAAACATGTTTCTTTCTTTTCACATCCAGATAAATATTCTGCCTTTTCAATATTTCCTAGGATATTTCATTTTTCTGGGAGAGGGCTGGGTGATAACTTCCTATAATAGTATAGGTGGATAATGAACCTAGCGAGACAGTTAAGTGAGTTTTGCCTCATTTTACAATCTTTCTTGCTGCAGTTGTTAAGTTAGTAACATGCTTGTTAAGTGAATCTGGCTTCCCCATTGACTTTGCTTGTCAAAGGCGGTCATATGACCCTGGGGCACTGCAACCGTCATAAATATGAATCAGTTGCCAGGTGTCTGAATTTTGATCACATAATGATGGGGATGCTGAAAGTGTCATAAATGTGAAAAACAGTCATAGGTCATTTTTAGTGCTGTTGTAATTTTGAATGGTCACTAAGTGAACTTTGTAAATGAGATCTATCTGCAGTGGATTTCCTTGCTTCTGTGGGAATCCTGAGTTCTGAGCTAATGAAACTTTTTCTTCTACTTCCAAAGAAGCGAACTCTAACAGAGTCTGGAGGCATAGGAAAGAAAGGTAAATATCCTTTCCATATCTACACTTGTATCTCCAACTTTGAAATGTGTAATGTTTAAACCCTTATTAAGAAACTTGCCCATTAATACTATGAATGAATAGGAAAAATATTTTTAAAGGAAGGCCAATAATTATTATTTATTTCATCAGTAATGTGCTCTTATTACAATGCACACTGTTTGTTACCATAGGAACGGGTTCCCCAGAAGATCCTCCTCAAATGAAAGTAAGCCTGGCAAGATCCAAAGTCAATATCAATAACACAAATTAAAACTAAAAGGCCAGTGAGCCAGCAGTCTGTCCTAACTTTATCTGTCTTTAATCACAGGCAGATGCTATCAGAATGAAGCCAAGCTCTGCTGGCAAAGAGAAGAAGCCCTTGAATAGGAGGAGAGAAGATGAAACAAAGGCTTCTCTTGTCTGACCCTGGCTTGCCGGCTTAAAGCAAGGCAGCTGAAGGATTGAAGAAAGGTTCTGAGCAGGATGCATTCAGATCCGAATGCCAAGGTCCATAAGGAATCAATACTTCATCTCAGCAGATAAGCTACAGAAAATTTTGAATGGGATTTAGGAAGCCAGGATCTATGTAGCCATGATGGATATTAAGCAGGTATATTGTCGCTATGCCCTTATCATACATAAACAAAATGGAGGAGACAGATTTCAACATTACCTGTAAGAAAAACGTGGAAATGAGACATGAGAAAAAATTGTCCTTGTTAGCAGTTTTTCCTTAGTCTGTCTCTTTCCTGCGTTGGAACCAGACTCTGAGTACCGTAAATTGCTGAAAACAATGAAGTGCAGAGAAGCAGGCCGAAATCCGTGTTTATTTTTTGTTTTCATTTCCCCATTTTGCCTGTTCCCAATTATATCCTGAGCTGGCCCTTCTATTTTGTACGGGAATGGGAGAAATGCTGGGGATGGTGGTGAGGGACAATGACTTTATTGTTGTTACACAAGGCTGCATTATGTGCACACACATTTGGACATCACAGGTGTGCTTAAAGGGAATGGAACTGGTTTTGTAAAAGTGTGCCACTGATTTTCTCATTTTCCAGTTCTGGGGAAACCCCTGGGACCATCATAAGCATTGCTGCTTGATTTCATTTGAAGATGGACTTGCTTCCCAACATTTGTTAGAAAGGGATGCACATTCTTTGAACATTTAGGTAAATACTTCAGCTTAGATGGAAGAGATGCATAAAATAATAAATACAAATATATATTCTGATTTTACAGGGGCTGATAGATCTTATATATCATTCTCTGCAGGAACTGGGTATGTCTAGTTTAATGAAAAGAAGAACTAGGGGTGACATGATAGCAGTGTTTCGGTATTTCATGGGTTGCCACAAAGAAGAGGGAGTCAAGCTATTCTCCAAAGCACCTGAGGTTAGGACAAGAAGCAATGGGTGGAAACTAATCAAGGAGAGAAGCAACTTAGAATTAAGTAGAAATTTCCTGACAGAACAATTAATCAGTGGAACAACTTGCTTCCAGAAATTGTGAATGCTCCAAGACTGGAAGTTTTTAAGAAGATGTTGGATAACCATTTGTCTCAAGTGGTGTAGGGTTTCCTGCCTAAGCAGGGGGTTGGACTAGAAGACCTCCAAGGTCCCTTCCAACTCTGTTATTCTATTCTATTCTATTCTATTCTATTCTATTCTATTCTATTCTATTCTATTCTATTCTATTCTATTCTATTCTATTCTATTCTATTCTATTCTACTTTCAGATTAATGTACCTCAAGTGAAAAACCATCAATTGTAGATGTGCCCTAACCTTCTTGAAACCTTCTTGAAATAACCGTTCTGTTATTTCAATGGAAATATATCACGGAGAGAAAAAGTCTGCACTATGGATTCATACTATAATGGGGATTCCCTCATTTCCTTTTACTGGGAAATACCTTTATTTCATTAATAAATACATTTCACTTTATTTCAACCAGTTTTGTGAAATAATCATCAACAACCTAAACTTTAGACATCAAAAAGGTTAAGAATAGGGATTAATTATTTTAACACTGTTATTTGTCTTCAGGGATATTCTTAGTCTTGTTGCTTGCTGCAATCCTTAAAACTACAATGACAACTGAATATTTTTTTCAGTTTAGTCCAAAATCCTTTAATTATGGCTTTTGATAAGTTATATTTAATTGTTTCTATACACAATAAACTAATG
Source organism: Thamnophis sirtalis (assembly GCF_051295495.1). Taxonomy (NCBI): domain Eukaryota; kingdom Metazoa; phylum Chordata; class Lepidosauria; order Squamata; family Natricidae; genus Thamnophis; species Thamnophis sirtalis. Next base: position 56,480,920 of record NW_028261389.1, on the reverse strand, counting down.
TGGTGTTAGGGCTTTCTTTATTGTGGATTGACATAATTTTAAGGGGAAGAAGAAAAGCTACGATGGCAGCTTTTGATTTTTACTCATGAGAAACTAATGCCCCTGAGGTAAACTTTCCTTCAAGTTTTCCTCAACCAGTAACTTCATAGATATCTCTGTGTCACTTTCTTGGCAACAGTATAGAAGCAGGTTGCCATTGCCTTCTTTGTAGGATACTTTTTGACCTCCAGTCTAACCTCCAGTTCTGATTTTATTAACCAGAGTTGAACCTGCTTAGGTTAGCTTCTGAAACAAAAATCAACCAAGAATTACCACACTGCTATTACCTTTTATTAGGTTTAAGAGAAGATTTAGCTTCTCCAAGATAGGCTAAAAAGCTGCCCAGAGATGGGCAGCAAATAAACTTTATAAATAAATAAAAATAAAATAATTATAAAAGTTTCATAAATAATATGGGGATCATCATCTCAGGACAGCCTATGAGCGGTCTCTGTGAGATCAGTTGCCTATACATTCTTAATAGTGTAGTGTATTACTCTTCCCTGTAGTTGTAAGGACATTGATGTATGGAAAGAAAGATTAAACATAGTTGAAATCTACTGATTTATAGATGAAATTAGAAAGTAAGTTGCAGAGTGCAGGCAGCAGGACCTCAAAGGTAGTGGGGAACAGATTAGAAACTATTCCTAGAGTTGCTGGTTTGAGATTAGCCCCTAAAGACCATAGGAAAGGATAGATCTTTGTACACCCAGTTCTCACTTACCTACTGCCTCATTTAGTGACCATTTCAAATTGTAAAAGTGTGACCAATCTTCACATCTATGATAAGGTGTCCAGATTTTAACATTGGTAAAGTGGGACACCATTGAATGGGGGAAGGGGGTTTCTTGATTAAATTTTTTTTAAAAACTGGGACTTTTTTAAAACGCTGCGGGACGCAGGACAAATTGTTAAAAATTGGGACTGTCCCGCCAAAAGTGGGATGTCTGGTCACCTTGATCTATGGTGGTCACAGGGTATGGGGAAGATTACATCCCAAGCAAAGTTTATGAACAGTGCCAGGATACTGAAGAAAGAGAGAAAGAGAGAAAGAGAGAAAGAGAGAGGAAGGAAGGAAGGAAGGAAGAAAAAGAAAGAAAGAAAGAAAGAAAGAAAGAAAGAAAGAAAAAGAAAGAAAGAAAGAAAGAAAGAAAGAAAGAAAGAAAGAAAGAAAGAAAGAAAGAAAGTAGGTTGCCATTTGGGAGTCAGGCGACATAGCAAGGCTGGACCTTCCATTTATGGACAAACAGGTTAACTCCAAAGAGCAGCAGCATTGCAAAGAATAAAACAGATTGGCTCTAGTCTACAAGTAAATTGCCGCAGAATAAGAAACACTGCCAAAACCAAAGACAAATGAGTGAAGAGGTCCACAGCTGATTCAGAAGCAATGCAAAGCTGTCATGGAAGTACCTTTAGTCTGATGAAAGAGAATTGGCTTTCAAAATTCCTTTTTAAAAAAAGAGGCTTCCCACACTTCATTAAGCCCCAAAAGAAGGCAGCATGTGGGATCTCCTTCCATGAAGCTTTTTCTGATGAGAAATGCTAGCAACAGATGAAGTGCCAGAAAAGGGGAGAGACCTCCCTCAGGAAGAAAAAAAAACCTCACCAGCACCTTTCACTTTGGGTAAAGTCAGCTAAAAAGCATATCAATCAGAGAAATTTGAAAGAATTCTTCAGCAGCCTGAGAATAACAGAAGCCTCATTCTCTGGGGAATAAAACCTTTGAGAAATTGCAAGGCAAACTTTGGCACAGTATTAATTCAGACCTCTGGCAGGAGTAATGTGTCATTCTCTGGCAGTCTTCAGGACGAAAAGAAATATATAGAGAAAAAGAGGGTGCCAGAAAATACCCCCCCCCAAAAAAGCATCAAGCATGATGATCAGATTTAGTTCTGACTTTGGCCATACCTACTGTTCGCTTTGGGCCTTTCCCAATTTGCATGAAATGCATCTCTCAGCAGCTTTGGGAATAGAGTTCTTGATAGACCACAGTACAATACCAATTATAGTCTATATTGCTATTTTGCCTTTGATTTCTGTAGAATATTACCAAAGAGATATTTTTAAACCCAAACCTATACTTTCCATTCTTTTACATCATTTGAAAACTGATTAAAATTCAAAATATGTGCCAGTTAAGGGTCCTCTATAGGTAGGCTTGCCTGCAATGTTACCATTCTTTTATAAAAGCATTTGGAAATAATTTCTATTTTACTTTAATGCAGCACATTGGCTCTTATTATGTAGCTCTTATTGTAGAAAAATAAGTATACTACAGATGTCAGAAAGCTCAGCTTTAAATGCATTTGCCTCAGAAAAAAAGCAATCTGAGCAAAATAAAATTTATAACAAATACTTAACAAGTTTATGTGCCATCAAGATAAGCATGAAGCCCAATACTCAGCTGGCCCATTCTCTGAATGAAAAGGGAAAAAATAGTCTAGAACAGACTTTTCTATAATTTCAGTAACAAAGTACAAAGAACTCATGGGATTTAATGCCTGCAATTTTATTAGGCCCATATATCCAACTGTTTTAACCATATTAAAGTATTAAAGGTTTAGCATAGTGGATGTTCAGATTAGCACTGTCCTCTGCTGGCTGAATATTTCAAGAAAGTTAGAACAGACTGTTAATATATATTGCTACATCTTGAGTACTTCAACATGCAGGAAATACTGTCCTTATCAGAATCTCTCCCATATAGTTGGCAGGACAGCATGATTGTCAAATGCAGAAATGGCTTAGCTATAAACTCTTGCAAGCCCCTTACATATTCTGTCCATAGTAGGGGCATATGAGGGAAGGATATTTAATGTCACAACTATCTGTGTTATCAGTGAGAGAAATGGAAATAAAGATGAATTACATGGAACAAAAAAATGAGTTTGCAAATAAACCAAGGAAATGCTTGGCATATAAATTGGAAAAAGAAAAAGGAAATAAAGTGATATTAAGTTACAAGGAGGAAATACTGTAATAACAGATAATGCAAAAAGGCAAAAAACCTGTTTCAACAATGTTATTCTACTTTAGGTAAAGTTCAGGAAATTTCCTTAGAAATGATGGAATAATATTTACATAAACAGAATTTACCAAGGACCATAGAGAATCATAGACAAATTTTGAATTGATCTATAACATAAGGGAAATATATGAAAAGGGAAATCTATTTAAAAAACAGGAAAAACACCTGGTTTAAATGAGCTGCTGGGCTCTTGTTATAAATGATTTGGGGGTCAACTTTTATAAGCTTTTACAACAAACCAGAAGTATTATTTTATAGAATGGAAAGGTTCCTGATAGCTGGAAGGAGGCTAATTTAGAATTAATACCTAAAAAGAACCAAAAGGTGACGTTAACAAGTAATTGTTGACCCATGTCTTTATTGAATAATTACTATAAGTTGTTTACAATAATTTTGGCTAAAATGTTCAATGTAATTTTAAAGGACTTTATTCATGCAGATCAATTTTTTTTTAAATCTAAAGAGATTATATTAGAAATATTTTGGATAGTACTTGGAGCTACACAATGAGAAACAAGCTGTATTGATATTGGATGCAGAGAAGCCTTTTGACAATTTGAATTGGGTTTCCTTGTTCAGAATTCTGGAACACATGAATCCTAGAGATAATTTTATGAAATAGGTAACATAGATTTATACTTCCCAGAAAACACAAATAATTGTTAGTGGAGAATAACAAAAAGGAACACAGCAAGGATGCCTTGTAAAAATTAACTATTGTTTAGTTCTTGGGGTACTGAATAGAAACATAAGACAAGTTGACAGAATTACAGGAGTTAAGATTAAAATAGACATTAAGACATTATACATTAAGGACATTTGTTGTGGCCCAGCAGGAGCCGTTGGAGCTGCCACCAGACTCCAACAGCAAGGGGCCCTATGAGTCGGCTTTGGAGGATGTGGAGGACCCTGGACAGGGTTCCAACTCCGAGCAGGGTGCAGAGAGGTTGGTTGGCCACCAGGAGGCGTCTGAGCCTTGGACCAGTGGGGAGGAGACAAGGGAGTGTGATTCGGACATCAGCAATGGGGAGGAGCCAAGGGAGTTGTTCCTAGATGCCCGGCACCGGAGAGCTAATAGGCGTAAGGAACAATTATGCAATTACAGGAGGTAGTTGCACCCAGCTGGTGGTCATTAGGCTCCTCTCCAGACTATAAAAGGAATGCTTGTGCACACGCCCCTTTTGGCAGAAGTCAATGCAGGAACGAATGTTGGAGAACATTATTATGAGCTTGGCAGGCTGAATTGCTGCCACGGCTTATCTGTGCTGGATTGCTGCCCAAGCTTGTCTGTGTCAGTTTGCTGCCGAGGACCTGTCTGTCTGTTAATTAAATGCCGTAACTTATCTTTGGCTCGGAGTGTGTGTTGGTGTGGGACGAGGGGGGGTCAGAACAGACATTTATGAATGACTCAGTGTTAATTTTGGAAGACCCACTAGAGCAGACATGTGAAGCCCTGCAGTTAGAACAGACTGTTAATATATATTGCTACATGCTGTCGTGATCTGGCCCTCGCAGCCATCCTGGAAAAGTTAAGGGGCCGGCCCCCACCACCTCGGCCCCAGCCCATAAGACTTTATTCATGCAGATCAATATGTTGTTGTTGTTTTACCTAAAAGACAATTATGAGATTATATTAGAAATGTTTCCTGGAAGAAAGTGAGCATGGGGGTGCTGGCGGTGCCCGGGAGAAGCTGCAGCTCATTGGCCTCGTCCAACCTCACCTCACCCCGCCTCACAGTCCTCCGCCTGGCCTCGACTTGCTGCACCCAGTCTCAACACACCCTGCTGGAGCTTGACACACCCCACCTCACTTCATGTCACTGTGCCCAGCCTTGACATGCCACACATTGCAGCAGCTTCGAAGAGTAGGTAAGCACAGGCAGATACCCCCTTGAGGAAGTGGGGCTGAATTGGACTAGAGGATCCCAGTGCCCTGGGAGCTCAAGTGCTGGGATGGGCACTTTCCCTCTGCTGCCCTGGGCTCTGGGCAGCCTGCACCACAATTTTCCTCTTTGAATTAGTATTCTGAACCGAAGAAACATGGGTGGGCATTGATCACAATTAATAGATTTCTATCATGTTGTGGATGCCAGTTTGATTTAAAAAAAACAGAGGCAGAATTTTACAATCTTGTTTTTAAATGAGTTTGAGAGGGGTAAAGTTCCTTCTTTGGTTGGGTGCAGCTTGTGAGATGCCATTTGAGAAAAATGGGGAGAAAAATTCCAGTTTAAAAATTCCTGATTGGAATTAAAAATGCCTGATTGCTAGCCCAGGAAAATTGCTGAGCTCAGCTCAGCGATCTTCCTGGGTTAGCAAGGCGAACCCACATTCAAGGGACTCCAGACTGTTGTCCTATTTTCCAACAAAAACTGGAGAGTTAGCAAAAGACTCACAAAGACTTTATTTTTCTCCCTCCACCGTTAAAAAGAAAAAGAAAATTTTAAAAAAGCAAATTCTGGGTTTTAAATCCTCATTTAAAAAATAACAATTTATAATCCCACTGAGGTGACAAAATGATGGATGCTTGCTTCTGGAGTGACCTTAATTTTAGGGACTGTAATTTGCCTGCCCCCCCCTCGCAGTCCCTTGAATTCAGAGAGATAAATCCTGCATGGAGTTCCACAGCACGTGTGTGGATTGCTGTCTTTAGTGGGCCCTTTTAAAGCCTCACAAAGAAAACTTTGGTTTTCTTTCATTATTTTACTACCAAGGCCCCTTTCAGCAATGGAAGGGCAAATGGGAGATTGTCCAGGGTAAAATTACTCGAATGAGTAATTTAAATTAGAGCCGAGGTGGCACAGTGGTTAAATGCAGATCTGCAGGCTACTTCAGCTGACTGCAGTTCTGCAGTTCGGCTGTTCAAATCTCACCGGCTCAGGGTTGACTCAGCCTTCCATCCTTCCGAGGTGGGTAAAATGAGGACCCGGATTGTTGGGGGCAATATGCTGACTCTGTAAACCACTTAGAGAGGGCTGAAAGCCCTATGAAGCGGTATATAAGTCTAACTGCTATTGCTATTAAATTAAATTTAAAATTAAAATGTTATTAAGGCCAGATAACCCATGCCTCCTATAGAAACAGCCTCATAAACCTAATTTAAACTTAAGGGGAGGAAGAGGGAAAACAATTTTGCATCAGAGTGTTTTTTTCCCCTTTTAATTTTTTATTCTCTTACATAGCATTTTAAATATACCTTCACATAGTTGTTATTCTTCTATACATTTATCATTCTTATACATTTGTTATTTCATTTAATAGGTTATAATATACAGTTTGGGTGGCTTTATTTACTATCCCTTCTTCCTGTTGTAACACCACCTCATTTTCCCTTTTTTTTCTCCCTCCCTTCTCTACTTTCTTCCTTCTTCCTCTCCTTCCCCTTCCTTCTTCTCTTGCCTTTCTCCCACTCCTCCTCTTCCTCTTCCCCTTCCTACCTTCTCTCCTTCTCTTCCTCTCCCTTCCATCCTCCTCGTCCTACCTCTTTCTTCTTTCCCCTGTCTTCCTTTCATGTTTTCCTTCCTTCTTTCTTTCTTTTCTATTATTGTAGGTGTCTCTTTCCGGCCTAAGTTTATATTTTCTTGGGATAATTCTGCAGACCCAAATATAATTCGATATTATTTCTTATTCCCTTACCTTCGCTAATCTATCCTAGCTATATTTTTCTCCCCTTTATATCTCACTTTTGGATGTATACTTATATATTTAATATTTTCTTTTCTGTTTTCCCCTTCTTCCCCCCTTTTCCATTTAACAATGCCTCGTCTGGGTTCTATATCTTCTCCCTATCTTCTTTTCTAGTTTCCTTTCTCTAGCCAATCATAGAATCTTCCCCATGTCTTGAAGTACTCCGATTCCTCTTTATCCTTTATTTTCATTGTCAACTATTCATCTCTGCACAATCTAATATCTCTTTATCTCTTCATCTGTTGGTAGCTTATTTGATTTCCAATTTTGGGCAAATACAGTTCTTGCTGCTATAGTTACATGTATAATCGAAGAGATATCCTCTTTCTTGAATTTCTCTGGGATAATACCTAATAAGAATATCTCTGGTCTAAATTCTATTTTTTGTTGTAACATTTTCTTTAACCATACTCTTATCTTAGTCCAATATTCCCTTGCTTCTGCACATGTCCACCACATACGATAATAGGAGCCTATTGCTTGTTGACACTTCCAACAATTCACTGATTCGTCTTTAGACATCTTTGTTATTTTTCTGGGTGTCATGTGCCATCTATAAAACGTTTTGTATAAGTTTTCTTTATAGGCCATTGACATGGTTAATTTATACTTCCTTTCCCATAGTTGTTGCCACTTTTCTAGCTCAATTGTGTGGCCAAAATTCTTTGCCCAAGTTAACATTGTATCTTTAACCACTTCTTCTAAGCTAGCTCTTAGTTGGTAGCTATCTAGTTTCTTAGTTATTTTTTCTTCAGTTCCCATAAATATCTTATCTAACTCCGAAGTTCCTAAGTTAAAACCGTATTCCCTTTTATCTTTTTCATATCTTGCTTGTATTTGCAATTGTGGAAACCATCCTGTATCAATCCCTTGTTTTTCTAATTCTTGTTTTTGTTTTAACCCCCCCCCCCCATTCTGTTAAAATATCTTTATATCTAATGACATTTTTCATACTACTAATATTTGGATGTGTCAATGCTTCCATTTTTGAAAGCCACATTGGTATTTCCAAATAGTATTTCCCTTTCACTCTTTCCCATATTGTTAATAATCCATTCGTTACATAATGTCTTTGAAAATAGCCATGTATCTTACTTTTACCATATCACAAAAAAGCATGCCAACCTAGTTGGAAATTGTGACCTTCCAATGTCAATAATCTTGTATTACTCAGTAGAATCCATTCTTTCATCCAAGCTAATCCCGCTGCTTGATAATACAATTCCCAATTTGGTAATCCAAATCCACCTTGAATTCTTGCATCTTGCAACATTTTTATATTAATTCTTGCTTTTTTCCCTTGCCATATACAGTATATTTCCCCACTATTTTGTTCATACTTTCAAAGAATTGTTTCTCCAATTTTATCGGTATTGTTTGGAATAGGTATACCAATCTTCATAGTACATTCATCTTTACTACTGCTATTCTTCCCATTAATGGTAATTGTAGGTTTTTTCCATCTTTCCAAATCTATTTCTATTTGTTTTCTCACTTTATAATAGTTATCCTCCTTTAGTGTTCCACACCTTGATGTCAATTGAGTACCCAAATATTTCACTTTTTTTGTACCGTATTTTCACGACCATAAGCCGCACTGAAAATCCTAAAATTTGATCCAAAATCGGCAGTGCGGCTTATAACCCGGTGCGCTTTATATGTGGAAAAAGATCTCCCAGCTGCTTTGCTCCTCGCGACTGCAACAGATGTCCAGAAGCGGCCCCTGGGGCCAATGGGGACCGGACCCCCAGCTCGACAGCCCCTGTCGCCTCTGGACGTCCACCGCAGCTGTGAGGAGCCGAGGAGAGCGCGGAGAAGAGCGCGCGACGGCCCCCGGCGCTCCGGGAAGCGGGAGAGGCGCGCGGCCCGGCCTCTCCTCCCTGGACGCCGCAGCAGCAGCCCCAAGCGCACCGATCCCCGCGCCCTTCGCATCGGGGCATGCTCTTGCAGCACGCCCCGATGCGAAAAACACAGAGATCGGTGCGCCCGGCGCCGCCGCCGCAACGTCCAGGGAGGAGAAATCAAACCGCGCGCCTCTCCCGCCTCCCGGAGCGCCAAGAACCGTCGCGCGCTCCCCTCCACACTCTCCTCGGCTCCCCACAACCGCAACAGACGTCCAGAAGCGACAGGGGCCACCGAGCCGGAAATCCAATCCCCACCAGCCCCAAAAGCCGCTTCTGGACATCTGTTGCAGTCGCGAGGAGCGGCACGAAGGCTCCCGGCGCTCCAGGAAACACCGAAAGCAGCTGGGAGAAGCGCGCGGCCCGGCCTCCCCTCCCTGGACGCCGCAGCAGCAGCCCCAAACTCACCAATCCCAGTGCCTTTCGCATCGGGGCGCGCTGCAAGAGCATGCCCCGATGCGAAAAACACAGAGATCGGTGCGCCCGGGGCCGCCGCTGCGACGTCCAGGGAGGAGAAACCAAGCCGCGCGCCCCTCCCAGCCGCCCTCGGCGCCCCCCGGAGCGCCAAGAACCCTCGTGCCGCTCCTCGCGACTGCAACAGATGTCCAGAAGCGTCGGGAAATGTGCGGCTTATAACCCGGTGCGCTTTATATGTGGAAAAAGTTTGAAAAATTAACGTTAATTGATACTGCGGCTTATAATCCGGTGCGGCTTTTGGTCGTGAAAATACGGTATATCCAGTTTCCCCATCAACACTCTTTTCTGTTTTTCTGTCATATTTTTCACCAAAATTTTTGTTTTATTTTTATTGATCTTCAAACCCACTACTTCTCCATATTCAACTAGTTTTGGCCCTGTTTCTATTGGATCTTCCATAATAAACACAAAATCATCTGCAAATGCTTGTAGCTCATATTCTTCTTTCTTAACCCTCATCCCTTTTACTTCTTTATTTTGTCGTATTTCTCTGTTCAAAATCTCTAGTGTCAGTATAAATAACAGTGACGATAGTGGACAACCTTGTCTAGTTCCCTATGTGATCTCTATCTTTCCTGTCATCTTACCATTTACCACTACCTTTGCTGATTGGTTATTGTATATCATTTTGATCATATTTATAAATCCATCACCAAAGCCCATCATTTGAAATTGCATTATCATAAATTGCCAGTTCACACGATCAAAGGCTTTTGTGCGTCTAGAAATAGCAATGCCATTTGCTTCTCTGAGTGGGCTTCGTAGTATTCTAGCGTATTTAATACAATTCGCATATTGTCTCTGATCTGTCTCTTGGGGAGAAATCCATTTCAGTTTGTGTGTATAAGTTCGTTTAGGAGTCTCTTCATTCTTTCTGCCATTATTGATGCAAAAAATTTATAATTTACATTTAGTAATGAAATAGGTCTGTAATTTTTTACTTGTTGTAGGTCTGAGTCATCTTTTGGTATCAGCATTATATATGCCTCCATTCATGTTTCTGGTATCTTTGCCTCCTTAGTAAGTCATTAAATAGTTCTAACATTACATTGCTTAATACTTCTTGTAATGTTTGGTACAGTTCTGCCAGTAATCCATCTGGTCCTGTGTTTTCCCTTTCTTTTGCCTTTTAATGCCTTCTATTACCTCCATCATTGTAATTCTTTCTTCTAGTGTCTTCTTAAATTTTTCTGGTATCTTAGTTATTCTGTTTTTTTCTAAGAATTGTCTTATTTTCCCTTCTGGTACCCTCTCATGTTGATACAGCTTGTTGTAGTAGTTCTCAATTATTTTTTTCTTTTCTCCATTTGAATGTTGTAAATTCCTTTCTTCATCCACCAGTTGGTTGATGAGGTTTTTTTCCTCTTTCCTTTTTCAACTTGTAGGCCAGCCAATATCCTGGTTTATTTGCATTTTAAAAAAAGTTTTGTTTTGCCGTTTTTATTTTGTTTGCCAAATCTTCATTTTCTATTAAGTTCAGTTTATGTTTTTGCTGTACCAATATATCTTTAACTTTTTTGTTTTGTGGGTTTCTCTGCAGCCCCATCGCCAAACTTTTGTATTCTAATTCCAACTTCTTTTGAGTTTGTCTATTCTGTCTATTCTTTTTTCCTAAGTATGTCATTGCAAGACTTCTGATATATGCTTTACAGGTGTCCCATACATTCTGTAATGATGTCTTCTTTTCTATTTTCCTGGAATAAATAAGTCAGTTCCTTTTCCATATATTGCTGGACACTTTTTTCATTTAATATTCTTAAATTTAAAGTCCATCTCCCCTTTTTCCTCTGTCCCTTCCAAGTCATTATTATTGGATTATGATCAACCCATGTCCTTATGTCTATGTCTATTTTGAATGTTTTGAGTATTAACTCTGTTGACATCCAAATCATATCTATTCTTGACCAAGATAAGTGTCTGTTTGAGTAGAAGGTATATCAGGTGTCTTATTCTCCAAACGTCTTACACATGTAATTTTTCTGTCATTGTGAAAAATGTTTTGGGTAGGATTTTTCTTGGCTTCTTGTTCATCTTTGTGGATTTATAGTCTATTCCATTATTTAAAATTGCATTAAAGTCTCCTAGTATACATATCTCTTCGTATTCATATTCTATTATCTTTTTGTGTAGTTTCCCAAAAAATTCTTCTTGTTTATCATTTAGGGCGTAAATTGCCACTAATAATATCTTTCTCAATATCTTTCTGCTATTCCATTTTTACTTTGGTCAGCCAGAGTTGTGTATAAATTACCTAGTTTTACCTGTTCCAAAAGTTTTCTGTGTTTCTTTCGAATATGTACTTCCTGTAAGGAGACAATGTCCAATTTCAGTTTCTTTAGTTTGTTGAATGTTGTTCTTCTTATTGCTGAGTTTAGTCCACTTATATTAATTGAGATTACTTTTATTTCTTCCTCCATATCATTGATTTATAGGTTTAGTTGATCTAATCATTCTCAGCTGCCTCTGCTCCTTTGTCTCTTTGGCCCTTGCTCCTTCTCTTAGCGCTTTCTCTTCTTGTTCTTTCTCCATCCTCCCTTGATCTTTCTCCCTAGTTTCCTGGGATTTAGTTCCTCCCTCTTCTCTTACCAACATTCCTACCTGTGCTATTATATGTCGTTCATAAAATAATTCTGCTTTCTTTAATGTATCTAATCTGTGCCTTTGTTCTTGCCAGTTTACTAAAATCCCTTCTGGAACCAGCCATCTAAAACTCATGCCTTTTTTAATCAGACTCTTGGTCAGGAAGTGCTATTCTTTTCTTATTTTTCTAATCTTCCTTGGAATTTGCTTCAATACCACGATCTCTCTAGACTTGTATTTGATTCTAGTACTTCTTATTGCTTGCAGTGTTTAATTTTTAGGGTTTTTAAAATAAATCTTACGTGTACCTCTCTGGGCAAGTTATTTCTTATTGCATATCTTGTATGAACTCTAAATGTCTCATCCATTCCACTTAAAATGTGTTCCTTACTCATTTCTGTGACTCCTGAGAGGATTTCTGAAATCTTCTTGTATCAGAGTGTTTTTGAGGTGTCTCCTTTTTCTGGCTTCACCTGTGATCAAAATACTGGCAAAATCTTATACCTGGATTACCAGAGAGCTCAATGAGAAAGTTACCAATGGTTGTGAGAAGTGATAGAAGACAAAAGGGTTAAAGCCCAGCACAGTTAGATTAGTCTGTTCACTTTGCAAATGCAGAATTTTCCAAATCACTCAATTTTTGCATTCCATTTCAGACCCAGGCAAAGGTTCTTCGCCAAGGTAGATGCCATCTCTGGGCAGTGTCCTTCTTCCCACCTTTCTCCCTTCCTCTTCCTTCCCTTCCCCTTCCTTTCCTTCTTCTCCTCTTCTCTCCTCCCTCCCTCCCTCTTTTCCATTCTCAGCTGTCTTTCCTCCTGTCCCCTTCTCTTTCCATTTCTTTCCCCCTTCCTTTCCTTTTTCTTTTTTGATTCATCTTTCCTTTTTCCTTTTCTCCTTTTCTCTCCTCTCCTTATTCTTTTCTCTTTCCTTTCCTTTGTTTTACATATTTTTCCCTTTTCTTTCTAGTATATTTTATTTATTTCCACTCCTGTTCTCTTACCTCATTTAAGTGAGGAAACCCAAGATGTAAGGGAGCAATATACCAGAAAGTGGTGGACAATATATCAGAAAGTGGCCATGGCCCACACCAGCCCAGCTGGGCGCTCCCCTGAGCATGCACACAATAGAGCTGGCCACACCCAGCTAGCCACACCCACCTGGTTGCTGTGAGTTGTCACAGTCTTACGTGCAGTTGGCCCTTTGAAGGCAACCATAATGTTGATGCAGCCCACTATGAATTTGAGTTTGACCCCCGGCAGTAGAGGGATTTATTTATTTTATTTGTTAAATTTATTTGCTGCCTATCTTGCCATGTGACTTAGAAACATTAATAGGAAAATTATGACTTTAGTACGCCAGCAGATTTTAAGATTACTGATCAGAAGATGGAAGTGTTAAAATGAAATTAGAAGATCAAATAGAACTGACAGAGAAAACAGTTTTTAAGGAAAAATTGAAGTACTTGGGTATTTATATGACAAATATGAACTGAATGTTATTTCAAAATAATTATGTTAAGACATGGAATGAAATCAAGTTCATGTTTAAAAGGAGGAAATTAAAATTATCACTGTTAGGAAGAATGCTATGATAAAAATAAATGTTTTGCCTAGAATGATGTTTTTGTTTCAGACTATACCATATAATGACAAAAAGATATATCTAAATATATATGGCAAGGGAAAATAGTTAAATATAACTTTTCATTTGACAACTGTGATAAAAATTGTTGTAAAATCAGGTCTGATTCTACTTATGACCTCAATGTCTTTCAGTGGACATTCTGGTCCTAATTTTGGTTGTAAATTGGAAACCAACTATAAAAACTATTAATGACAGAAAGAGAATTTAATTATCAGACTTAAGCAAGCATAAGGGGTGTTTCCCTCTTCTCTCAGAAATCTTAATAAAAATCACTCCCCTGAAACTACTATTTGTATTGGGAGAAAGTTCCTGTTGGGGTAAAAGAAAACCCTTCTTCAGAATAATAATGTGTGTAAACTACAACAGGAACAGAAAAGGCTAAATACTTCTAATTCCAATAATATTTAGCATAAATATCATTTGTATGTTTTAAATGCTTCTGATTTCATTAGGTTTGAAGTCCTGAGTAATCTATTGATTCCTGGAAGTTAAATGGATGTAAAATGAGAACAACACAATGAACAATCCCCTCAAGTGTTAAAACTTTAGCTTGCTAGCAAAGAATTCCAAAGAGTGATTTATCATTCACACAAGCATTTTATTTTATTAAACTTGGCTTGGTGCCCAATCGTTTGGCATTTTAAATGTAAACTTAGACCAAAATATATTGCTTTATGTTGAACGTTTGTAACCTCTATTGATCATCTCAAGTGGAAGCACAGAATTAAAGGTCTTTATTATTGATGTGGAAAATATTATTTCTCTACTGTTCTCAGTCTGCAAATATCCATCATAGTCTCCAAAGCATCCATCATTAATTCTTCTCTTCTAGAAGCTAAACCTGTTTGTTTGTTTATTTGTTTATTTAATATAGTTTATTTAGGCTCCAAATAAAATCCTTATCCTTATTTATATCCACATATTTTGGATATGATAGAAACATAATTGATTTGGAGGCTATTTAATATGTTGGCTACCTCCCAACTTTGATGGGGCCAATGTGCAGAGTTTATTAACATCCAAGTATAATACATAGTTCAGATCAGGAGAGATACAACAAGTCCAAACAAATATTAGAGTGATTAGCAGGAAGTATCAGAGATACTAATAATATTGAGATGGCTTTAAAAATGGCAGAGGGTTAAAGGTCAAGACCACCTATTAGGATACATAGAAGAGAGAGAGAAAAAATAAAATAAAAAGAGTACTGGAAAATAGCCAATGTGACTCTGTTTTTTTTTTAAAGGATCAAAGGAAAATGTGTTATTTTAGCATCTGTTCAAGTAGAACTTATTTAAAGTATTATTAAAACAAAAATAATCACAAAAATAGAACAACACTTGTTGAAAAGGATCAGACAAGATTTTGCAATCGAACTTTTTAAACTTTGAAAGGGTCAGTGAGTGTGTATACAAAGATGGCCTAATAGATATTATATACTTGGCTTTCCAAAAGCCTTTGACAAAATTCCTCACTAAAGGTTCTTGAGCAAACTTAATTACAATCATATAAGAAACATTTTTGCAGACTAGCAACTGATTAAAAAAGTGAAAATAGGGTAGGAATAAATATACAGTTCTCATACTTGGTTAGGGTCTTCTAAGAATCCAGATTGGTACCTTTGCTTTTAACTTTTATATGAATGATTTGGTGTTAGGGCTGAACAGTAAAGTAGCCGTGTTCGGTGATTATACAAAATGTTTATGATGGTAAAATAGAATCAGCATTAGGAAGCATTTTAAAAATGTGTCTCAGAACTAAATCATAAGATACAACACTTAGTCATGGGATATTCAATAAACAATCAACATAAATCATACTAGAAAACTAATAAAACAATATAGCTTGTAAAGATACAATCAACAAAGTTTATATCAAAGTATATATCAACAAAGTTTTAGTCATAAGTAGAAAAGAAGATAGATAATAGGAAAGATGAGAAGAATAATAGTAATAAAGCTTTACTAAATAGTTTGATAGTGTTGTGGGAATTAGTTGTTTAGCAAAGTGAAGGCATGAGAGAAAAAACTGTCCTTGTGTCTAGTTGTTCTTGTATGCAATGCCCTATAGTGTTGTTTTCTACCTCAAAAGGACACTATAGGGCATTGCACACCAGAACAACTAATTCAAAGAGGGGCTCGCGGTGCAGGCTTCACAGAGCCCTGGGAAATGGAGGACATGTGCCCAGCCTGGTCCTGAGCTCCCAGGGCACTGGGAACCCACAGCCCAGCCTAGCCCCATTTCCCTGAGGGGGTATCTGGCCACACTTACCTCTTTCTAGAGGTTGCTGCGAAATGTGGCAGGATGAGACCACGTGAGGTGTAGCAAGACCGGGTGAGGTGAGGCAAGACCAGGTGGGATGAGGTGGGGGGTTCCACCACAAAACCGCGGACGACAAAATCGCGGTCGACGAAAGCGCGTATGTGACGTCATCACAGCGCGATGAAAAAGATCGAAAAATGTAAAAATAAAGCGAAAACCTTACCCTAACCCCCCCAAACCTAACCCTAAACCTAACCCTAAACCTAACCCTTAGCCTAACCCTAAACCTAACCCTAAACCTAACCCTTAACCTAATGAAAAACCTAACGCTAACCCTTAACCTAACGCTAAACGTAACACTAACGCTCTAAACCTAATCCTAACCCTTAACCTAACCCTAACCCTAACCCTTAACCTAACCCTTACCTTTATGTGAATCGGCTTGCTGTAATTTAATTTTTATTTCAATTTTTCGATCTTTTTCGTCGCGTTGTGATGACGTCACATACGCGATTTCGTCGACCGCGCTTTTGTGGAACGCGGTTTTGATGGGTCACGTAGGTGGGGTGGGGTGAGGCATGGCATGTTGAAGCCAGGTGGGGTGAGGCGAGGCTTGGCATGGCATGGCATGGCATGGCATGGCAAGGCCAGGTGGGCATGATGAGGCTGGGCAGGGTGTGGTGAGGCCAAGTGAAGCCAAAGATTTGCAGCAGCTTCCAGGCACCGCCATCCCTCCATGCTCACTTTCTTCCAGGAAACATTCTAATATAATCTCATAATTGTCTTTTAGGTAAAAAAAAAAAAGATCTACATGAATAAAGTCCTGTGGGCCGGGACCAAGGCAGTGGAAGCCAGCCCCTCCGCATTTCCAGGGTGGCTCTGCAGGTTTTTGCTCAAGTGAGTTTCCTGGTCTCCAGAAACATTCAGATTGCCTCCTCCAATAAAGTCATGGGCCCAAAGCAATGAACAAAATGTTCTGTGAAAAAAAAAAAAAAGGTCATCTTGAGTCACTGAAGAAAAAACTTGGGGGAAAAAGTGGACAACTCTCAGAGTGGATAAGCTGAAAGAAGCAGGATTTAATAAAAATGCTTCTGAAACTTCAATGGATTGAATGACGATTATATTTGCATCCCCCTTTAATCAAAGAAAGATGCACAGGTGCAAGGCAGTATCAGAACATGAGATGCTGCACATGAATCAGCTGCTTATGGGTGAGTAATGCTCTGCTTGTTCATCTATTTCTTTTGGTTCAGGATTGGTTCAGCATTGCTTTCATTGTGACAGCCTTTGTTATTTGCAAGCTTATTGTCCTACGAAATCTAAGTCATGAAATCCAGCTCAATAAAATTTCAGAGAGAATGAATCATCATACCACAAGGGGAAAAAATGGACCGTAAATAAATAATGAAACTAAGAGAGATCAGCCTCAACCTTGCTTTCCTGGTTCAAAAATGAAATGCACATCGATTTTGGTCCTACAAATAACCTTGTTAAGAAAAAGGAAAGATTTATCCAATTAGACAGAGTAAGCAGCAATTTATTTAGCAGATGGTGCTAAATAATGTAAGTTCTTTTAACAAGGAGAATAGCAGTAAGGTTTTCTTACATTCTTTTGGATGTATGGAATGTGCCAAATTTAGAACAAATACAGTTAGCTTCCAATAAAATCTGACAGAAAAGAATACATTTAAAGACAATCATTGTTATGGGACTTAAAATCATCACCCTTCAAAAATTGCAATGGATTATGTACTGTACAGAATAAGCTGGGAAAATGCAGTCAGAGAATTTATTTAAGACTATGGCACAGAATGATGGAGAATAGAAATCCAGATGCTGTTCATAAATTATAGAAAGAAAGGATTGAGGTAAAAGCCACATGCAACTTAATCCAATTGACCCTGATAATGAAAAGCAAAATAAAAGGTTCCTTAGTTCCTGGAAGAAAAGAGACAAAGCAGTCCCTAGAATTGTTCCATAGTAATATGTGTGGGTCAATGCAAGTAAAATCATGCATAGACAAATGCTTATTGACTTTCATAGATGATTGCTTTAGTACTTGTTCAGAGAAGAGCCAAATACAAATATATATATACATATATATACATATATATACATATATATACATATATATACATATATATACATGTATGTATGTATGTATGTATGTATGTATGTATGTATGTATGTATATATTTTAATGGAATAAGCAGCTTTGGTGAGGAACACATTGGCAGAAGCTCCCAGTTATGCATATATATTAGAGATGAATGTATGACAGATAAAATGAAAAAGGACTATAATGAGCATGACACTGTACTCAGATTAGAATATCTATATCTCAGAACAGAATGATATAGAAGGGTAGAAAATTACTCTCTAACAAAAATCATGAGGTGTATTCTGCAAGATGCTGAGCTTGTTTTTTGTTTTTTTTACAAAGTAGACAATAATGGCAATTATTTCTAAAATAGGCTATCAACCAAGATCCCACATGATGTGCTATGGAATTATAGCAACAAAGGAAGCTTCAGGCACATCAGAATGTTTGGTATTAAAGTTTATGCTTACCTTTCAGGAATAGAAGAGAACACCTCAATTGCAGATGTGAGGAAGAAGCCTTTTTAAATACATCTAATACAGCTAGTCCTTAACTTGCAACCATTTGTTTAGTGACTATTCAAAATTAGAGTGACACTGAAAAAGTGATGTATGACCAGTCCTTAAAGTTGTGGGATGGGCTGCTACAGGTTTGCCTGGGTTCGGGAGACATTATGGCCAGTTCAGAGAACCTCAAAATCCCACCCCTGGCTGGCCTTGCCATCCTCCCCTGCCCCTCACACCCTCCCCGCCCCTCCCAGGAGTCTCCACACAGCCCATTTTGGAGTGGAGGCCCTGCAGGGAGCTCAGGGAGGGGAAAAATGGATCTCCCGGAAAGCCTCCGGAGCCCAGAGGAGGCAGTTTCACCCTCCCAGAGACTCGAGGAAAACCTCCAGAGCCTGGGGAGGATGAAAATGCCCCCCCTGCCCCCCTGAATGAGGCTGGCTAGGATGGGTGAATCCAGCAACTGAGCAGAGAACCCATGGCTGAAATTTTTGAAGCCCGCTCCTGGTTATAACCATTGCAGTATCCACCAGTCACATGACCAAATTCCAGACACTTGGCAACAGATGTGTGTTTACAATAGTTGCAGGATCATGCGATCACCATTTGCAATCTTCCCAGCCATCTTCTTTCAAGCAAAGTTAATGAGGGAAGCTGGATTCACTTAACGACCACATGATTTTTCCTACATTACCAAGAATAATAGTTTGAAAAGGCCTGGAAAGTTTATCAAAAGACATTAAGAGAATGTCAGCTGTTGAATCCATGAGAAAAGCTGCAGAGCAAGAAATTAAAGCAGTCCATCAGAATAACATCAGGAATTTATTAATCTACTCACAGGGAAGGCAGCTATGGGACATGTAGAAGGGAATCTCCAGTGCTATGAGCTAGAGTGGTAGCCATAATTCCATCCAAAAAGGCTATGAAAAAGGCAAAAGAAAGTAGCAAGATATTTGCACCAATGATAAAGCATGCTTCAGCAAGAATACAGCTCAGCTTAGCTGTAAGGAGCATGGGAGTTGCTCATCTTCCTGCACAAAGAAATCAAAGATATCCACATGCGGCTGTCATCTGATTTATTAAAACCAGGAAAGAAAGACTTGGCATGCAAGCTTCACAAGAAAGATTAAGGCCTAGGGCAGTGATGGCTAACCTTTTTTGGCTTTCGTGGGGAGAGCAGGGGCGTCGTGCCCGGGCATGCCACACCCATAATGCTATGTGCACGACCCCACCGGGCATGCACGCACGACCAGCGCTCCCGCCCACTTTTGGCTCACATTTTTCACCCTCCCCAGGCTCCAGAGGCTTTCTAGGAGCTTGAGGAGGGTCAAAATAGCCTCCCCCACCCACCTCCCTGAGGCTCTCCAGAGGCTTTAGGAGCTTTCCTGAAGCCTCCAGAGTGCGAAAAATCGGACCTAAGGGTAAACCGGAAATTCAGGAATAGACTTCCAATTTGCTCGTAGGGCCGTTTTTTGTCCTCTGGAGCTTCAGGGAAGCCTTCTGAAGGCTCCGGAGGGCGAAAAATGGCCCTATGGCCAAACTGGAAGTCCGTTCCTGAAGTTCCGGTTTGCCCCTAGGAATGGATTTTCATGCTCCAGAGGCTTCAAGGAAGCCTCCAGAGGGCGAAAAATGGCCTCAAGAGAAGGCCGAAGTCAGCAGGCCAGCGCACACATTTGCACTGGAGCAGACAGGGCAATGCCTTGCG
Source organism: Thamnophis sirtalis (assembly GCF_051295495.1). NCBI lineage: Eukaryota > Metazoa > Chordata > Lepidosauria > Squamata > Natricidae > Thamnophis > Thamnophis sirtalis. The sequence continues at coordinate 56,460,996 of NW_028261389.1, read as the reverse complement.
TGCCCTAACAAATGGCTCCGCGTGCCACCTGTGTCACCCGTGCCATAAGTTCGCTATCATGGGCTTAGGGCAAGCAGCAAGACAGCCTGGAATGAGAAACTAAAGTAGGTGCTTTTCCAGGGAAGGATTGTCTATGATTTTATTCCAGATTCAAAAGCAACAGTATCCTTACTAGGTAGATAATATTGTCATCTCCACTCCACCCCACCCCACCCCGGCCTGGGAAAAAATAATAACCAAGATTTTTTTTAAAAAATGCTTTAACATAGAAATGGAAGTGAAAAAGCTGGGAAGCATGTCTTACCACTTAAAGTTCCAGATAGAAGGAGAATAAGATGGAACCCAACAAACAATCTTCTTCAGGGCTGGGAGCTGATTGAAGCCAACAAAAATAGAAACTGAAAGTATGGAAAAATGTCAATAAACTGCTAATGCAAGCTGGAAAGTTCAAATCGAGGGGTGGCTCTTTGATTTATAGCATACTCACTTCTCATTTTAAAGCAGTGTTTTCAAATCTGGTAACTTTAAGATGTGTGAACTTCAACTCTGAGCTCGTCAGGATTGAACTCCTTGCAGTTGGCAGAGTTAGCTGGCAATACTACATTCTAACCCCTGTGCCATCATGACTCCTTTGGTATTTCAATTTCATATATTGTTTTTGATTTTACCCCAAATGATTAAATATCAATACTACTGCTTTATTGACCTTTAATGCCTTGGATTAATCTAGATAAGTTGCCTATTGCTGTGTGCATAGGAGAAAACCCTGAAATGACAGCATCATTTCTGTAAAACAAGAAAGCAAACAAGCGAAGCCCCATGCTGCCCAGGTGCAGGCAGCACACAAAACCACACCTCCTCTGGTCCAAGGAAAAAAACTTCTCTCCACAGAACAGGTCCCTGCATCATAAATTTGAGTTCATGTCATTCAAAATAGTGTTTTTCAATAGTTTTTTATTCTTGTTATTCGGACAAAAAGCAAAGCAAGTGTGCAGCTAAGCTTAATTGGTTCCTTTATATTTGTACATGTTCTTGTCTAATTTCAAAGTTATCTTATTACAATAAGCTATGCCCAACAAGGCTATTCAAATTACTATGCCCAACAAGGCTACTCAAGTTGCTGTAAGTATTGTTTGCCCAACTAGGCTGCACATTCATACAATATTCACATAAACTCTCAATATAGGTGATCAGGCTATGTTAGAATGGGCTGGGAAGCAGATTCAGGGCGTCCCCTACTCCAACAAGAGTCGTCTTGAACTTTGGAAGTCTGTGTTCATAACAGTCTTCTCTTTATACCCAGCTTGTTTACTCTGAATCCATGTGTATAGCACCTTTGCCCGTCTTCTCAGGAATTTCACATTCTTACTCCCTGATCCATGAATCCACTAGATTCCTTACACCCACCAATGTTCTACCTGGTATCACCAACAATAAATCATTCATACACACACTCATAATCTTTCCTTATGGGTAGTAGGACACACATTCCAGCAATGCGTGTTCATGAAAAGACTAACTATGTTTGTATTACAGGCCTTCTATATTCATATTTGTGATATACTCATAATATATGAAATATATAACACCTGGTGCCTAAAAGGTTGGGGGCCATTGCTTTAATGTATAATGCTAATGCTAATACTAATATTAATACTAACAACAACAACAACAACAACAACAACAATAATAATAACCCCTCCGAGGAGCTTTACCTTGTCGTGGTGGAGGGGGTTGCACGCTCTAATGATCCTAAGGGATATGCTGAACAGGTACAATCATATCAGACAGGTTTTCGGTGAAGGGCCAGACAAAATTTGCTCTACAACCCATTCAAATATGGTGAATACAAAAAAAATGAAATTTATGCCGGCCCAGATTAACAAGGGTTCCATTGGATGCTATGGCTCCTGGGCATTCTGTGCAAAATGAGCTACAGGGCTCAGCTCCCTCTGCTAGGCAACCAGGACATGGAGCTGACAAGCTACTAGAAGAAAAAGTGAAAAAGCAAAAAATCTGGACTAGGGAAGAAAACATCTCTATTATGAAAGCTTACTATCAGTCTGAGCCAGAAAAACATGGATTTCAAAAATGAATGTATCAGATTTGGAAGGTGAATCACACAGACTGTGATATCAGTGAACAAAGGCTAATGCACCAACAACGTGTAATTCTAAGCCACAAATTTTTCACTACAGCAGAATTAATAGTAATCGAAGAGAAAGTAACTAATGGTCTGAATATACCAACAAAGAAGAGTAACATCAAGAATGATTTGCAGACTCAAAAGCAAACTGAGGACGAAAGGGAGGAAGAGGCTGCTGAAATGGATGAAGATAAAGAACAAGGAAGCACTGAAGAACAAACACCAACAGATATTGTTCAATTAGCTGAGAAAATAAAGCATCAAATAGAAGATGCTGAAAGAACACGTTTGCCAAAGCTGAACCAAGTGAACCGGAAAGAATTGAGAAAGGTACTAAAAAAGGTCAATGAGGCTGTGCATTCAAACCACTACATTAGCTGAAACAAACCAGCTGATGTACGCAGCAGCCTTCATAACCACCTAAGAATCGGGTTTGAAAATACAAAAGAACCAAAGAGGCAAGAAGAGGAAGCCTAAATGGAAAATTTGGTTGGAATTGAAGGTCAAAATTTTTTGTGGAGACTTGAGCAACTTGAAGAACCTAAGGCAAGGTCAGGGAAACTTCACTGAACCTCTGGAAATTTATCTTATAGATAATGACGAAGTACTGGGTGAAGTTGAAATTAAAAGAGGCATTTTCCAGGGCGATTCTCTTTCACCCCTACTTTTTATATTCTCAATGCTATCGCTGACAATCATTTTGAAGAAGATGAACTATGGATACGAACTTGCAAAGAAAGGACTGAAAATCTCACACTTGGTGTACATGGATGATTTGAAGCTGTTTGGTAAAACAAAAGCTGAACTGAATTTATTAATTGAAAGCACAAAAGAATTTAGACAAGACATTGGTATGCAGTTTGGAATTGACAAATGTGCAACAATGGCAACCAAAGCAGGCAAGGTCATAGAAGATGATGAAATAGAACTTGAGAAAGAAGAAATGATAAAGGCAGTAAAACCAGAGGAAGGCTACAAGTACTTGGAGATTTTAGAGGCCTCTGATTTAATGCATAATAAAGTCAAGGAATTAACTTCAGCCAAGTACATTCGACAAATTCACAAGATATTAAAATGTTTGAATGAATGTTGAATGTTTATTTTATTTATATGCTGCCCTTTTCCCCCAAAGGGGACTCAGGGCGGCTCACAACTCAAACCAAGGGAGGAGGATACAAACAAAAATTAAAAAAAAAATCCAAATTGAATGGAGGAAACATCATAAAAGCCATAAATACCTGGGCTATACCTGTGATTCAATACTCTGCAGGAATAATTGACTGGACCCAGATGGAGTTGGACAATTTGGACAGAAAAACAAGGAAGCTTATGACAATGAATCATGCTTTGCACCCTAAAAATGATGTTGACTGATTGCATCTACCAAGAGCAGATGGTGGTCGAGGACTCCTACAAGTAAAACAGACTGTGGAAGAAGAAAAACACAGCTTGAATGATTACATCCAGAAAAGTGAAGAACCAATAATTAAGGAAGTAAATAAAGGAGGCCTTTTAAAGACAACTAAGTCAAAAGCTGAATATAAGAAAGAAGTAATTTAGAAGCGAGCTGAAAATTGGAAAAACAAAGCTATGCATAGCCAATACTTGAAAAGTATTGAAGGCAAAGCTGACCAAAAGCTAACTTGGAACTGGTTAAGATCAGGAGCAGTGAAAAAAAGAAACAGAAGGCTTTATTTTGGCAGCTCAAGAACAAGCCTTAGCCACAAACTGCATGGGCAAAAATTCAACATGTTAATCCAAAAATCCAACAGCAAATGTTGCCTCTGTAATGAGAAAGACGAGACAGTCAATCACTTGATCAGTGGGTGCAGCAAAATTTCACAAACTGACTACCTACAATGCCATGACCACATTGCTAAGATCATTCACTGGAAATTGTGCCAAAAGTTTGGATTTGAGTACAGTAAAAACCACTGGGAACATCAGGTTCAGAAGGTTTTAGAGAATAAGAAAGTCAAGATCTTGTGGGACTTCAGAATTCAGACTGACAGGCACTTGGCCCATAACACACCTGACATAACAATAGTTGAAAAGAAAAAAGTATGGTTCATTAACATTGCAATACCTGGAGATGCACGAATTAAAGATAAACAGCAAGAAAAAATCACAAGGTACCGGGACCTGCAAAGTGAAGTTGAGCGATTGTGGAAAAAGAAATTGTGTGTTGTCCCGATTGTAATTGGTTGGTTTGGTTTATTAGATTTATATGCCGCCCTTCTCCCAAGGACTCAGGGCGGCGTACAACATTAAAAGAAACACATAATACAAAAGTTAAAAAAAATTAAATAGAATATCCCAAACAAACCCAATTAGAATTGACAATAACATTTTTTTAAAAAAAATCAAATTAAAATTAACAATGATCAATAATTTATTTTGTTTTGTTCAGGCCAGGCTGGCTTGCTGGAAAAATGAACTTTTTAGGGCACGTCGGAAGGACCAGAGGTCGGGGATTATACGAAGCTCCGGGGGCAGCTCATTCCAGAGGGAAGGCACTCCCACAGAGAAGGCTCTGTTCAATTTTCAATTGAAGCCCTGGGAGCAATACCTAAAGAGCTACCTCGCTATTTGGAAATTTTAAATTTATCAGACTTGAACATTCTGATTCTACAAAAAACCACCCTACTTGGAACAGCTTATATCCTCCAACGTTACTTTAACAGTTCCTAAGTCCTTGATTAGGACTCGAACTGTTGAGCTACCAACCAGCCCCAAAGGCTGTGAATCTCACCAAAGATTAACCACATATAATAATAATATAATGAGAAGGTGAGGATCTTGTGGGACTTTCAAATACAAACAGATCATCATTTGGAGCACAACATGCCAGATATCATGGTTGTAGAGGGCAGAAGTGTACAGTTTATTGATATCGCTGTTCCTGGAGATGCCAGTCAAAGAAAAATAACTAGAAAAAATAATGAAATATCACGACCTGGCTATTGAAACTACACTGCTATGGATGAAACATTTAACAGTGATACCCATTGTCATCGGGGCACTTGGCACCATGTCCAAGAAGTTTACAAGATACAACAACAAATTGCAGCTTCCTGCAATAACACCAACGGAACTGCAAAAAACTGCGCTATTCAGAACTTCTTATATCTTAAGAAGGTACTTGGTTGATACCTAGGACGCTGGCAACAAGCTGTATCAACCATTAGCGCCAGTCACTGGTATTTGTAATGCATTTTTAAATGTTCAGTTGGCTGAGTTTCATGTTTAATGAATAAAGTAAACAACAACAATAATAATAATAATAATAATAATAATAATAATAATAATAATTATTGTTTACTTTATTCATTAAACATGAAACTCAGCCAACTGAACATTTAAAAATGCATTACAAATACCAGTGACTGGCGCTAATGGTTGATACAGCTTGTTGCCAGCGTCCTAGGTATCAACCAAGTACCTTCTTAAGATATAAGAAGTTCTGAATAGCGCAGTTTTTTGCAGTTCCGTTGGTGTTATTGCAGGAAGCTGCAATTTGTTGTTGTATCTTGTAATATATATAATATATATATATATATAAAATATATAATAATAATAATAATAATAATAATAATTATTATTATTATTATTATTATTATTATTATTATACAATTGTATCACAGCGGCCAGTTGTTTCGCCGGATTTGGCATTGGTTACTAGTCGGGCCCCACCCAGGGGCCTAGGACGTCGTAACGTATTTTCGTAATATGCGTGCAGATCCAAGCAGTGCGGCTTTTTGCATTTGACTGATGGTGATTTTGTCAATTTTTAACTGTTTTAAATGTAATTCCAGTGCTTTTGGAATAGCACCCAGTGTGCCAATTACCACTGGAATTACCACTGCTGGTTTGTGCCATAGTCGTTGAATTTCGATTTTTAAGTCCTGGTATCTTGCGATTTTTTCATGTTCCTTCTCGGCGACCCTGCTATCACCTGGTATTGCGATGTCTATGATTGTGACCTTATTTTTCTCAACCAGTGTGATGTCTGGTGTATTATGCGCCAGTATTTTGTCGGTTTGTATACGGAAATCCCACAAGATCTTGACCATCTGCAAAAAAAAAAAATGCAGCCCTAGGCAGATTGCCCCCCCCCCAGGACAAAGCTAAGCTATTTAAATGTTAATCCGGGCGGGGACCATTCCTGAGGAATTTCTTCCATTACTATTTAAAATACCAGCTTCAACTTCGCAAAAGGCTCCCTTTCTTTTTTAGCTGCGTCACAAGATGGCGATCTCGTAGCTTTTGTGTTTGATGTGACGTACTTAGTCAGCCCTACCCTCCTGAAGGCTTCTCCGTACTAATTGCTAAAAGATTAACTGAGGGGAGCAGAGACTTTGATTTTTGGCTCGCTTGATTGCTTGTCTTTTATTTTTACTCTGGAATGGCTCCCAAATCTAAACAGAAGCGCTTCCTTAATAACATATCTCCAAAAACTGCTATGAAGCCGCTACCCTTGCCTCCTACACCCTCCACGGGAGATTTGCTAACACAAGAATTTCTTCTCAAAACGCTTAATGATTTCAGACAGGAAATTAATCAATTGATATCGGATTTATATGATCAATTTGATGCTAAAATTGCTCAGGCAAAGGAGGATATGATCGGAGTAATGACAGTCATGACAGATTATATTGCTGAAACGGAGGACAAATTGGAACTTTTGGAAGAAACTAACCTTAATTTGATATCCAAAATTGAAACCTTACAACAGGAAATTGAAACTGCTCAAAGACAACTTGTCATGATAAATTATAATAAGACTGCCTTTGCAATAAGAGTTAGAGGACTGCGTGAAAACCAACAGGAGAATTTGAAACAGATTTTCTTTGAGGCTTTCAGCCGCTTGTTGGGAAGTCCGGGATTTAACTTTGATTGGCAGATTCAAAGAATTTACCGCCAGAATTCGTGGGTAGCAAAACAGCGACAGCTTCCGAGGGACATAATTATATACTTTACCACAAGGGAATCCAGAAATGAGATAATACAGAGGCTTTACGGAAAGAGGTTGAGAATTGATGGACAGGACTTGATTGTTTTCAAAGAGATACCATTTCAAATATTAAGAACAAGGAGAGAGTACGCTTTCTTAACCGAAGAACTCAGAAATTCTCAGATTCCATACAAATGGGAAGTCCCAGCTGGTATTACAGTTACATTTGGCAACCAAAAACACCGCATTAATTCTGTCTGTGAAGCCCGAGAATTTTACTACGAGACCCTGAAGGCGGGACTTCCTGATTCATCCGGACCTGGAGAGAGACAAGGAGAAGGAGAAGACAAACAGCGAGACACGTGGCTACAAGGCGGAGGGTGTTGCTTTCCTCTTCCGGAAGGGCAGAAGACTAAAGAATAAAGACTAAGCGATGTTCTTAAAGCTTTATGATTCCCGTTTGGGATAAAATGGAAAAGTGGTATATTGATGATGAGACATGGAGACTGAAAGAAGCGTTGCTGATTGTGGACACATATTGTATATAAGATTTGTCTGAACTCTAACTCAAATTGTGCATGAATTATTTTCCTAGGCGAGGAGAGCGGAGATTGCGATCTTTTTGAGTTGTGGTCTGGGACGAACGGAGTTGGGAGGCGCGTGGGAGAGGGAAGGGTAGCGAAAGCTTAATTAGACTACTTGGGGCTAGAATGCAAGCTGATGTTTGTTTGAGTTGCTATTTCAATATAAGGTCAAGAAAGATTGGTCGGAGAGTCTTCAGGAAAGTGGAGTAAATATGGGAGGAGCAATGGACGCGGATAAAATATATATATGGACATGGATAAAGGCAGGGTGGAAGGTAAAAAATTTACATGTGGAGGTGGGTAAGGATAGAAAGGGAGGTGTTGGAAATGAAAAATGAAAGAAGTACTTGAGTTTAATGGTTTTATAGAAAGGTTTGGATATTCGGATAAAAAAGAGATAAATTAACGGTTTGAATAGATAGACAAAGCAATGAGACTTTTAGTTGGGGAATCCTAATTGATCAACTTACCTGGCTCTAATATAGTTTGAAACCCTGCAAGTAGTAAAATAATTGAAATTTGGAATGAACTACATTGTTTAAGATTTACAGATAATGGGAAGCTGTGTTAACATAGTGGGTTTATTGACCCTTCTCTGTTTCTCCTTTCTTTTTGGGTGTGTGTGTGCTTTTTTTTTTCTTTTTTTTTTTTATTATTCCCTTTTTTTTTTTGGCTTTTCTTTTCTTTTCTTTTTTTAATTTTAAAGTTAGCTGGCCTTATTATACTCAAATGCTTGTTAAAGAATTATGCCGGGTATGGGACCTGCGAAGCCGTAAGGGGGTTAGGGAGGGGGGATTATAGGGGGGAGGGGGGAGGGTGGAATTACAGTTTCAATTCTTAGAACAATAAGAATTCACTTGTATACTGCGGCTCGTTTTCCTTTTTTTTTCTTTTTCTCTTTTTTTTTTTAAAAAAAAAACAAACTGATGGATACACCAAAGCGAGGAGAAGAGGGAAAGAGGAGGGAGAAGTAAAGAGGGAGTGAGAGGGAATGTAAGGAGGGTGAGATGGAGGGAGGGGGAGATGTCTGAGGGGGAAGGGAAGTAGAAGAGGGGAATGCTGGAGGGGTGAAATGAAAGTTGGAGGGGGAGAAGAGAGGGTGTATGGGGGATTGAAGTGTTATGTTGGGGTTTTTTCTTTTCTTTTTTTTTTCTCTTTGTTTTTCTTGTTACGTACAGTATATAAGTGATTGTATAAAATGAAAATGAAAATGAAATAAATAAAATGTATATATATATAAAAAAAAGATCTTGACCATCTGATTTTCTGTGACTTTTTCAGGCTGATGTTCCCACCAGTTTGTTGCTGTTTTAATATTATAATTTTTGCATAAATTCCAATGGATCATTTGTGCTACTGAATTGTGCCGCAATTTATAATCAGTCTGCGCGATTTTTTTACAGCAGCTGAGTATGTGATCAACAGTTTCGTCAGCTTCTTTGCAAAGTCTGCATTTGGCATCATCAGAGGATTTTTCGATTTTGGCCTTAATGGCATTTGTGCGGATAGCTTGTTCTTGCGCAGCCAGGATTAGTGACTCTGTTTCTTTCTTTAATGTACCTGTTTTTAACCATAACCAAGTTTGTTCACTGTCCACTTTATCTTTTATTTTTTCCAGAAATTGACCATGCAGTGCTTTGTTCTGCCAACTCTCCATTCTTGATTTTATCACATCTTTTCTGTATTCTTGTTTTGTCTGTTGGGCCTTCAGTAGATTTTTGTTCTTTACTTCGATTAATAGATGTTCTTGAGTGTCTTTTAAATAATCAGCCAGTGCATGTTTTTCTTCTTCAACTGTTTGCTTCACTGAAGCTGTAGAGATTGTAAAACAGCAGATAACAGCAACAGCTAGAAAAATTGAAAGATATGAGGCACGAATCATCCAATATAAACAAAATCAGCAATTTCGATCAGACCAACGGCGTTTTTATCAAAGTCTTAATGTGAATGGTGACACCAAAAGTGAAAAACCAGAAAAGCAGGCCACAGTTGAATTTTGGAAAGAATTGTGGGAAAATGCAAAGGACTACAACAAGGAAGCAAAGTGGATACATGACTTTGAGAAAAGCATTGGCAACAAACAAATGCAAGTATTAGAAATAACAACTGAGATGATCAAAAATCGAGTTAAAAAGGTAAAGAATTGGACATCACCTGGAAAGGACCAATTACATGGTTTCTGGCTCAAATATCTGACCAGTTTACATGCAATATTGGCCAGGCAACTGAATGAAATTTTACAAAAGGGCCAAATTGATGAATGGTTGACAACTGGAAAAACATACTTGATTCAGAAAGATCCAACTAAAGGAACAACACCTGAAAACTATAGACCAATAACATGCTTACCAACAACCTTCAAATTACTCACAGGCATTATTGCAGATAACATGATGGATTATTTGGAAACAAACAACATCTTGCCAGTAGAGCAAAAAGGCAACAAAAGAAGGAGCAGGGGCACAAAAGATCAGCTTCTAATTGATAAAATGATATTAGAAAATTGTAAGAACAGAAAAACGAACTTGAATATGGTCTGGATTGATTACAAAAAGGCATTTGACTCACTGCCACATAGTTGGATCATAAAATGCTTAGAAACAACTGGCATTAGCAAAAATATTACATCCTTTACTGAAAAGGCAATGAAACAATGGAGAACTGAGTTGGCAGTAGGGAATGAGAGCTACGGAATGGTTAATATCAAGCGAGGAATTTTCCAGGGTGATTCACTTTCACCTCTTCTCTTCATCATCGCAATGATCCCACTATCAGTAATCTTAAAAAAAAATGAAATTAGGCTACCAAACAGCCAAAAAAGCTGAAAAAATTTCGCATTTACTATATATGGATGATTTGAAACTCTATGGAAAGTCAGAAATAGAAATCCAATCATTGACAAATACAGTCCGAGTATTCAGCACCGATATTTCAATGCAGTTTGGCATGGAAAAATGCGCCACTGTATCCATAAAAAGGGGCAAAATCACTGCATCTGAGGGAATTGAAATGCCCAATGGCCAACTAATTAAATGCAAAGAAAATGAAGCCTACAAATACTTAGGCATTCTGCAGTTGGATAACATCAAGCATGGAGAAGTAAAAACTATTGTCAGGCGAGAGTACACCAACAGAGTTAGGAAAATTTTGAAATCTAAATTGAATGGTGGAAATACAATCAAGGCCATAAATACCTGGGCAATACCAGTTATAAGATACACAGCTGGCATAGTTAACTGGACACAAGCTGATTTGGACCTTTTGGACCGAAAAACCAGGAAACTAATGACAATGCACTACAGTTTACATCCACGTGGTGATACTGATAGACTATATCTGCCCCGAAAATCAGGTGGCAGAGGATTATTACAAGTGAAGCAAACAGTTGAAGAAGAAAAACATGCACTGGCTGATTATTTAAAAGACACTCAAGAACATCTATTAATCGAAGTAAAGAACAAAAATCTACTGAAGGCCCAACAGACAAAACAAGAATACAGAAAAGATGTGATAAAATCAAGAATGGAGAGTTGGCAGAACAAAGCACTGCATGGTCAATTTCTGGAAAAAATAAAAGATAAAGTGGACAGTGAACAAACTTGGTTATGGTTAAAAACAGGTACATTAAAGAAAGAAACAGAGTCACTAATCCTGGCTGCACAAGAACAAGCTATCCACACAAATGCTATTAAGGCCAAAATCGAAAAATCCTCTGATGATGCCAAATGCAGACTTTGCAAAGAAGCTGATGAAACTGTTGATCACATACTCAGCTGCTGTAAAAAAATCGCGCAGACTGATTATAAACTGCGGCACAATTCAGTAGCACAAATGATCCATTGGAATTTGTGCAAAAATTATAATATTAAAACAGCAACAAACTGGTGGGAACATCAGCCTGAAAAAGTCACTGAAAATCAGATGGTCAAGATCTTGTGGGATTTCCGTATACAAACCGACAAAATACTGGCGCATAATACACCAGACATCACACTGGTTGAGAAAAATAAGGTCACAATCATAGACATCGCAATACCAGGTGATAGCAGGGTCGCCGAGAAGGAACATGAAAAAATCGCAAGATACCAGGACTTAAAAATCGAAATTCAACGACTATGGCACAAACCAGCAGTGGTAATTCCAGTGGTAATTGGCACACTGGGTGCTATTCCAAAAGCACTGGAATTACATTTAAAACAGTTAAAAATTGACAAAATCACCATCAGTCAAATGCAAAAAGCCGCACTGCTTGGATCTGCACGCATATTACAAAAATACGTTACGACGTCCTAGGCCCCTGGGTGGGGTCCGACTAGTAACCAATGCCAAATCCGGCGAAACAACTGGCCGCTGTGATACAATTGCATAATAATAATAATAATAATAATAATAATAATAATAATAATAATAATAATAATAATAATAATAATAAACCATTTACATGCCAATTTTCAGTTGCTACATTGCAGTTCACAACAGCCATGAGGAAAGGGTAGCTTTTCCAATTACTGCAATAGAAGCTCTATTATTTTTATTCCAGATAAGCATTTTAGCACCCTTGGTTGAAGCCAGCATTAATATTGGCCAGAAAACAAATAGTGCTTATCTGAAATATAGTTAGCTTGTTTACTGCAGTTATCTGATACAGCAACCAATTCTAAACCCTGCAGATATAGTGCAACATAATATTAATATACCCTGGAATTCCAAGGCTATTCCGCAAAAGAATTTAGTCTGGTTTGATCCCACTTAGATGAAACCTATACCACCTGGAATAATATCTTAGTATGTTTCAGTCCTTCCTATGCATTTCCTTGTAAAAGTGAGATGCAAAAAATATAGAGAGATCACTGAAGGAATCTGTAATGCTCAGAAGGTGCCATAATATCAAGCTCTTTTGATAGTCTGGGGGTTCATTCTTGATTAAAAGTTCACACTTCAAGGAGATTGGAAAAATTACTGCTAAACTTGTGAAAAATGTGTGACATATGGAGCTTTATAAAAGCACCTTGACAGGGCTTTCTCCACATGAGATGTTTGAAACAATCTGTAGACTAATAAGCCTAGACAATAAGTCCATATGGTGCAGCCATTTGATATGACAATAAATTACATGCCATGAAAACTCCTTTAATCATCTTCAAGCCCTTGACCCCATATGATCAGAGCCTCAAGTTCTCAGGTTCTTCTGGGGGTGGGGGGTGGGGCTGAAGTTTTTTTAACTGGCTCCCATGGTGCAACCTCCAAGTGCTGCAATTCTTCAGTGACAAATAGAAGAATAACAATGTCAGTATTTCTTGCAAGAGACATAATTTGATGCTGAACATCTGTCTGGCATTTATTTCCACTTCCTGGCTCCTCCTCCCTCCTCCTGGAGCAGAGGTCAAGGCACAGGTGCTATTGATGTGAAACCTCCTGCGTTAACGTTAGATTGCTCTTCTAAAGAACAGCTGGGTTTAGACACGCTTATGTCAAGTTCTCTGGACTTCATATTAGTGCTTTCCCAGTGATATCCAAAACCTGAGCTTTTTGTGGCGAACATAACAGTTTTAAAATTCTGGGCACATTTTGAATGTTTTCTCTCTCTTTTCCTAATAGTTAGAATCCTGTTTGCCTGTGTTGCTGAATAGATTCCAGGTCAAAATAAGGTTTCTAGTACAGATTCTCCACCCCTCCCCCTCATTTCATTTCTACTCTATTTCATCTCAACAGTCAACTAGGTAAAAAAATTACTGAAATTAATTAATCATAGGTGTCAAAGTGTTTCTCAAGAGAGACTTACAAATACTTCAAAATCTAAAAAAAAAAGGTTGCATTTCAAAGTGTGAAGTATACAATGAAGCAAATTAAATAAGCTGTTAAATTAAACTAAACAATTAAAATGACTCCTGGGTACCAGAAATTAGATTCATTAAAATCATAATTAGTGCATAAAATAGTTAGGAAACTTGCTGTGCGCCTTCAAAAACTTTTGACTTATTCAATTTGGTTATTTTACACATTTGGAATATATTGCACTCCAGAAAAGAATCTCTTCATGACTTCTGGTGGAGTGAGAGTGTTATACAGTAGTAGCAGATGAAGTTTGTCCTAAACTATTAGGTCATTCAAGATCAAAGGCTTTTTATTTTATTTTCTATATATAAATTTCTAGAGACTCTTTTAGCAGACAGCCACCAGATGGCAACATCTGCATTTAGTTTATCAAGACTTGCCTATTAGGGAGTATCATTTTTGCAAAAGCTTAGCATGTTATATTTTATCTCCTTAAGCATATCGGACTGTGTGACTAAATGATTCAATGCAGCCTGGTTTGCCGAGAAATTCTGGACCACAATATCCTAGGCAGTATGTCCAACTCTAGATTGGGGAAGACAGCTAGGCAAAGATGGGAAGGTAAGAATTGAAAAAAAACATTTTCCCATAATAAGGAATGGTTAGATTTTAACAAAAAGTGAGTAGTACATATGAATGTAATGCAGGTAGTGCTCAGTTTACAACTATTCATTTAGTGATTGTTCAAAGTTACAATTGCACTAAAAAAAAGTGGTTCACAACCTGCTCATATAACTGTTGCAGCATCCCTATAATCATGTGATTAAAACACAGACAATGGTCATCACCCTGGGGCACTACAACCATAGGTGGTATTCAGCAGGTTCTGACCAGTTCTGGAGAACCGGTAGCAGACATTTTCAGTAGTTTAGAGAACTATTGGCCCTACACCCATCTATTCTCTCTGCCTCCCGAGTCCCAGCTGATTGGGAGGGAATAGGGATTTTGCAGTAACCTTCCCGTGGAGTGGCAGATTTTACAGTATCCTTCTCCTGCCACGCCCACCAAGCTATGTCACGCCCCACCAAGCTACGCCCACAGAATGGTAGTAAAATTTTTTGAATCCCATCACTGACTGCAACTGTTATAAACACATGACCTTTGCCTGAATTTGTTTCTTCATTCACTTCCCAGCAAAAATATAAAATTATGTAGCCACTAAGAGTGTGCAGGTTTCATTGATCTATTTTGAAATTTGTTTTTTCATTAATCCCCCCCTTCCCCCTACAAGCACACTTAACGGCTTCTGCACAGATGGTATTGTTTTGCCTATGGATACTCAGTGAGTTAAAGTAGTGATTTAGTATGTTCAAGTAAGAACATGCAAAATTGGAATGCACTTTTGGTGTGTTTAGCTAACAATAGTAGTAACAAAAAAAAATCCTGTCTTGAATCTTGGCTTTTATTTATGTGTAAATGTTTTTTTAAAAAAATGAAAGCATCAAATCAGTGGAACACACATTTTTTTACATGCAGCCAATTTAGAAGATCAAAGGAGACACAGTGAGAGATTGGCAATCATTCAACTTGAGAGTAATGAGGGATTTTTTTACTTTGGCAATAGTGGCAAGGATACTCTTGTGGCCAATCCTAGCTGTACTGGATTTATCTGTTGATAGCTAATGGGCATCTCTCCAATGTCCTAATGGCAGCCTAGTGAAAGCCTATAAATGACCATAAATGACCATTCTAGACAATGACTGGTTGTCTCTGAAGGTTAGGTTTTTTTAATGTACAAATATATATGTATTTTTTAATATAGTGTAAAAACTAATGTGTACGGTCTTTGACCGTAATAAAGATTTTACTTACTTATTATATACTGTCTCTTTTGCTCAGTCCTCTTTCAGAAAGGAAGTAGAGAAAACTATAACCAAAAAGAGTTATAAAGAACAATAACTGAGATATAGACTGAACAGTTAATTTTATTTTACTTCGCCGTCTCGGCACTCTGCTTTCAGTTGTAGCTAGCTATTCAATTATTGCGAGACTTTCAGTCAGCCTCTGCCATTATATTCTATTCACCACCAGCAGATTCCATTCTTTACCCCGTCAGCTTACTCTGGTCCCTTGTTCCTTTTCCAATGACTCAATACTTTCTGTCTATTGTGTATGTGTTTCTCTGTGTAATAAATCCAGAGCTTTAAATGTTTATGAAAATCATTTTTGATTTCTTGGTGTGCAGTGTCTCCAATGTCCACCTTAAACTGAAGGTATTTTCTCAGTCACATTCCTTTTTATGCTTGTTTGCAGAGTTCAGAATTGAACAGATAAATCCATGATGTAGTACTTCTTCAAGCATATTGTCTACTTATATTTATTTATACAGAGACTGTCCAATCTATACAAGGCTTACTTCTAAAAACATGAAACAATTACATAAAAAAGAACTGTATAAACTTAGGAATAGACACAGCACACCAAAAAACCCACCCTAAAATAATTACATTTAGGGGCTCAGCAACCATTCTAATCCGGGGCCTGAGAACAAAACCAGATATTCAAAGACTGCTAGTATAACTAAATGATGGAACATTGATATATTGTATCAATAGTTAGGCTTATATACCGCTTCATAGGGCTTTCAGCCCTCTCTAAGCGGTTTACAGAGTCAGCATATTGCCCCCAACAACAATCTGGGTCCTCATTTTACCCACCTCGGAAGGATGGAAGGCTGAGTCAACCTTGAGCCTGGTGGGATTTGAACAGCCAAACTGCTGAACTGCAGTCAGCTGAAATAGCCTGCAGTGCTGCATTTAACCACTGCGCCACCTCGGCTCTTGTATGTATGATCACTAGAAAAATTATCTAGAATGTCCTGTATAAAAGCGTTCAAATCTATGTTGGAAATATGAATTACAAGCAGCTAGGGGTGAAATCCAGAAGGTTCTGGAGAACTGGTAGCGGAAACTTTGAGTAGTTCGGAGAATTGTCAAATGTCACTTCTGGGTGGGAATGGAGATTTTGCAGTATCCTTCCCCTGCCATGCCCACCAAGCCATGCCCACAGAACCAGTAGTAAAAAAATTGAATTTCACCACTGCAAGCAGTGTCATTTTTACTATGCTTGATGGACATGCAAAAAAGTTAGATGATTTTGGCTTCAAGTGCATATGCAATATTGTTTCAGAGGATTTTAAAGATTGATATACAAAGAACTGATGGATAAACATTTGGAAAAAAGTCATGGAATTTTGTTTTTATATATGGAAACAACAGTTGGGGTTATTATAGGCACAAATTTGGAAAGATTTGGCAATATACAAATGGAGGAATATTTGGTGAAGATGAAAGAACTTGCTAATTAAAGAAAAGACAATACCATCTATGTTTATTGCTGTCTGGAAACCCCTTATGGGATTCTTGCATTAAACAGAAAAAATAAACATGTTCTATGGTTTTCATGATTAAATAGGATGGATTATAGAAAGAAGAGAATCATGATATAATTTTAGAGAAAGTGGTAAATCTACAATTAGACTTATACTCCAAAGGTCCTTTTCCAAGAGGCAACTGGACTTTTTTGTTTTTCTTTGAAGACATTTCACTTCTCATTCAAGAAATTTCTTCAACTCTGACTGGATGGTCGGGAATGGAAGGATTTATATTCCTTGTAGACAGCTGGTCATTTGCATTATTTTAGAGAGTCTTTGAGGCCACCTGGAGGTTTATCTGTGTTGTCATGGTCACCTGAGTAGTACAAATGAGTGGGGAGCCTTCTTGGAACTGTTGAAAGGACTTTGTTGTAGACTGGAGATAGATGATGTCATATCCCTCCACCTGTTGAGAGAGGGCTGTTCAATTTTGACACAGATGGCCTCTTTGACTCCTCTTTCAAACCAGTGGTCCTCTCTGTCCAAAATGTGGACTTTGCTGTCTTCAAAAAAGTGGCCTTTGCCTCTTAAACTTTCTCTGATGGGTTTGTTCTCCTGTGTTGTGCCATGCATTTATGAATTGGTTGCTTTGTTTTCCCAATGTACAGATCTGCACATGGGTCACTGCACTGTACTGCATATAACTCATATAGAGTGTATTACTGTAGCCAATTTGTAAGTTGACTAAGTCATAGCAATAGCAAGACTTATATACCGCTTCATAATGCTTTACAGTCCCCTCTAAGCAGTTTACAGAGTCAGCATATTTCCCCAACAACCTGGGTCCTCATTTTACCCACCTCTGAAGGATGGAAGGATGAGTCAACCTTGAGCCAATGAGATTTGAAATGCCGAACTGCAGCCAGCAGTCAGCTGAAGTAAACTGCAGTACTGTACTCTAACCACTGTGCCACCTCAGAAAGATATCATGGTTGGTGGCATTGAAACCTGCTGAAAGATCAAGAATACAAAAATGTATGCAGTACTTCTATTCTGTCACAGCTTAACAAGTGCAACTAATACTGTCTCTGTACTGCACTTCAGTCTAAAACCCAACTGAATGGGTCCAGATAGTTCATTTCCTTCAAGTGCTTTCTGGAACAAGAGTGTTACAGAAGTCAAGCAGATTTTTTTGAATATGGCAATCATTGTCCAAGAAGAAACATTCCACATTCTCTAAATTTCAGATGTACTCACCAGCTCCCCAAAATTGAGAAATTGAGTCATTGTCTTAAGTCATGATGTGGACTGGTTGGTTTTAGCTTAGTGTTGTATGAAATCAGCAATTGTGGTATGTTGAGGCAATCAGATAAGTATGGCTTATGGAGTAAAACCATAGCTAAACAGACCATGGCTTAGTGTAATAGGTGAACCTGGCCATTCTACATCAAAGCGTGAACCCGATCAATCTGCATAGTTATTCAGACTTTAACAAACTACCATTATGGAAGATGCAGTGAACAGACTATAGTTTCTCAAAACTATCCAAAATCTTGTACTAGTAGCGAGAACTTCTTTTTAAAGAGAAGAATGATTTAGACCAGTGTTTGTATTAAAACAGCTTTTATTGTGCAGATTGTAACCATGGCTATTGAACATGCAGAATAAAAAAAAATGGCTGTTACATCTTGTAAGCATATGTGAATATCTTGGATCATTAATGTTATTCGCTTTGGGATGCACTTTCTGAATATACCGTTCTAGGCAATATATTTCAAAGTGTTTTTTTTATTATATAAAACTAAAATATGTTTACATTCTCACAAAAAGTGTGTTGTTGCTGTATTACAACTTATATAGATATATAGATATATATCTAAATAATATTTCTTATTTATATACATTATAAAAAATATGCCAGACCAGTGTATGTTTTAAATGCAAAAAGAAAACATATAAAGTTATTTATATTTCAAAAACTGGTGTTCAAGACACAAAAAGCACTTTTATAAAATGTCTATTTCTAGTGTTTAGAGTTACAGTACTGAAAGCTGATTGAAATTTTATAGGGATTTGCTCCCTAGTAAAACTGATATTTGTGGGTAATATTCTATAGCACTTATAGCAATAGCACTTAGACCTATATACCACACCATAGTGCTTTGCAGCACTCTCTGAGCAGTTTATAATGTCAGCATATTAGCCCCAACAATCTGGGTCCTCATTTTCTGACTTGGAAGTCAGATGTAAGGCTAAGTTAACCTTGACTGAGTCATCAGGATCGAGCTCTAGGCTGTGTGCAGAGTTTGCTTGCAATACTGATATTTTAATTACTGCACTACCAAGACTGCTGTACTAATTTCTTGGCCAACAAAAGTTTTGCAATTTTACATTTATTGAGCAAACTGTATATAACTATATTCCCATTACTTTCATCTACTTGCATTTGTAGACACACACACACACACAAACCATATTTTTCGGAGTATAAGAAGCACCAAGGTTTTGAAGAGGCAAATTAAAAAAAAAAATTGCACTCTGCAGACCTCCCAAAAAATGACCCATTTTTCGTGAAAACGGGCCCATTTTTTTTTCCAAAAAAAGGGCATGAATAGCCTTTAGGAGGCTTGTAGATTGCTCCTGGGGAATGCCCCCCCCAAACAAGCAACAAAATTTCTTATTTATATACATTATAAAAAATATGCTTGTCAACAAAAGGGCATGCATAGCCGTTAGGAGCCTTGCAGAGTGCTCCTGGGAGCTGGTGGGGCAAAATTGAGCAAAAAGCAGCCCATTTTTCACTCATTTCTGCCCTCCCCAGCCCCCAGGAGCACTATGAAAGCTTCCTAAAGGCTATGCACGGCCATTTTGGTGAAGAGCGCAGGGTTTCGGGAGGCAAACAATGCTGTATTCAGTGTATAAGACTGCACCCAGATTTTCAGCCCCTTTTTTGAGGGAAAAAGGTGTGTCTTATACTCCGAAAAATATGGTACACACACTATTAGTATAGGACAGTAATAAAAGAAAAGATGATTCTACACCTGTATCTACTGCAACTATTGCCTATTGTCAATAAAATGTTCATCCTTTATTCAAAATAATGAGCTGCTATGGTCCTGTATCAATGCACGTGGACATGAAAGATAAGTCTAATCAATTAATTATTTAATGTAGTAGAAATGTAATTAATGAAGGACACCAATGTTATTCTTAGTAAAACCTGTATTTGCAAAAAGCAAGGCATTTACAGACTATCCGAACAATTTTGGTAAAATGTTAGTTTCAATTGCCCTGAAGATCTCCCCTTCAGAACTGGTCCTGTCATATGGCAGGATGAAGCGTTGAGGTTATACGAGTGGATTTTTATTTTTATTTTACAGGGGCAACTTTAGGTTGGTGTAGAAGAGAGATGCCATTTGAGCTCCAGTTCAGATAAGCAACATGTTTGAGATCAGTACTTGCCTCCCTCGGTTGATGGATACCAATCTCTTAGTGATTATGCTTAGACTTGCACTAAAAATATAGACAGGTTGAAGCAATCAGATAGTTTAAAAAAACTAGTCAGGACATTATTATTAATTAGGCTAGGGCTGTAACTGGAACCTATTCTAGATACTCAAGATCCAAGTAAGTCACCCTTGTAACTAGTTTCTAACAAAAGCAGAACACACTTTGAAATTCTTCAGTTTATATTTAAGAAAGATGATCTTGTTTAATAGCTTTAAGGAAAGCAGCACATTCATGCAAAACCAATGAAGCTATTCTCTCACTTCATTGTCACTGTGGTGACAGTAAAGATTCTGCAACACACTATTAAATAACACTATAAATGTTTTATTTCTGTATCTTTCATACAGTTTTATGCACCTGGAAAGCTCCTTGAATTATGTATAGTTCAGTTTAGAAAGGGTGGGTGGGGGAAGGTGAACCATAACATAGTGCTGCCTAAACCACTTGTATGGATGGTTAGGGAAAAGTTAGCAATGTGTAAATAGAACTAGCAGACTGGGGGACCTGCTTGGATTTAATGAATTCGTTTTAAAGATTCTTAAATCTGTTCTCATAGAAAACAGCCAAATCACTCTTAAAACCCAGTATATAGTTGGCATGATTCAACACAATTTGTACATACCTTGCTGTCTACTTTTAAGGGAATAATTAGTCCCTTTGTAGTAAGTTTTATTTAAATTAATTGGAACATCTGTTCTTAAGAATGATGCTAAAAAAATTAAACACAATAGTGTCCTTGCTATTTTAATCTAGGGATAAATTAACTTTCAATATGTGCACACCATAAGGATTTTCTTCATGGAAGCATTTTCAGAAAATAAAAATCCTACCTTGACTTTGGATTTATAGATTGAACATTTTAGAAGTCTTTGTTCAGAGATAAAATTGTGTCATATTTCTAAAAAGCTGTTTATTCACATCCTGCCATTTCTAGTTAAGAAGATTTCAAAGAAAAAGGGTCCACTCGCATGCCAGTGTCAACAGGGTTTCATAAATTATTTGGTTAAAGAAAAGCACTAAGGTTCCCCTTTACATTTTCTCTCAGTGACATATATTATATATTTATAATCCAAATACTCTCTCATGGGGATTACAAAATAAGACAGAAGCAGTACTAGCAGCTTTTTGTCAACATGCCCAGTTATTTGAATCGAAAGCTTTGTCTTTTTAAAGACACTTGATCTCCTTTTTCTCAGCACATATGTTACAGTAGTCATTTCTTTAAATCTGTGTGTGGCAATTAGATATGGTCACTACAGTAAAGCGCTACAGTCATCTGACAATACATCTATAAAAGGAACATTCTGTTGACATCTGCCAGCTTGTTGCCATGTGCATTATGCTGCAGTAGCTTTTATACTTCTTTTACTCACAGTAAAATGAAGAGCAGTGTGATAGTGCTGGAAAGGGTATTTGCAGTTCTGCATTATAATCAATGTGAGTTTAATTTGCAACAAATGAATGGAAGGGGTAAGCAGAATAGAAGTCAATTCATCAAAGGTCAGCAAAACAACAAGCAGGTGAAATGGACGAGCGGCTATTTAATTTGTTTGTGTTTGTTTAATGCAAATTGACTTTCCTCCTGAAAAGAGTAAATAGCATAGATCCAGGAGGGATTAAGTAGTGAAGAAAGTTAAAAAGGAATTATTTGCTGCATTCAAGTTGTTGTTTTTTTTTTTTTGGAGTGATGCTGTTAAGTGCCGGTCACTTTATTAATTTATGGCAGCCTTGAGACTGGCACCAAACTATGAAGGGCGGGGGGAGCTCATTCTTCAGCTCCTTGAAATGTCATTTATGCTTCCTTTCTTATTGTTGCTCTGATAGAGCTCAGCATTTTGCCAACAGCCTCATAGAACGGGTCACAGAAGGTATGGATAAAGATAGAATAAACTCGGCCAATGCACTGGATCTCAATTAGGTAGCTTCTGATACAAGGCACCACCGCCCAGACGTGGAGGAAGGACAAAATGGCAAAATAAATGCCCCAGATAAGAGCCAAGGGAATGCCAAAGATTGCAGACAATAAGCGATAAAACCAGTATTTTGTCACAGTGAAGGTGGTGAAACTGGCCTTCCAGATCCCATCGAAACTGTGGGTTCCTGCAGGTTCGGCAATCACATCTTCAAAGTCAATCTATACACAAAAAATGACATAAGTTAGAATGAAACTCATAACAGTTGCTCCAACACATGAATTTTAAGTCACAATCAGAGGTATCCATAAGTGGAGGCCAAAAGCGTCAAGGTGGCAGCTCCCAGCATGAGGTTGAAGTCCCATTCCTTTTTTATGAATGTTGCATAACAGGGACATTTTTCAGCTCTGCTGAAGTTGCCCCAGGCCACAAGCTAAATAAATGGACAAACATTTCAATGATACATATGAAAAAGAAAGCCACATTCCATATTCCCTTTCAAATCTTCTCTCTTCCACATCAAAAATTTTACCTATCTCCTAAAAGCTAATTACATTTACATCTTCTGCAGCATGCAGAGCAAAATAGCAATCATGAGTTATTCACATTTTTACACTTGAAATGCTAAAGGGATGGAACTATAGTAGAAAGATCAAACCAGTAAGTTCATGCTTTTCAGCAAAATTTCTATGCACTACGAGGATGAATAGAATGCCACACAGCTTAGATTTCTGCATTGACAACTCTAGAGAGGAAAAACAGATCCTCCACCAACACCTTAACAAGATCAAGTGAGCATGTGCATTCTGTGCATTTTGGAGCTTCTAAAATGGTTCTGAAGAGGAAGACTTGCCAGATTTATAAAGGGATCTTGAATCTCAATATCACAGGAGCCAAAGTAATTGCTTAGAGTACAATTCTGTGAGCTCAGCAGGCCAACCCCAAAAATATAGGTAGTCCTCAACTTACAACAGTAACAAAGCTGTCCAATTACACACATAGGTCATGACAGCCATAAAATTAGCCATCACATAACTGACCCAATTTTACATATTTTTTCCAGCAGGTGTAAAGCAAACACAGGCAATCCTTGACTTAAACAGTTCATTTAGTGACTGTTCAAAGTTACAACAGCACTGAAAAAAGTGACTTACTACTGCTTTTCATGATCAAAATTCAGATGCTTTGCAACTGCTTCATATTTATGACAGTTGCAGTGTCCTGGGATCATGTGGTCAGCTTTTGAAACCTTCTGACAAGCCAAATCAATGGGGATGACAGATTCACTAAACAATGTATTACTAACTTACCAAATTCAATGATTCACTTAACAAATGTGGCAAGAAAAGGTCATAAAATGGGGCAAATTCACTTAACAAATGTTTCACTTAGCAATATAAATGTTGGGCTTAATTGTGCTCATAACTCGAGGGCTACCTGTACTTAATTATTAAGTGAATTGTTTGCTATGGGGCATTTTTGCTGAAAACTGGAAGTAAAATGCTGACAAAAACATTGCAAACTGTGGTCATGTGACTGCGGAATACTGCAAAACACTGTAAAAGCAGGCTGATTGTTGAGTCCCCAAAATGTGGTCAACAGACCATGGTGGGGTAGTGATGGCCGTCCAACCTTCTGCCAAGCCAGTAAAGATGCCAGAAGAGGATTCTTCTAACAATTGTTAAAAGAGAATCTGATTAAGGTACAAGGCATTCCCTAAGAATTCATTTAATGAATTCTCTTGGTATGAGAAACCACAAATGCCCTTCTGAATTCGGACAATTCTTTTCCTGAATATGTATGGGTACTGTGAATATATAAGAAAAAGTAAAACTTCTTTATGGAGCTGCTGGCAGGTAAGAAAGTGTCCATCACAATTCTGCAGCACTTTACTACTTCAGTTCTGAAGACTGCACAACTTCGCTGAAGCAGCTCAAGACTTCCCTTGCCACGGAGTATACCCATGCCTCTAATGATACATTGGGAGCAGTAGTGCCCTCACCTTACCCACTTGCTATACACACAGCCATACAGAGGCCGCCTTCTAATTTCTTAGGCAGACAGCCACCCATCTTACACCACTTCTTTCTTATCTGCATTCAGTTTTAATTTCTGAACTCTAATCAAGTCGATGCACCTGTCAAGAAGCTAAAGGGGGAAAGAAGAGACAGAAGAGCTAAGGTTCATCAGTGTGCTAATAACTTGGAATTCCACATTTCTAGATGACCCTTTTAGAAACTCTGTTACTATTTTAGCATTATCTGTGGAAGTAATGTCTTGCATAAAAATAATCTAAATAACTTGTGTGATTCATGATTTTATTATGGAAGTATTAATGCATTTTTAAATGCAATGCTGGATTTTGATTTGAAAGGCTAACGTGTAATTTGACTATTAAGAAGAAATATCTGGGTTTTTTTTTTATTTGGGGAGTTTGAATGTTGGTATCTCATGAAAGAGAAAAATGTTATCCAAGGAAGTACATATTTATTCAAATAAAATGCCAAAATATCCCAGGAGGTTTGTCATAACATTTCAAAGTAGAAAATTAACAGAAACAACTTGAGACAAAAGAGCTCCTCTATGTATCACATGATCACATCTTTGATATAATCCACAGCACAGGATATTTATTGCAGCTAAAATAACCAAATAATAGAAGTATGTCAAGTCCACAGGAAAAACGTAACACAGCATCTTGAATTTAATGAACTATACACTAATCGTGCACAATAGTCCTTCTGAGAAACTCTTCAATCAAAGTTTCTCAGATTCCTGAGAAGGAGCTATGGATCGCTAGGGAACCTACTGCAATTAAATAAGACAATAGAGTAGTAGCTGTTTGAGTACATGACAATTTTCATAAACTTTTATTCCTGATTAAGCATCTAGAATTCACCAGATTGTTTTATTGTTCTTTACAAGCAGTATAATACGTTACATTTGTCTGAAACATTCTACATCAGTGCCCCCCCAACTTTCCAGTACAGAAACCGGTGGCAATGGTAGAGGAAGGGGATGGTTTCTCACACACACACACACACACACACACACACACACACACGTTGCTTGGGCTTCATGTTGTGCTCATCTGTCACTTGCGTGGCCTGGTTCCCAATGGGCTGTGGACCAGCACAGGGCCATGGACTGGGGGTTGGGGTCCCCCTGTTCTATATTGCTTCATAGCAGATATTATCTTCCACATCCTCAAAAAGCATTTTAATATGTTCAACAGTAAAACTGACTCAGGGAAAGAGCAGATATCAGGTACACTGGCACTAGAATTATATGACATTTTCTCAAATCTAGTGTGTCCACTGATGATATTTAAGTTCTCTTCAGGAAGATAGTGAGATTCAAGATGGTTCCTGACATGCATTATTACAGTATTGATAGTTCTTTTTTAATACTCAAATAAGCTTCGATTAAATCTGTCAATATATGAATGTGTGTTAAACTATGAGGTTAAGTTCTTCTCAGTAATTAGAAAGCAGAAGCAGAAGCTGACAACTGGCTACATATAAGGCTATTGTTCAGTTTTATACTAAATAATTTTTCCTATTAGGCCTAGAAGTATCATGTCACAAACAGAATGCCTTGTTTTGCACACCACATGGATCAGAGAATGTCTCTGCCTATAGATAATGCTTGTTAGGCTACCAACCTATAAGTGTGACCGTTGAAGGTAGGATTTTCTCTAGCAAATGTTTTCAGGAAGCCTCTCTCTGGAATTATGAACTTCATAAAGAATTACTCTAAATGACCCAAAGAACTGGAAGGAAGCAATAATTCTGGATTTACTGCACCTGCTTTATCACTTTTCTTTAAACTAGAAATTCACATATTACTTGATATGTAGATGTTTCTATTATTATTTCATAATAATCTGCTGTTCTAGCATAATAGGAAGCATACTATTACAGTAGGCATTTTTTTTGTACAAAAGGAAATATACTTTTGTAATATTTCCTATGCTGGGTGTTATGTTTCTACTGAATCAGTGAATCTGAGTAATGGCTGAGGAGACAAATACCATTTGGCATTTCATGAGACAAAAGTGAAGAACATCCCTATTGCCATAATAAAGTTTAGTTAACTGAAAAACACACTGTGCTACTGGTATAAATATATGGGCAGAGAAGACCTATTCAGATGCAGAGGTGCCAATGTCTTCTAGTTGAGATTGCCCCATATTACCTCAGCATTGCCTCCATCAGTCATAAATTAGTTTTTTTTGACATCTTGGTGATGCTTTTATAGTCTCTCTTTCTATATATACTATATTTGTTCACTGGAATGTTTGGAGTTCTTGTCACTTTTAGCTGGGGACTTGGGGATCACTGTATTTGCTTTGTATGCCAGTGAAAAAAATTTGCTCAAGATTTCCAACAAAATTACTTAAAGGTGAGCAATCTTAAAACACTCTGGACATTTCTAAAAATTTGGAGCTTTTGGAAACATTTAAAAAAATGTAAAACTAATATAAGGGTCAGATTACTCAGTTGGCAAGAGTCTTATTCTTTTCTTATTCATTTTCAAATAAAAATGCACTTCAGCAAAGGATTTCCTCTGGCAATCTGCTAGTGATGAAAAGTTTATACTTTAAGATGAATCATAAATAAGAATGAATGCTTTGATGTAGTACACAACTTTAAAACATTTTGATTAATTTAAAAGATACATCTTGGATCACAATCTGTATAGATTATTTTTTCAGTATCTTTTCTGATAAGTTTGACATTTCTTAGGCTCAAGTGCACTATCAAACTACTGAATTTGGTCAAAAAGAATTTTTAGGCTTGCATTATGAAAAATTTATTATTTGTGTAGGGAAAATCAAGACTTCTTGGGTTAAAAAAAGGATGACTTCACAAAGAAATCTAAAATTTAAGTTTTTTAATGTAGTGATTATCTTGCTATATATTGCATGATATACATTGGCTATATATTTTTAAGATATTGTGTATGTATTTAATGGATAATATCTCTGTGATTGCTAGGAGTCAACACCAACATGATGGCATAATCAATCAATGATTTATCATAATGTTGTGGTAGAGGGAGGTGGTCTCTCCTTCTAATAAAATTATTGCATTTCTTTTTGTATGTGTTTGCTTTCCTTTTATGTTATATCTATGCTTATATGTATGTGTACATTGGGAAACATAAGACAGGCTACATATGTTCCACTTCGGGTCACAGAACCAGAAAGGAGGGAAATTCAGAATGAAACAGTCAATAATATTCTAAGCTGCTGCTTAATTGTTTTTATCATTAGGATATTTTCTGAATGACTTTTTTTCTGCAGACCTAGCCCCTTATATCCTATTTTTAGTTCTGTTGCTGGCTTTTCCCATCATATTATATAGCCCTAGCCTGTTTTATTTTCCTCCTAAAATACCATTCTGTGGATAGATAGATGGATGGATGGATGGATGGATGGATGGATGGATGGATGGATGGATAGATAGATAGATAGATAGATAGATAGATAGATAGATAGTTCTGACCCTCTTTACATAGATTTCCCCCCCTAAAATGTTGTTGTGTTAGAAAGAATAAAAAGAATATGCAAAGGATAGGGGATGAATGAATGAATGAATGAATGAATGAATGAATGAATGAATGAATGAATGAATGAATGAATGAATGAATGAATACATGTAAGTCAGAATGTTGGATATGGGGTCAAGAAGTTTAAAGTTTCCATATTTAGGAAATGTGGAAAAAAGCAAATGAATTTACAGTGAATGCAAGGTTGAAGACTAAATTACTGGTAATATCCAAGTCTAATAAGCACAAAACATGAATGCTCTACTCAAGGCAGTATGTGTATAAGAGAGAAAATCTACTTTAGAAAATTTTATGTTAAACATTGCATCTGTTATATGTACTACAAATTTTGTACCAGTTACATATCCTTGGTCTTGAGAATATACAAAAACCAATTATAGGCTAAGTACATTTTAGATTATAGCCTGACTTTAATAAATGTTGATCATTCTTGCTAAGAGATAGATCAAGTCCTGCCAAATGCTTTGTCTAATATTGAGTAAGACCTATTTGTATTCCTACCACCACCACCCGCGCAAATTACAATATCATTATAACATCATAATTCATTCTGAAGGCCAAGACAAAGAATTCAAAAAGTTTCCATGTCACTGTCATTGTCTGTATCACACTATTAGATTGTACGTTCCTTTGCATTGATCCACAATGCATGTATGAGGATGACAAATTTTAATAAATGGGAGAACACTGTTGGCAGATACATTCTTTACTTCAATAGTATCCAAGTACTTAGCAGAATAAATCATTTCTGATCTAAACAATTGGGTAAGACTTCCAAGACTTGAACAGCACATTTTGAACTGGAAATCTCATTTAACTTTAATTTATATCAAAATAGCATCAGGTTGGAGGGATGTGATCCCTGTGGTATTTTTATTAGAACTATTCTATAATTATATTCTTAATTTGGTTATTAGAGTTTTATAGACATACTTTTTTATACATTTATTTTTTTTTCCTTCTGAAAATTTCCACGTAGTCTATGTGGTTCTTTCCTACACTTTACTACTCCAACAATGCATTGAGGAGAAATAAGAGAAAGGCTTTGTTCACACATTATGCCAACACAATTTATTTTACCAGAGGAAATTAACAGGGCTATTAAACACACTAAGCAAAAATTGCATTGTATTTTAGTCTTAAATTTAATCTCAATTCATAAATAGCCCAAGATTATACAGAAAGTCCTGCAGTTGGATAAGGATTTAAACCAACATCTCCCTAGGTTACACTGATAAACTCTTTAATTTGGAGTCTTTTAGTTTGGTCTAATGGTTAAGGTGCCAGATTAGAAGACCATAAATTCACTCTCGCACCACCTCACAGGGGTTGTTGTGGGGAAAATAGGAGAGGAAGGCATGTTGGATATGTTGGCCGGCTTGAGTTATTTGTAAAAATAATAAAAGCAGGATACAAACAAACAAATAAACAAACAAATAAACAAACAAGATTAAAAATAAATTAGATGATCTATTCCACAGGCAGCTTGATGATGATGAAATTGGAGTGCAATAATCACTAGCAATTTTTCAGATTGAAGAGGCTGTTTTAGCATCACAGAAATGCAATATATTTTTTTCCTAGTAGTTTCAGCTTACCAGTTTACCATTCATCTTACCAGATTTGCCAATATCAATTAATAATTTATTTATGATATACCCTGGTCAAACCCATAAATGAGCTGATTCCTATAATACATAAGTTATATACAACCTGTATAAGTTACATAACTATATAAGTTATCAAGACATGTTGTGAAGTGACCCTGACATTTAAAACACTAGTGATAGTATAGTAAATTATAGGAAGTAAAGAAAATGCATTTTGACTAGAGCCAATAAGCTTTGTAAAAACCATATGTTTGGGGCAAAAGGTTTAAACTGCAACAGCTTCCCTTTTTCATTTGCAACCCACATCCTGATCTCAGTGCTTCTTTGTTTCCTACTATTCAATTTGGGCATGTTGTTGTTACAATGTCTTTTGTTCATTTTTGCTATAAAAATACTAAAAGCTAGTGTTGCATTTTGGTCATGATTTTCCATTTAAAAAAAAATAGATGCAGTGAATTCTGGTATTTTAATGAGGGCAGTTTCAAGCATAAGCACTCTTGCGCGAAAATTGAAGTTTAGACTCTCAGCCAAGAACTGTGTGTAGAAAACAGGGATTTAATGTGAAAATATGTTTCTAGCTAGATACCATATTGGACGCAGTGCATCACCAAAGTAGACAGTTAGAAGAATATCTGTGGCTATGCACAATTTTGACACAAAGATCATCACCTCTCCTTGAAGAAAATCAATTAACAAGGCATTTTGATTGGCAGTATACAGTTTTAGCTATCACACTGCAGTGCACACTGTTAAATAAATGAGATTACTATCCCTCCTGTAATATCACATGATGGACAGTTTGAGCATGCAGCTTACGTATTTATCAGAAGCATTTGTAGACTATAAATTGTGCAAATGTTCCTGCATTCAAAAACTGACAGTTAAAGCCACAAAAACATAAAACAATAAGTAATTTACAGCATATAGCATTCATTTTGGGGCCATTGCCTAGTTAAATTCAGCTAGACTGCAACTTATAGGCAATTGGAACTTGAATTTCTGTCACTAAGTGATGTGGTCATAAAGTGTAATTGCACTGGTGGCAATTCCTGTGGTCCCGGTTACCTTCATTCTCTAAACCCTATAGTTGTTAGGGTGGCAATTTCCTGCTGCCTTCCCACAACCCCAGGTTTACAAGCAAGTACATGACTGCTATGGATGGGAAACAGAGTCAGGGGATGGGTGCACAATGGAGGGTCACGGAAGGTGTATTCCTCATTATCTGATCATTCCCAAAGCAGCATTTCTTTTCCATCTCCTGAGATTACCCTCACATACCATTATAACCAATAGGGAAGGTTCAAAATGGTAATCACATGACAATGAGGTGCTTGGCAGCTTGTAAGAACAAATAGGTTGCCAAGCACCCTGATCACAGTCATGTGATGGGGGGGGGGCTACAGTGACTAAGACTCTGAGCACTAGTCCTAGCCACTATTCTTCTCTGTATGCAGTTACAGAAAATTTCCAAACTACCAGAAGGTAATCTGCCCATGACAACACCTGATATTAAGGATAACATCACCCAACTTGTCATGCCCCCATCAGAGTCGGATCTGAGATGGAAGATGAGCTGAAACAAGAGCCAACAGAGAGCAAAAAGACGGTTCCATTGGCCTTGAAGGAAACTGGGGAAGGGTAGAATCAGTCCAGGCAAGGCTTTCCAGGATTAGAAAGGCTTGCAGACAGGGAGGAGCATGAGAGGCAGAACTCAGGTGAAGAGCAAGGACTACCCCCTCCTGATCCTAGAGCATCCAGAGAAGAGAGAAGGCGAGAACAATGCAGACTGAGCCAGCTACAAGGAAGGAGAATGCCCTACCCCGCTTCACAAGGCAAACCTGGGGACTGAGATGTAAGGAGGTGCTTGTGGGAGGGGCATTTGTTGGAAACAAGCATTGAATCTGTGGAGCCTTGTGTGAATTTGCTGACACCTGGAGATTACTGTTTGGTTAACGTGGCTTACTGGAGTGCTGGCTCTGGTTACTGTTTGGCTAACCTTGCTTATAGGACTACTTGCAGCCAGAGGCTGCTGAAGGCATGTGTACTAAAGATGGGGACATGGGGGGCAATGTTGGGGAGTTAATAAAGTCAATAAAGGGGAGTTAGACCTGTTCTCTGGCTGTGTTGCTTTTTGTGCTAGGCCCTGGATCATCACATAACTCTAGAACATCAGATCCATGGTTGCCATGGTAGCCATGAATTCCTGAGCCACCACTGCCTCTAGAGCAGTGATGGGCAACCTTTTTGGCGTGGTGTGTCAAAAATTGGCAAAAAATCGAGCATAACTCGCGTTGTGTGTCACTTCGACAAAAACATAATTTTGCGCAATTTATAGTTGCTGCTAATGGTGCTCACAGTTCCCGTTGGCACTCCGCTGTTCCCTGCTGTGGTGCGGTCGTAACCGACAGTCCCAGGAGTAGACTCTCTGTGCCGGCCTGACTGGAGAGAGGTGCGCACTGTTCCCGCGCTCCTCTCCTGCGGGTCCTCCCTCGCCGCACTGATGACGTGTGTGCGCACGGCACGCACGCCTTACCAGCAGCCCCTGCACTCAGAAAGGGGCGGCAGTGATACAGTAAGTGAGTGTGGGCGGGGGAGATCACACGTCCCGCCCCCCCCATTCCTCCAGCACAGATTCTTTCATCCTTGGCGGCCGTGCAGGAGCCGAGGATGAATCGCATGAAATCCTGTGCGTGTCACCCCAAATGGCTACGCGTGTCAGCACTGACACGCGTGTCATAGGTTCGCAATCACTGCTCTAGAGAAAACAAATTGGAACTCCACTACCAAAAAGCCACAGCATCAAGCACTCCAAGAAGGGAAGATGCTTTGCAGCAGGAAAGCTGATACAATAGCTGCTAATCCATCTGATCTTATCCTTGACCTAACTTCACAGAATCTCACATCTAGTTCTTTGAAGAGCAATGCCTTTGAAAACCACTCTCATAAGAATATAGCCAACACCCCACCCTTCCTGGGAATGCTTGGTGCCACCTACAAAACAAAGATGGCTCATTTCCAAAAGTGAAATCCTCCTTGTGTTCAACTATGTCTTGACTATGTGCATCAAGTCAGCCCAATTATCCATTGTTAAGGGCTGGATGAAGGGGCATTTATAATAGGCTATATTGGCATTCAGTAGTAGCAGCCAAAATATCCAATGACTGGGTAATGGGGAAGACTCCAAAGGCTGGAATGTGGAATCCATACCTATTAGCACAGAGAGACACAACATCTTCCCTTACCTCCAGGTGTCTCTCTCTTAATAAAGTAGATATTAAAACACATTTTGTTGTCATTTTCTGATACAACCAATAAATTGACTGAAATAAATCTGCTTTATTTTGCCTGAGGTAAGTGTGCCAGAAGAAAATTGGTATGCTATAGGTACTTCCAAACATTTATTTAATGACTGTTGAAGTTATAATGGTGCTAAAAAGTCCAGTCCTTGCATTTATAGAATAGAATAGAATTTTATTATTTGTATGCTGCCCTTCTCTGGGAGGACTCAGGGCGGCGAACAATTCAAGGGGGAAAAATGGGAACATAAAAAACAAAATACAAATAATAAAATTAAACAACAGTCGCACAACCATACATGTCGAGAGGGGAGGGAACTCATCACCCCAGGCCTGCCGGCAAAGCCAGGTTGTGACGGCTTTTTGGAAGGCCTGGAGAGAGGTGAGGGTCTGAATCCCTGTGGGGAGTTCATTCCAGAGGGCCGGAGCTGCCACAGAGAAGGCCCTCCCCCAGGTAATAGCCAGGTGGCATTGGCTGGTAGATGGCACCTGGAGGAGGCCAACCCTGTGAGATCTAATGGGTCTGTGGGAGGTAATTGGCAGCAGGCGGTCTCTCAAGTACCCAGATCCAATACCATGAAGGGCTTTATAAGTTATGACTAGCACCTTGAAGCGTATCCGGAGACTGATCGGTAACCAGTGCAGCTTGCGGAGGATATGTGTAACGTGGGTGTACCGAGGTGCACCCACAATCGCTCGCACGGCTGCTGGACGAGTTGAAGTCTCCAAATACTCTTCAAGGGCTGCCCCATGTAGAGCGCATTGCAGTAGTCCAGTCTTGAGGTCACGAGGGCGTGAGTGACTGTTGCGAGCGCCTCCCGCTCCAGGTAGGGACGCAACTGGTGCACCAGGCGAACCTGGGCAAATGCCCCCCTGGTCACAGCCGACAAATGGTGTTCTAAAGTCAGCTGTGGATCCAGGAGGACCCCCAAGTTGCGAGCCCTGTCTGAGGGGTGTAGATTTTCACCCCCCAGCCTGAGTGATGGAATATTGACCATGTTTTTGGGAGGGAAACACAACAGCCACTCAGTCTTGTCTGGATTGAGTACAAGCTTGTTAACCCCCATCCAGACCTTAACAGCCTCCAGGCACTGGCACATCATGTCAACCGCTTCACTGAGTTGGCACAGGGCGGACAGATACAGCTGTGTATCGTCTGCATATTGATGGTTTCCATGCCATCGGATGATCTCACCCAGTGGCTTCATGTAGATATTAAATAGCAGGGGGGACAGGACTGAACCCTGAGGAACCCCATATTTCAGGGGCCTAGGGGTCGACCTCTCTTCCCCACCTAACACCAACTGCGACCTGTCCGAGAGGTAGGAGGAGAACCACCGAAAAACGGTGCCTCCCACCCCCACCTCTCGCAACCGTCGCAGAAGGATACCATGGTCGATGGTATCGAAGGCCGCTGAGAGGTCAAGGAGCACTAGGATGGAGGAATGACCTCCATCCCTGGCTCTCCAGAGATCATCGGTCAGTGTGACCAAAGCGGTTTCCATGCTGTAGCCAGGCCTGAAACCCGACTGAAAGGAGTCTAGATAATCGGCTTCATCCAAGGACCGCCGGAGTTGTGAGGCCACCACTTTCTCAACAACCTTCCCAATGAAGGGGAGGTTGGAGACTGGACGGTAGTTGTTCAAACTGGCTGGGTCCAGTGATGGCTTCTTCAGGAGGGGTCTCACCACCGCTACCTTCAATGCCGGTGGGAAGAAACCCTCCCGAAGAGAGGCATTCACCATTGCCTGGATCCAGCCCCGCGTCACCTCCCTGCTGTTCGCGACCAGCCAGGAGGGGTATGGGTCCAGTACACATGTGGAAGCACTCACCGCTCCCATGGCCTTGTCCACTTCATCAGGAGCAACAGGTTGAAAATCAGTTCAGAGGTGTCGTTCAAGACCTTCCCCCGGTACCTCGGCTGGTTCTGCGCAATTGGAGTCCAGGTCCATCCGAAGCTGAGCAACTTTGTCCGCGAGGAACTGGACATATTCCTTTGCTCTACCTTGTAAGGGGTTCCCCGCAACCCTCGTATTTAAGAGGAAGCGGGTCACCCTAAACAAGGCGGCAGGGCGGGACTCAGCGGACGCAATCAGAGCAGCAATGTGGTTGTTCTTGGCTGTCCGTAATGCCGATAGATATGCTCTGATGCAGGCTTTTAAGAGTGCTCAGTCTGACTCGGATTTACTGGCCCTCCAGCGGTGCTCTAGGCGTCTCTTTTGGCGCTTCATCTCCCGGAGATCCTCAGTAAACCAAGGAGCCCTCCTGGATCCACTGCTGCGGATTGGCCGTAAAGGCACAATTCGGTGGAGAGCCTCAGACGCTACCGAGTTCCAAGTAGTGACTAAGATCTCCACCGAACTGTGGGCGAGAGTATCAGGCATAACACCAAGCGCCGTCTGGAAACCCTGGGGATCCATAAGACACCTGGGGTGGAACCACCTAATCGGTTCCTCCTCCCTACAGCGGGGGATTGGTCTCCAAAAGTCAAGCCTCAATAGGAAGTGGTCCGACCATGACAGGGGCAAGATCTCACTACCCCTCAGACCAAGATCACAACTCCACTGCTCCGAGAGAAATACGAGGTCGAGTGTGTGGCCCGCTGAGTGACTCGGACCCTGGATTACTTGGGTCAAGCCCATGGCTGTCATGGAAGCCATGAACTCCTGTGTTCCATCAGAGCATTCACCGAGTGAAGGCAAATTGAAGTCCCCCAGTACCATAAGTCTGGGGAACTCAACCGCCAGCTCGGCTATTGACTCGAGGAGCAAGGGGAGGGCTGTTGCCACGCTGTTGGGAGGCAGGTACATTAACAACAAGCCCACTTGACCCACAAGGTCCATCTTCACCAGCAAGGACTCACACCCGACAAGCTCCAGAGCAGGGATCCTACGAGGAGCTAAGGACTGTCGGATAACAATGGCCACTCCGCTGCCCCTTTCCTGGGGTCGCGGTTGATGAAGCACCTGAAAACCCTCTGGGCACATTTCTGTGAGGGGGACGCCTCCCTCCGGGCCCAGCCAGGTTTCAGTAATACATGCCAGGTCCGCCCCTCATCTATAATTAGGTCCTGGATGAGGGGAGCCTTGTGAACCACAGACCTGGCATTTAGCATCAGCAACCTGAGACCAGGGTCCTGACTACTCACGCCATCTGGCCTTGGAGTGGAACTCACAGGGCCGGAAGGAGGGATACCTCTGATATAGGGCACCCTCCTTCCCCGGTAATGGCTAGCCCTGAAGTTCCGGCCATATCTGCCCCTCCCCATTATGACCCCAATGTTCCGGCCCACTCCTGCATCTGTGGTCCCGCCACCCTCTCCCCAAGCCGCCGGATTCATCGGCAGGCCCTTCGACACACACATCCAAGGGCTGGGACCGAGCCCGGGTCCCCCTAGCACTTCTGCCAAAGCACTCAGTGCAGGAGGATCCGGCTAAACTCCCAGCCCACCTAACATACCCATGCATACAACCAATCAATCCCCACAATACAAGTTAAAATAGAACAACAATATTACAATAAAAGTGGGAACATTCAATCAATCCCAGTCACACCATACTCTCCCCACACGTTTAAATATACAATTTTAGTATATAAAAATTATTAATAAAAATTACAGGTGTATAAAAAATTATGGTCTGTGCAGTCCGAGCAATTACATAATCCAGGAGGCCGGAGAAATAATGTCCAAGCCTCCCAAAGCTGAATGTCCAAAGTCCAGAATGATAGCAAGGGCATAAAAGCAATAAGCCAACAATAGTCCAGAGTAAGGCCGGGAAAGTCTGAGAGACAGCAGGCTGCAACCGCGAAAGCTGCAGGGCCAACCGCAGGAGATGGCGGCCAGCAACACCCCCTCCCATTGGGACAAAGAAACATCCGGGAGCCAGGGATAGCCCCACGGCAAAAGGGGGGGGGAACAACCCCACTCCCGGCTGTACCGTGACGCCACCCGTGAAAGCAGCCCATCAGCAGGACATCAGGCTAGCAACCCCACCCCCACCCTCACCCTACCCTAACCTTAACCTAACTATAACTTAACACTAACCCCACCCTAAATTCTAACTAACCCTACCCTGTCCCTAGCCTGACCCCACAACAGCACAGCAGCAGAGGAGGCGTCAGACAACCTAGGGGGGTCGGGTCCCCCCAAATAGGTGCCGATAGCCGCTTACACGGCAGCCAGACGGTCTCAGCCTGATCTTCCAGGCTCCAAACAGGTGTCTTCGGCCCCGGTGGTCGGGAGGTCACCGCCCGCCTCCCTCCACAGGCGGCCCGACAGGTTCGCAAGATGGTAGTGGCCCACAAGTTCTCAACAACTCACTTGGTTAGGCTACAGCATTCCCGGGCGACCACAGCGTTCCCAGGTGGCCTCGATGGTTGCAAATGATATAGATGATGGTTACAAATAATCAAAAGACTCCCTCCCGGCAGCCAGGCTATAATATTTGTTCAGGCGCCATTCACAGTCCCGCGGGATTCCCAGCTGGTCTCAGAATCATAAGCAAATAGCAACTTCAGTGAGGTCTCCTGGTCAGCTGAGCCACACTAACCACCACAGTGCTGGCCTTGGTGTCTTCAGCGTCCCTGAGCACAGCAGCTCCATGAGCAACGCCACCCCAAGCACGCCCCAGACACCCCTTAGTTCTTCCTGAGAGGGTGGGGAGCACTTCCCCCAACTCAGCACTGCCTACCCCTTAGATGGTGTTTAATAAGTCAACTCCCGGGGCTCCTAGTGTCTTCCGTGTCCTCAGAGCTCAATTGTTTTCAGCATAACTCAAACAGCCCTGACATACAACAGCGCGGTATCCAGCAACAGCAACAGAGGAGGGGGGGTTAGCCACGATCTCAGCAGCTCAGATGTCAGCTTCAGTGTTTCCCGGTGAGTGAACAGACCGCCCAGCTCTTAATCTCTGGCATACACACACACAGCTCCACAGTTCCACGTAGCCCTAGCTACCCAGTTCCCAACGTCTGGCTCCGAACAGCAACGGGAACGGGCCGTCCCGTTCCACCATCTCATGGTTATGTGGTCGCAATTTAGGTGCTTGCACCAGCTCACGTTTACAATCTGTTGCAGTGTCTTGCACTCTCTTGATTACTATTTGTGACCTTTTTGCCAATTTCCACGAAAATACCCTTTTTGAAGAATATGTTTGCATTTAGACTGCAGATTCACTTAATGACTATCATAAAAATCGTTGTATAATGAGGTCTGACTTGATGTATGACTACAACAACTTATGGTAGAAATTCTGGTCCCAATTTTAATCTTAAATCAAGGACTACCTATATAACATAAAACAACCATGTTACTTCCTATAAGAGAAATTTGAGTAAATCCCTAATATTTGAACAATAATACACCTCATTGTAGAGTGTATGTTCTGTAACATCATTTCCATCTAAATGGAGGTAAGAAGAGATTATAACAATCAAATTTAATGGATATTTCTAAAGTATTAAAATTTTTATTTCAAAATAAGTATTTTCTAGAAAGCACATTTGATGTATTCTTGGAATTGGCTTCTTGGAAGAAGCTTCTACAAAAGTGGAGTGGAATATTACCTCACATATTTTTTTGCTCTCTCCTTACCAATGTGATATTTATATACAATGACATCATCAGATGAAATACATAGAAACAAAACTGAATATGCTGTAAGTATAAGAATATGAAGAGCTTAGTTTTGGCCAGGGTTTGAGTGTGGAAGAGATCACGAAATGCTCATGCGCAAGTCCCATGCCAAGCTAAAATAGAAGAACAAAGTCAAGCAGTTTTCACAATATGATCTTGGGTATATTTCCCCTGTCCCTCATTTTTAAGGAGAACATCAGGAATCATTCTGAGAACCATTGGAACTGTCCAATGAAATTAAAGACACTGTTAAGGATAAATATGAAAAGAGACTATCAAAGACCCAGAGAAAAATCAAACAGAAGGAATCAAACCGGATGTCAGAATAAATAGTGGACATTGCCAAGATAAGAGAAGCTAAAAGCCAAGAAAGACAAAGGAATTTAACACAGACCTCAAAGAGCTGCTAAAAGAGGCAAAAAGTAATATTATACTTTCTGTAAAGGCATCACAGATAGAAACTAATATGGAAAAAAAAGTACATTCTTTCAAAAGATGTCTGAACTCAAAAGGACAACTTCAGATTGGTAGGTAAAAGATGCCAGTGGATAGATAACAACTGATTCAAAAAGTTCCAAGAAAGATGTTCCATAGTTACAAGTTTCATAGTTTTACATAGTTTCTTGTACTAGAAAATAAAATTAAATCAGCACTCTGGGATTACCAAGTCACAAGTCTGTAGGAATGAATGGAATATCTACAATAATATGGCAAACAACTTAAAAGGAATCAGTAAGAGGCAGCAAATCTGAAGAATGATACAATGCCCTACAGCAGGGGTGTGAAACTCGATTTCATTGAGGGCCGCATCAGGGTTGTATTTGGTCTTGGGCATGGCCAACTCAACATCACTCTTGTTGGGGGCACCTGTGATGGTCCAAGCACTCTGCCAGTGAAAACGGGCTCCCAAGCTCTGTTTTCGGCTGCAACAGGTTCCTGCAACCCCCTACCAGTGAAAACGGAGCTCAGGAGGGTCACCTATGGACCTCCCAAGTTCTGTTTCCTCTGGCAGAGGCAACATGGGCCAATCCTTTGCTGTTTCCAGGATGGTCCCGCGGGCCAGATCTAAGCGCCCCACTGGCCAGATTCAGCTCCCAGGTCTTGAGTTTGACACCCTTGCCCTACAGAATGAAATCTATATATCAATGCCAAAGAAAGAAGATTCATTAGTCTGCAAACTATCACACAGTAATCTTTCATATGCTAGCCAAATAATATTTAGAATCATCCAACACACTTTGAATCCTACATGGAAAGATAGCTGCTAAATATTCAATCTGGTTTTAGAGAAGGACAGGAAACCAAGAACATCATTGCTGATGCATCCTAGATAACTGAGAAAGTTAAAAAAAAGCAGTCAAGATGTGCTTAATTGATTATAGAAAGGCTTTTGAAAATGGGAGTCCTAAAATTTCTTACTGTCCTGATGTGAAACCTGTACGTAAGATAGAAAGTTGTAGCCTAGATGGAACATGGTGAAACAGACTGCCTCCAGAGAAAATGCTAGATACTCTTTCTTATTTCTTCAACCTATATACTGAATATACACTGTGGGAGGCTACAATGGAAGAAGATAGCATGGAGGAAGAAACATCTGTAATTTGCACTTTGCGGATGATACTATGCTGATAGTGGAAAATGGAGGTAATCTCCATGCTTTAGTAATAAAAGTTATGGATTATAGTGACTAAATTTATTACAAAAAAGATCCAATTAATAACAACTTGTACAGCAAATAGCCTAGCCTTAGAGTTGAGAATGAAGTATTAGATAGCTTCTGTCTTTAAGACTGATTAACATGGGAGAAACTGGTAGTCAAGAAACATGCCATAGACTTGCCTTGGAAAAAATATTCATATTCTCCCTCCCCCCCCCTCTCTCTCTCACACACACACACATACATACACACACACACACACTATATCATCATCATCACCATCATTTTAGCCCTTGTCTATCCTGAGCTTTCTTTTGCCAATTGGTCCTGCAATACATGCTGATGTCATCGATCCATCTTGTTTTAGATCACTTTAGTGGATGCTTTTTATCAAGTGGGATCCATCCTATGACTGCCTTGGTCCACTTGCTTTCATCAGTTCTTCTGGCTATGTGACCAGCCCATTTCCATTTCACTTCTTTTACTCTCTTCATTTTGTATACTTTTGTTTATTCTCTAATCCATGTGCAGGTCTTTCTATCTTGTCTTGTAATGCTGAGCATCTATTTTTCCATGGCTCTTGGGACCCCTCATAACCTTTGTATTGATTTAGTGCCCATGTTTCATGCATATGTTAGAGCAGGTAACACACACTGATCAAAAACTTTTCTCTTCAGGCATAGGGGGAGGTTGTTGTTGAAAATTATGCCTGCCAATCACATTTAAAATGTTCAATTTCCTTTATTGTATCGCCTTCCATTGAGATCCATTGGCCAAGGTATATGTGGATGTATCTGCTACGTCTAGTTCTTCTCTAGATATATAAAAAAATTCTTTCTTTGGTTAATTTATTAAACAGAACCTGATTCTTTTTCATGTTTCTTTTAAAGCCAAATAGTTCTCCTTCTTTGTGCAGCTCTTGTACGTGTTTTCTGTGTCTTCTGAGAAGAGAAAATGTCATTTGCAAATCTTAAGTGATTTAAGCAGGCACCACTGATTTTTATTTCGTCTTTTGTCCAGTCTACTTTGTGAAATACTTCTGTAGCAGGCTGAGAAAAGGACAGGTGATACTGCATTGTTTTGTTGTGCATCTTGTTCTATGTTGATTTCCACTTTAAGATCATTAAGGCAAATTGTTGCCATTTTTTGTTATATTTGTTGTAATACGTTTATGCAAGCAATATTTTTGCCTTGGATGAGCAATGCATTAATTATTGCTTGCTAGAATACTGAGTCAAACGCCTTTTCATAGCCATGCCCAATGAGTACAACATACCAGAGGTATGTTGTACTCATTGTGTCTTTTAATGACTTACTGAACAACCTGGATGTGATTGGTGTTAGTCTGGGTTATCCATCATGGTCTGTTCACCTTGGGAAACCCTTCTGCACATATATATGTCTGGTGACATAGCCCATGATTTCATTTACCCACACAAGCTCCTTCACCTCATCAAGGTCCCAGTCATAGAAGGAAATATTCTGATCTTTGTGTGTTTGTGTGCAACACAGAGAGAGGGAGGAAGCGAGAGAGGAAGGGAGAGAGGGAGAGAGAGAGAGAGATCAGAATAGGGCTGACAATTATTTCCCCCATAAAACCCTATACAAAACAAAGTTGAACATTAAAGAAGCCCAATAGAAAAAAGATTGACTCCTTTGTATGTCGGTGGTGGAGAGAGACTTGATAATACTATAAATAGAAATAAAATGGTTCATAAAACAAATCATTCTATAGATCTCAATTAAGGCCCAAATGATCTGGGCTGAAATTATAATCTTTTGAACATATTATGCAAAATTGTAGCTCCCTTGTGAGGGCCATTTAGCTACTGTAGGAAACGTGAAGAGAAAGAGAATAGGGTGGACTTGATTCAGGGGTGGGTTTCAACCAGTTCGCGGCGGTCCCTGCGAACCGGTTGGTCGCCGAACCCGGAAGTAAGTAACTTCCGGGAACAGCGAAGGGTGCGCCCGCCCGCCCGCGGTCCTTACCCGGTTTTGACGAGTTCTGCGCTTCCACGCATGCGCAGGATGCATACAGCGCCTGCACGATCGTCCAGGAGCAGCTGGAGTGTCGCGCAGACACTAGTACGCATGCGTGCACCGCACGCATGCACGAGGACGCCACCGGCCCCATTCCAACCGAACCGGTTGGAACGGGGCGAGAAACCCACCCCTGACTTGATTATAGGCAATGGGTAAACCTTTGGAAAACCTGAAGGGGCAGATTGGGAATTAAGAAACTGTGCAGAAGGTCTATGTGATCTCAAAAAAAAATATCATACTGACTTGATAACATATAATTATTGTAGTCCCTAGTAAATTTGACTAAGGGAAGTTAATCAGTCTTATGCCTCCAGTTCCATATCTACTTATTTTGGAATAACACCATTTGCCTTTTGGGACATGTCTTTGAGAAAACACAAAGGTTATCTAATGTTATATTGACATTATTAAAGTGCTTAAGAAGTGCTGTGGATTAAAAATTCATGTTCAGAAGGCTGATATTGTTCTTAAATAAGTATCCAACTCTTTACTGACATGATCATCTACATTGTTTAAATATTTATTTTTGTGTATGCATGAGAATCTATTTGAAGACTTGACACAAACTTGTTTTTGGAAATCATACAAATTGGTCATGTCAAGGCCAGTATCTCTGAATGCTTAATGTTCCAACTGTACAGCTGAAAACAAATAGGTTTATTACAATAGAGAAAGATTGTTAGCATAGTCATGTTCTCATATAGCCCTATTTCCTTTTTTTAAAAAACAATTAAAAGGGTTCAAATACACAATGCTCATAAAATGGTCATAAGTAACGCCTACAAATCTACATTTGGGGAAGAAAGGAGAACACCAAATATACAATGCTGCCAAACAATTCATTTTGCCAGATCAAAAGGGGCAAATGGACATCCATAAACTCTTGAGATGATGATGATGACGACGACGACGACATTAAAATATTTGGAGAACCTTGCAAGTTGGACCTAATTTGTAAAACATTTTTCCAAAAGCTACAGAGGAATACAGAGCCAGCAAAGTTTCTCTGACCAGCACTTTTCCACTTCCTTTGGAATATACATGTAACCCACAGACGTCCGGACATTCACTCCACTTATCAAAGAAACATTGCATTCGAAGAGGAAAAGATAGGTCACTGTCCACATGGCTGCAAGAGATAACATTTAGGACAAACATGTAGGTCTGATTTAGTGCTGAACTATATGATGAAAATAATTTCGGAGAGGCAAATATTACTGAGCCTTGTAAATATCTGCACAATATTTCTCACATACCTCTCTCTCTGTATATAGGTATGCAAGTAGCTATGCTTGCAAATGTGTGTGTGTGAGTGTGCATGCACGCACACGCACGCACACACACACACACACACCTCCGCCTCTACCAAGTCAGCAATACTACTCTACAGTTCAGTGGCTAACAAAAAAGACAAGAGTCTATTTGAATTCCTTTATCTTTTAGAAGTGGATGTGAAGTTGCACAGACAACTCCTAGTATCAGGAAGCTGAAGCAGTGCCAGGAACAGATTCAAGGGATTAAGATAGAAAGAATATACTGAGGCCATGAACATTTCCTTACACAAGGAACCCTTGTGTACTCTTTCTGAGTGGATGGATCCAATTGACATAATATTAACCAATAGGAAGTCATGAAAAGCTGACTGGGGAAATCTGAGAGTTAAAGTCCCCACATTTGAAAATTGTCAAGGTTGAGAAACACTGTTCTAGGAGCTCAAAACAATTATTCTTGATCCCAGTCATAGCTGCTCCTGGCAATGGTTTTGCTCATCTGATACTAATTGATACTTGGATGAATCCACAGATACTGTAACATCATATGTCAGTTTTTGTGAAGACCTAGAAACCTGCGAATATATAGTAACAACAAACCTTGGTTCACAGCTAAACTTAAGCAGCTACGCCGTACCAAAGCAGAAGCCTACAGAAAAGGCGACAGAATGCTGTACAATCAGGCCAGAAACGTATTAACAAGTGACCCTATCCCATTGGCCCCACCATCTCTGGCGATTACAGAAAATGAGGTGCAAGGTCTATTTCACTGACAAAAGCCAGGAAAAGCACCAGACCCAGACAAGATAACTGCTTCTTGCTTAAAACCTTGTGCTGACCAACTGGTCCACATCTTTAATAAATTACTAGAGATGTACTATGTTCCTTGTTACTTCAAATGCTCTACTATCATCCCAGTGTCAAAGAAACCTTCCATCAAGGAATCAAATGACATCTGTACTTACGAAAGTATTTGAAAGGTTAGTGCTGGTCCATCTGAAAACCATCATGGATCCACTATTAGACCTCTTGCAATTTGCCTACTAAGCAAATAGATCGACAAATGATGCTGTTAATATAGCTCTGCACTATATCCTACAACATCTTGAATCTCCAAGGACCTATGAAAGGGTCCTCTTTGTAGACTTCAGCTCAGCATTTAATATAATCATTCCAGATATTCTTCTAACTAAACTAAATCAGCTACCTGTACCTGACCACATTTGTAGACGGATCATAAGCTTCCTAAAAAACAGGAAGCAGCAGGTGAACTAGGCAAAATCACATCAGATACCTGTATAATTAGCATAGCCCCGGGGGGCTGTGCGCTCTCTTATTTAGTATCCTATGATTATCACTAAGTGTTGTACTTCTTTCTCTATACC
The DNA here is from genome assembly GCF_051295495.1 of Thamnophis sirtalis. NCBI lineage: Eukaryota > Metazoa > Chordata > Lepidosauria > Squamata > Natricidae > Thamnophis > Thamnophis sirtalis. The sequence continues at coordinate 56,416,270 of NW_028261389.1, read as the reverse complement.
AATGATTGTATCTCAATTTTAATATTTAAATTTAATGTACATTTGATGCTTATATCAAATTTCAATGCTGTTAAAGTACTGAAATTTGCAGATGATACAACAGTGATTGGTCTCATTTGAGACAACAATGAATCTGCATACAGATGGGAGGTTGAACAACTAGCGTTGTGGTGCAACTGGGACAATCTTGAACTAAGTACATTCAAATCCATAGAAATAGTGGTGGATTTTAGGAGAAACCCTCTACACTACCACCTCTTACAATACTGATACAACACAGTATCAACAGTAAAGGCATTCAAGTTTCTAGGATATATCATATCTCAAGACTTAAAATGGACACCTATCATCAAAAAGGTCATCAAAAAAACACAACAAAGAATGTTCTTTCTACGTCAACTCAGAAAGCTCAAACTGCCTAAGGAGCTGCTCATTCAGTTCTACAGAGGAATTATTGAGTAGAACAACTAGAACAACTAGACAAGTTTTTCCCCAAATGCCATCACTCTGCTAAACAACTACTTCCCACAACATTGTCAAACTATTTACTAAGACTGTATTACTATTATTCTTCTCATCCTTCCTATAACTTATCTCCTACCACTTATGACTATAACCTTATTGCTTGTATCTTTACAGTTTATATAGTTTTATTTAGTTTCCTAGTATGATTTGATTGCTTATTTAGTATCCTATGAGTATCATATCTTATGGTTCTTGATGAATGTATTTTTTAATGTACACTGAGAGCATATGCAGCAAAAGCAAATTCCTTGTGTGTCCAATCACACTTGGCCTATTCTATTCTATTCTAATTGTAGAGACTACACTGATGGGTAGAATTTTTAAATAAAGGTTTGAGTGATATAATTTGCATAAAACACCAATTAGTCTTATAGATTCAAGTATTGTATGCACATCACACTAAACTAAAAAGGAAAAAATCATAATATTAAGTTGGATTTAGAAGGTCACAGCAGAGAAGATGGATGGATTATCCTACATCCAATTTTTGCTCTCTAGTTTTCATTATGTGGACATTTATTTGCTGAGTAATCATTTACTGTTAAAATGGAAGTTTTAACCACCATAAATAGATATCAACATCTCCCAAAAATGTTTTATAGACATCTTATTACATCACTAATCTTTTCCCAGTCCTTGTAATCTTGTTTTTACAAACAATGAGACTATGCTAGCTTCAGTTGATGGGCAGTGTTAAATCAGAAGCAAGCACAGCAGTCATAAACACATGACATGATCTTCTGTGTTTACAAGAAGATCTTAGGTGCACATTTGAGGATAGGGTTTGATTCAGGAGCTGTATGTCAATGCTTTCTTTCTCTTATTTTCTTCTGTAAATAAAGTAAGTAAATAAATTTCCTTCCAACTGAGTCTGATGCCTGGTGATTTCATTGACACGTCCATCTCACTTCTTAGAGACAGTACAAAAGCCACTGCTTTTTTCCAGTATCGTTAATTTGACTTCACACTTTAGCTTAAAACCCTGAAATTTGTAAGGACAAGTCTATCTCTGCTCTCTTTTTTTTGAGATTAACCAAAATTGCCTATATGTTGTCATTTCAAGGATGCATCACCCAGAGCCTGCTGCAAATGTATACTTTTGCCATAGAGCTTACATAGAGGAGAAAAAAAGTGTGTGGGGGGGGGGACTCCTTTAAAAATCTTTCCGTATGTAGGAAGCAGGCTTACTAAAGAATGCAGCAATTTCACTCTTAGCTGTGATGGAATCTTTCTCTTTCCTATTTGAGGAACTGACCTTATCAGTCCCACTTTGTTGAAAATGAAGCAAGTACATAAACAGAGCTTTGGATCATTTTCATCTCTCATGTAATTCTTACCAAACCATTCAGGTTGTAATTCTACAACCTGAATTAATTGGCTTTTACTCAAGCAAAGTCACAGTTTAAAGCTGTGAACAGAAAGGAAGAGCAAACTGAAGTGCACTGCTTGGTGTACTGTCCTGTAACTTTTAAATTACTGTGCTTATCTTTTTTTTTCTGACATCAGAAAATAATGTGGTAATGGTTACAAAATCCCCTTCCATCGGACGTGTTCACTTCATATATTGTTTCCCTACCATTTTGAAGGCTATCTATTTATTTCTGTGAATTAGAAGAGAGTGGAATATATACTCATAATCTGTGCATTTTGAGATCAGCTTAATGAAAAAAAGGACTAGTGAAAAGTTAGTGAAAATTTAGCTTCATTAGTGAAGGACTAATGAAAAGGACTTTTCATTAGACTAATTGGTCTCAGTTTTATTAGAATAATAAGGACCAGGGGATGACATGATAGTGTTCCAATATTTGAGGGCCTCTTACGCAGATGAAGAGGTCAAACTATATTCCAAAGCACCAAAAGGAAGTAGAGAAACAATGAACTGAAACTAACTAAGGAGAGAAGCAACCTAGAACTAAGGAGAAATTGCCTAATGGTAACAGCAATCACCCAATGAAACAGCTTGCCTTCAGTAGCTATGGGTGCTCCCCACAACTGGACAACCACGGTGTAGGGTCTCCTGTTCATGCAGGGGGTTGGACTAGAAGACCACCAAGGTGCCTATGTTCTATCACATCTATTTGGTCTGCCCTACACACATTCCATAGACCCTGTCTATGTCAGTTTAAATTAGGTTGGGGAACGTGTATTTCTGCAAGATGCTAAATCGAATGTAGAGAAAGGAAATGTAAATTTACGTATTCCTTCACTCCCATGATTGAATAAAAGTACAGGCTCAGCTGTGTATGTTTTCATCTATACCAGTGTTTCTCAACCTTGTCAACTTGAAGATGTCTGGACTTCAACTCCCAGAATTCCCCAGCCAGCATTCGTTGAAGTCCAGACATCTTCAAGTTGACAAGGTTGAGAAACACTGATCTATACAATTCAGAATCTGATTGTGGGAGATTACTGATATCCCAGAGAAACAGAAATGTGTAGAGCTGCACATCTCTGTTTTCTCTTACCACTATTTTACTGTAAGTCTAACAGATAGGCGGAGGGAGAGGATAGGTGGCAGCTGACTCATATTTCTGACGGTTGCAGCGTCTTGGGGTCATGTGATAACCTTTTGCAACCTTGTTACCAGCAAAGTCAATGGGGAAGACAGATTCACTTAAAAAACGGGTTACTAATTTAACAGCTGAAATGTTTCACTTAACAACTGTGGCAAGAAAGTTTGTAAAATGGGGCAAAATTCACTTAATAACTGTCTTGTTTAGCAACAGAAATTTTGGGCTTGATTATGGTTCTAAGTAGAGGACTACCTTACTTCAGTGTTGTTGGTTTAGAGTTATATACAATGGATGATGCACCTCTGAATTCTATCATTAAAATCAAGGCTTTAGGATACAAAAACCTGACTGAAGGGGGAAGCCAGATAGAGAAATGTGTTTCTCACATGTAGGATTATACCTTATTTGCTGCAAGATATGTCCCATCAATGATAGCGCAGCAGTGTTCCAACACGGGCACAATTCAAACAACAAATAAATAAATAGTTTGGTCTATTACCCTGATGGTGAACCTACGGAGCCATTTGTTAGGGCACGCGAGGTGTTGCCCTGTCAGCTCCAACGTGCATGCGCATGCTGGCCAGCTGACTTCGGCCTTCTTTTTTGGCAGTTTTTCATCCTCCGGAGGCCTCCCTAAAACCACCCAACATGCAAACCAGAAGTTCGGGAACGGACTTCCGGTTTGGCGTTGGGCTGTTTTTCCTATTCTGGAGGGCAAAAAACAGTTGTATGGGCAACCCGGAAGTTCAGGAATGGTAACTTCCGGTTTGTCCGTAGGGCCGTTTTTCACCCTCCAGAGTGGTCTAATAGGGTCTAATAGCCAGATCCTGGTCTTCTTTGGAAGTTAGTATTAACCAATTGGCAAGACATTTATTTCCCAGTACGCAGCAGGCATAGGATTATAACTTTAGTTTAAAAAGCAACTAAAAGGAAACAAGTCATAGACTACCATGAGTAGGAGTTGGCAAAGGGCACACATATATACAAGGCCCTTTTCTCTTGGCCGCACCCTTCCAGGAGGCAGCATAACTGGCTGTGCTCAAGCAGGCTGAAAACAATAATCCGTTAGTGCATCTGTGGCAATATTTACTGATTCAGAGAAAGGCCATGAGTGGGTGTAAAGAGAGGCTGCACTTGGGGAAGAAACAAAAAAGCATTGGGAAAAAAGCTAAATTCATCCACCTAACATATAGAATTATGTACACAAACTTCACAACTGTTTAATACATGTGAGAGAGCACACAGCTTCTGGATTCTGTGTGATGAGATTCTTCCAGCAACTAACTAACTCTCTCTCTCCCTCTCTCCCTGCTGTGTACTCTTTACATATTTAATACTACAATTTTAAGGGTTTTTTTTAAAAAAAATCCCATGTTTCTCATTAGATCTTGTCTGTTTTAGATTTTTTTTTTTAAAAAAAATTTAAACAGCGGCTTTCAACTATTCATACTGGCATTAGATGCTAAAAAGTTCAAACAAAAATAAACAAATATTCATTTTCTCCCAGCAGTTCTATGGGTTCTAGGAACTGTATATTATGATTTTGTAAGATATGTTAAAAATGGAAGTGGTTATGCTGCTTTATAAGGCAAATGCACTGTCAATAGACTTGTTTATGGGGGAACTAACCATCATCTTATAACTGAGCAAGCTTTCAAATTCCCCCTACAGCTTTGAACAGCAAAGGAAAACTTCTCAGCCTGAGCTATTTGTACAGTGACTGATCAAATACCTTCATCCAACCTTGTCAGCCAGATCATTCCAGGGTTTCCAAAAATTGCTTAAAATTAACTGCATTTCCTACCCTCTATCTCACATTTCTGAGTATTTACAAGTAGTTATCTTTGACCCTGGGTTCTATTTGGGCTATACTGAGTTATTACAGCCTAGTTGTGCTAAGCCTTCCTTGTAAAGCAGTGTATCTCAAAGCAACTGTAAAATCTGTGAACTTCAACTCCCAGAATTCACCAGCCAACTGGAGAATTCTACAAGTTGAAGTCCACATCTCTTAAAGTTGCTAAGGTTGAGAAACTCCGTTCTGTAGTTATCTAACTTTTTCAAAGAGCATCCTTAAATGTGAATTAAATAACATTCATTGGTAATATGGAAAAGCAATAAAGGAGAGGGAATATTGGAAAAAAATGGCTTAATTCATTGCCTTTTGATTTCTCCAAGCTGCTTTCTCCAATTACATTCATGCCTGTATAATTTGTTAAAGGTAAGTGTCCATAAAAAGTAGAATTAAAGAACTAAACATTTGCTTTGACATATTACTAAATGCACAAAACTGTAGAAATTAAATGGTTTCTTATTAAAATTCAGCTCAGTGCATATATGAAAATCTAAGATTTAAGGGTTGCATGCAGCTCAAGTTTTTCTTTACAACCTCACATCCCATACTCCATTGCCAATTATCTATGCTAGTGTCTCAATCTGGTCACTGAAACTTTCCCAATTCGGGTTTAATGAGGTCTATAAGAATTCAGATAGAATCCAGATAGACATAAAGCTACTATATAAGGAATATGTAAGATTTATATCAAAAAGAGAGAGTAATGTATATATTTGTAAATATCGTTATAGTTTAAATGAGTATATAATACACAGTATAGTAATCTATATAATTATAAATCATGTTAATATGAGTGACATCGATACGGAGAGTGGAACTGTGTGTTGTTTTTAATGTTGAAATATGCTTAATAAAAATTATTTTTAAAAAAATAATCCAGATAATTGCTAGATAGCAACGAAGTGAAACAGAATATTCTAATTCCACTCTCACTGAATGGATGTCTGGACTTTTATAGCTCAAATGTGGTAAATTAATACAATTCTAAGCCCCAGTCAGTGATTTTACCATCAACTAGCTCAGAGCATCTTTTAACTTGGTTTTAAGTTTCTTATTGCTGGTTCATCATAATAAAACTTCATATCCAAAATCTGTATTATTTATACAGAGGATGCAAATAATAAAATTATAAAAACCCATTGTTTTTCACAGATTCCAAAACAATTTTGGAAACAATACTGAGGTCATCTGAAGAATTGCTTACTTGTTTTATTTTGCGTGAATTATTCTTGTGTTATTCCACTGGAGGGCCAAGGAGCTTAGGCAGTGTCAGCAACTCAACAATGTCCATGCAAACTAGCAACATTTATCCAGCAACATGAAATTTAGTTCCTTCTCAGTCTTCCCTCTGCGTGGTTGTTACTTTCTGCCTTGTAAATGTCTCTGTCCCCTTTTGTATGAAGTTTATGCGCTTGCCACATGGCACACTGACACCCCCCCCCCCAGATAATGAACAAATACATAACATTATGAGGCACTTTGTGAAATAATACTGAAGCCATGCAAAGAATTGCTTACAGGGCAGATTCCTTGGCCTTTGCTTAATCATCTGTCCGTGTTCGGCTGTTCTTCTGTGTAGATGTTGGCATTAGGGGAAACACAATGCAAAAATCCTAGACAATGACTATAATGCACAGAATATAAAATAAGCCAAATAATTGGAATAAACCAGGGATCCCATACATGCAAAAATGTGACTCTGAAGAGTGTACATTCAATTAGCAGTATCCAATGTATTATTCATTACTTGATTCCTTATTTCCCCTGTAGGCATGCAATGAAACCTGGAAACCCTTCCACTTTAACGAACTTACTTGCATGGAAAAAGACCTGGCACCCCCACTAGGCATCTTTGAGAAAACATTTGCTCATAACCACCCAATTATTGACACTGACCACAGATCACTGGTAGCAGGCAGATAGGTGAGGAGAGTCCTATTTCATAATGGTCACCACACTGCATGGCTTTTTTAAAAACCTATTTTTATCCTGCTTTTATTATTTTTATAAATAACTTAAAGTTGCAAACATAACGTTCTCTTATTTTCTTTACAATAACATCCCTGTGAGGTGGGTTGAGAGTTGAGAGACAGTGGCAGGCCTAAAATTATCCAGTTGGCTGTCATGTTTCAAGCAGGACTATAATTCACGGTCTCCTGTTTTATGAACTGGTGCCTTAATTGCTAGACCAAATTGCCTCCTTGCTAGACCAAACTGATTTCTTTGTTATTTATTTTATTTTTATTTATTTATTTAATTTCTATGCTGTCCATCTTCCCTGCAAAGTGACTCTGGACTGATAGGGTTTTGCTCTAGAACAGTGGTTCCCAACCTTGTTTTGGCCATGCCCCATCTAAGCATCTCTAAAATCCTGATTTCCCCCCCCCCCCCCAACATATAATTCTTACTTTACTCAAAAAGTGAACTCAACTCATGCAGAGGAAGCCTAAAAGGCCATTAACCTTTTAGGTTCAAATTGCTCCCATTAAAAATCAAATTGCCCCACGTTGGTAACCACTGTTCTAGAATATTGTAGGAGACCGAATAGGGTGGCTCAGGATCTCTCATGAGATGGAGAGCAATCTTCGAAAGACTAGATTTTGAATACAGACCTTAACAATCATCTTATAATGATAAAGATTCCAAAGGTGCTTCCATGAAATAAAACCCTTTATATTTTCTGTTGTCACAAAAACTAGGACCAGAAATAGTAGGTATGAATTATGCTTTCTAAAATTTAATTTAAGTGTAAGAAAGAAAAGAAAGTTATTTCAGTTGTGGATTCTCTAGAGATTTTTAGGAAGAATCTTGATAGCCTCTTCTCAAGGAAAACATAATTGGTTCTGGCGGGCTGCAAAATGTTGAAGTAAATGATCCTTGCAGCCTTTTCCAATTCTATGCTTTATGGGAATACATAAACACTGGGTCAAATATTGTCACCAATTTTTCTCTACATTCTTATTAAACTCAAAATACCAGTTTGTAAGTTACAGCATGAGCTAAGCTATCACTTGTTGAATAAAGGAAATGAGGCATCTACTGGTAGGAGAGCAGGGATAGGAAATAATATTACAAGCATGCTGATGCCATCTTCCAAAGGAGGGGGACAGAGGGACAGGGAGAGAGGCTACAAACTAAGAGATTGTGAGTGCTAATCCTGCCTTAGCCATGAAATCCCAACTCACCTCAAAGGGTTGTTGTTATTGTTAGGAAAATAGGAGAAGAAAGGAGGATTAGATATGTTTGCTGTCTTGAGTTGTTTATAAAAATAATAAAGGCAGGACACAAACAAATAAATGTATTTGATCATTTCTCATCATGACATTATAATTTGTGTGTCATTATATGAAACAACTTTGCAGCTTATAATGGATGCCTAGTATGAAAGAAACACGAAGAATGAATTGACAGGAATACCTTCAAAAGCTGCCCCTATAACTGGGATGAAAACAAAATGCATATTTTTGGAGGGGCCATACTGAATGATTATCATCTGTCATAAAATGAAGAAACCTTAAAATGGCTGTGATGGAGCAAACATTCAAGGAAATCAAGAACATCACACGATGACAAAGAAGGGTCTACTCTGTGCCTTAAAGATCCATGTTTATTTCAAAGAAGTGTACTTTCAGAAAAAGACACTAAATAGCTAGAAACTTCTCACAAGAAAGGAATTGTGTCTTTCAAGTCAATGAAATATGTGGCAATCGCTAGAACTTTATTTTAAAAAATATGCATTCCATTATCATTTACCTTAATTAACAATCCCATGCATGCTTATTTAAAACAGGAACTCATTTCACAGAAGCCTATTCCTAGATAAATGGGTATATTTGCAGAAAATTACACACATTCAGCTACTTGGCTATGGGCCACGCCCAACTAACCTTGTCTGGGCTTGAAAGCTAAGCAGGACTGGGCCTGGTCAGTTACAGCATGAGTTAAACAGAGTAAATGTTTAAAGATGGCATCTGCAGATAGGATAGGAGACAACCAGAAAACACCATAGCTGTGGTTAGATTGAGAAACTGAAACACATTTGAAAAGAAAGCAAATTTGCACTATTATTGTTCCAGACTTTGGTAGGAGAACTTTGTCTCAGTCCTTCACACAGGGGACTAAAAGTATTTATCGGTGATCCAAACAATTGCAGTTCAAAAGTAACATTTACTTCAAGATCCCTATTAGACTGGGCAGAAAATAAATCTGCAGCAACTTGTAGTTCTTTGGTAATCTGTTCTAAATCAGCAAGGATTTCTGATGTTCAGTAGTTTAACAGTAAAAAAAAAGTATCTTCCTAAAAGAAGCAACAAAAGAATGCAAATCAATAAAGGAAAACTGTAATACTTTAAAAAAAAATGTAATAAAGATATACGTCCAGTTCAGTTCAATGAATTCTGAAGAGATCCAAAATTTAGTTTTATATGGGCATCTTTTGCACCAGATTTTGGCCAGAAGGACTTAAAATTTAGGAAAAGCCAAAGTACAACCTGCAAATCTTATGTCTAGTCACAATTCATCAATTGCTCGTGCAGAACCAGTTTCATTTCTCTCTCTCTCTCTCTCTCTCTCTCTCTCTCTCTCTCTCTCTCTCTCTCTCTCTCTCTCTCTCTCTCTCTCCCTCCCTCTCCCTCTCCCTCTCCCTCTCCCTCTCCCTCTCCCTCTCCCTCCCCCTCCCCCTCCCTCTCCCTCTCCCTCTCCCTCTCCCTCTCCCTCTCCCTCTCTCTCTCTCTCTCTCTCTCTCTGTGTGTGTGTGTGTGTGTGTGTGTGAGAGAGAGAGCAAGATGGCAAACGGAGCATTTGGATTCAAGTTGTGCCCTTTTTGTTACATGTGCAAATGTGGCCAGCCTTCTATTTCTCTCCAATGTCTTGATGATTTTGGAGTTTCCCCTGCCCCGGATGCTATTGTGTAGAATGGGAACTTTCAATTTGGATACAAAACTTTACTACAAATTAGATCAGTCCCCTAGTCACTGCAGTCTGAAATAACCTTTATATAACATCACCCAGTTTATACTTGTAACTTGGATCTGGCTCTAAAGTATTCTTGGAGGTGATGAAGAGTTGCCTGCTGTTTTATCTGAATGAAAGAACAGCAATTATCTTCAAAGTAAAATGCTGCAAACCTCCATCCCCAACATGATAGCTTTTTTAAAAAGCACCAGATGAGTCTATGCTTTTGAAATGCCTCACCAGTAGCATGTAGGTACATGGAGATGAGAAAGCAAAACCATTTGTAGTTAATGGGTCTATAATTTGAACCTGTTTGTAGCAAAGTAGCATTCCCATTTTTTCTTTAGCACATTGGATGTAACTGACATGTTTGATTTCTCTCTGGGGGAAAGTTTGCAAACATTTCCTTTAAAATACTCATTTTTGCCCTTATTTTTCTTTCTTGTGAGCAGCCTTTTATTCCCAGTAGTATCCATCTCTTTCTGTTTGGATATGTTGTTAGAGAGCAATGTAGATTCCATCCTGCCTTCCTTATATCACTAAGCCTTGTAAGATGTTCTTGTTTTGCGACCTTCATCTGCTCTGAAGAACAAGCTAAGAAGTATGTGCTCTGAATTCCCCAAACGCTCCCTTCTTCCCAAGCCTATTTTCTCTTCCCAATTTTTTTTAAAAAAGTTATGTTGCAGTATTAAGCTACTTTCTCATGTATTGTTTTGCAAGAAGACTTTATGTACTATGGGACAATGTTGCCTTCTGGTGAAAAACCCAAATCCAATTCAGTGTGTTGTTCTTCAAAAGAAATTTAGTCTTTAGTGGTGCTTAGTTCTACCTAAAAGTATATTAGACTAGAGTCTCAAATTTAAGACTGTCTCTCAATTTGGATTTGCAATGGCAGAAATCAGAATATTTGACTTGTGGGGAAAATTCTGCTGGATGATTGTTGGGTTTAGAAGAGGTACCTACATGGTAGTGTCTGGTGGAAGGGTCTAGATTAGAAGGCCATTTGGCCTATCCTAACAATGATTATTTGGTGGAGAAAGTGAAAGTTTCCTATTCTTTTGGTAAAAATTAAGAACTAATGGAAACCGAGAAGAGAAATGTGACAATGCTGACTTTAGTATACCACTATAGAATACAGATATACTAGACAGTGATGTATGCTCATTTGGCAATCAATTAAAAGACAGTTCTTGAGAGAATCTCAGGGAAGTGAGTTCTGGCATTAGAAAACATACAAGAGGCAGAAACATCCAAATATACAATCTCTTAAGTAATAGACAGTATGTTCCTAATCAGCTCACTGAACCACTTGTGCTATAGAAGGAAACATCTGAATTAGCTTTGAGACAAAAGAAATGTTAATAATGCAAGCAAGACATTGTGAGCAAAACATTGTAAGCAAAACACTGTGAATGATATAATTTCCTTTCAGGATATGAAGTAGCTTAAGAACTTCTTCAAGCCTATGAAATGTGAGCATACTAGATTTCGAACCTCAGATGAAAACACACACACACACACACACACACACACACACACACACACACACACACACACGCACCAGGAGTGTTTGAAGGGATGAGTCAAAGAAGTCAAGATGGAGATCACAACTGTGCAATCAAAGCCCTGAGGCTTTTGGTATATGTGTTGATATCACATGCACGTCAAATGTGGTGGAGCTTCAGTCACGTAGTCATAACCACCATCTGAATATTTGAACAGATTATTCATCAGTATCTATATACTCTTCTTCTATTACAAATTACCTACAATTTTATTGCTGTTGCCAGTTGCGAAGGCGTGTCCGACCCATAGCAACCCCATGGACAACATTCTTCCAGGTCTTCCTGTCCTCTACCATCCTCTGGAGTCCATTTAAGCTCACGCCTACTGCTTTGGTGACTCCATCCAGCCACCCCTTCCTCTATTGCCTCCTTCTTCTTTTGCGCTCAATCTTTCCCAGCATTAGGTGCTTCTCCAGTGAGTCCTTCCTTCTCATTAGGTGGCCAAAATATTTGAGTTTCATCTTCAGGATCTGGCCTTCTAAAGAGCAGTTTTATAACGCTAACTAAAAACAAATAACCAGAATCAACTTGAGTCCCCCTCAATTTCATAAACGTCCTTCATAGAAATTTGTAAATTTAAATTCCAGAAGCAAAAATTCAGTTGCTTGTTGGCTAAAATACATTTTATTTTATTTAGTTGTCAAATTTACCTAGCTGCCCATTTCACAAAAAAAGTGACTCTGGGCAGTCTTCAACAAAGCTTTCTCATGTATATCAACCTTCCTCAGAAATACTAGAAAAATCTTGCCCACTCCAATATTCTAAACAATAGTGTTAAACTCAGTTTGTCCCCCTTACAAACTTCCACTAGGCAACACTGCCGTGTAACATGGATTTCTCTCTCTCATAAGTAAGTTTCAGGCCTGATAGCGCTTTACACAGGGGTGGGCTGCAGGCAGTTCTCACAGGTTCAGGCGATCCTCTAGCTAGAATTCTGCCCAGTTTGGCGAACCCCCAAATGCCACCCATGGCTAGCCACACCCACGCTGCCCCGCCCCTCTCACTCCTCCCCTCCCAGGAGTCTCCACATGGCCCATTCATCATACCAGGTAAATACAGGGCCCACACGGAGGCTTGGGGAGGGAGTGAAAGGGGCTTACCAGAAGTTCCAGAAGTCCAGAAATGGGCCTGTTTCTGGAGGGCCTCTGAAACCTGAGGGAAGCAATTTTTGCCCTCCCGGAGGCTCAAAGAAAACCTCTGGAGCCTGAGGAGGACATAAAATGGGCCTACCGGAACTTCCAGAAGTCCAGAAATGGGCCTGTTTCTGGAGGGCCTCCAGAGCTCGGGGAAAGCAGTTTTTGCCCTCCCGGAGGCTCAAGGAAATCCTCTGGAACCTGGGGGAGGGTGAAAAATGTCTCCCCGTAGCGAACCCGTTGCTGCAATTTTGGAAGCCCCCCCCCCCCCCCGGCTGTACAGCCCTAACTGAGACTTTCAACTTCACTCCAAATTTGCCACCAAATGGCAATTTCTCATATGGGAAAAGGTTAAATTGATGCAATACACTAAGAGGAATCATTTGAACTGTATTTAATTAATTTCAATGGGCTTTAATTAATTACATTGAATAGAAACCAAAGCACTTTTATTCTAGCTTTCCCCACTTGTGCTCCTGTTCTTCAGCATGAAGTCTCTGGCATCTCACCAAAAAGCCAAGTGCAACTTTCAGTGATTGCATGTCTTGGTTTTAAGTCAGTGCAAGCCAGATGGAACCTGCAGCACAATGTGATAGTATAAAATCCAGCCAGGCCTTTCCCAGCCTTCTCTAATGCATGGGCCCAGGGCTGACCTGAACATTACTGTAGGCATATAGTACATTGGCTGCTTCAGGTATCAGAGGGAAAAAGTGAGGAAGAGGGGCAGATTGGACCCTATCCTTAGTCTTAATCTCTGTCTTCCCCCCACCCCCACCCTATTGGTTGCTTTCTCCACAGACCCTGCAGCCATTGCAATGACACCATTCCTCTGACTTACTCTAATGAGTGCAAATGTTTACTGGTACCACTTTTAATAGGCACTAGTATAGAACACAGGTGTCAAACTCACGGTACCACATTGCCATCATGTGACATTTTGCAATGTTTTTCCCATTGGAGCTGGGGTGGGCGTGGCCTGCCTGTGATGCAACTGGCCCACGGGCTGCCAGTTTGACACCCCTGGTATAGAGCCACCTTTTGGGAAAGCCCGCTTCTCTTGTTTTTCTCTTGTTTTTACCTTCCCTCCGCTCTTTTAGTTTGGTTTTTGTCTACTTCCACAAATTCTAATTCTGCCATCCCACACTAGCCCATCTGTGATGCCACAGTGCCTACATAGGCAGAAATACTGAGACTTGAAGCTAGAAGATAGAGTAAAATAATAATTTCTTTCTTTTCGTCAACTGGGAATCCACATCATATAAATTTTCATTTTTTTTTCCAATGACAGATATCTGGACCATCCTTTAATGATTTAAGAGCATGGGTTTGCCATTTTTTTCAAACTGCAGAACCTCTGAATCATCAACAAACTTACTGAAATCTCTGAGCACAAAATGGAGGCCATGGCTTTTTTTTTTTTTTTTTTTTTTTGTGGGAATACAAGTCCCACCCTTTCTTTATACTTAAAGAAAATTTAATATGGTTGTTGCTAACTGCATTTGAGTGAAGTTTTTAAAGAAAATCTTTTGAAAAACTCTGCCTCAGAGTCCAGTACTGTGCGTCCAGAAGTGGTGAGATTTATCTGCATGCAATTAAATTCTAAATTTACTTGTACCGGGCAATGGCTCGGAACAAAATGTCACCACTGTTATATTTATGGCTTTCAATGTGAGGCCATATGCAACCCCCCAAAACCTATATGAGACTTCTAGACCATCTCCAGAAGTTGCCACCAGATGGAAAGGGTGAACTGAGAATTAACTTAAATTCAAATTTTGTTTTTGTCTTGGCAGGCCCTGTCTACTTTATATTGTGGCCTCCAGTACACATCTCAAAGTGTGCCTTTCAGTTTTGCAATTGTTCTTTTTAACTCATGTCTATCTTGTTTTTAACTTTGTTTTTGACTGAGGTTTTTATATGATTTTGTTTTATTTGTTAACTGCTCATTCATGCAAGTATGATGGACAGTACAAAAATTGCATAAATAAATTAAAGTCTACATATACATATTTCCCAACATCCCTGCTTTCCCTCCTTTAATAAACCTCATCTTAGAGCTGGCATTTCCTTCTGTGACACAAAAAAAGGGGGAATACGTTTCTAAAGCGGCACTTTATATTTGCAGTTGCATATTGCAATATTTTCAAATATTTGCATATTTGAAAATATCTATTTAAAAAAACAATTTGCCCAATTCCATCATTTTAGAATTAAATAATCCAAAAGAGATTAAACCTTGCAGACCTATTCTTTTCCATTTGTTTAGCTTACCAATTAATGATTCATGGTTCTCCCCTCCTCCTCCTCCTCCTCCCTTTTGTAGCACTTCTGAAGGCAAGTTCTTGTGAACAGTGTTACGTTTAATGAGAAAATATTCAAATGCATGTTTCTCTTAATCACACAACCTCCCAAACTTATTCTAGGTGGCAACTTGTTTTCTCTTCTACGATCAGATGTTGCAAAATAATGCAATGGTTATGGTTATTCAACAGTAAGCCCTGAGAAGTGAGTGTACAGTTAACATTGCCCAGTATTTAAAAAAAGACACCAGAATCACATGGCATCTTAAATATAAACACATGCAGAACATCAAAAACTTTATGGAGAATGGCCACTCCCCACCCCCATTCCAAAACTCCAAAGCAAAAACACATTCTACATGATCTACTGTTCTTTTTTCAATGTAGCTTGTGATCCTTTACTTTTCCCACAGTTTTAGCACTCTTGTCACTAGCATTGTTTCCATTTTACAGGTGTTCCAACAAGTTATTCAAATATTAACTTGCTGGAAAACAGAGACCCACATTCAGCTGCATGCAGTTTTTCCGGAGAGTTATTTACTGAACATTTGTAAAAGGTAATAATATATTCAAATAAAGAATCCATTACGACGGTAAACATTAAAAAGCTTCACCCGTGCAGTAGAGTGTTTTTCCTCGTTCTAATCGAAACATGTTAACTGACCCATTCGGCCATCAGAATGGCTTAACCAAGATAAAGGTGTACATCCTGCATCTCTCAGCTGGTTCGTGCGTCGGATTTTACACACTGGCCTTTAAAAAGTGAGCACTGAGAAAAATTATGCAAACTTCTACCAGTGTATGAAAACCCGAGTTTAGGAAAGAAACTGTCATGAGTTTCCCTGGGGAAATCCCTGCGCATCTTCTTACTCCCTCAGTCCATTCCGACCCGGGGGAAGGAGGGGGAAGCATAGAAACAGATCTCGGACTCCTACCTTCACCACTTCGTCGTTGAGATGCTTGGGGTCCCGGTTAACTAAGTCGATTTCTTTGGTGTGGACGTCCTGGAATTCCTTCTCGCTCAGTTCGTCAGCCATGACCTTGTTGTTGGGCTTGTAGATGTTGCCTTGCTCCCGGAGAGGCCCCGTGTAGAGATAATCCTGGAGAGGGAAGCGGAGATGGGTGGGGAAACGATCAGTCCGCCGCGCTGCCTTGAACTGAGCGTCCCTGGGAAAGGAAAGGGAGGGAAGAGTGGGGAAAAAGATTCCCGCGACGATTCAGAGCTGCTGGCTGAATTGGGGAGCCGATCAAGGCAGGAGGAACTTCATCCGGCCACTGTCCCTCAAGGCCCTGGGCTTTTTAAAAAGGACGGTACTTCCAACACACCCCTCTGGGAACCGGCCTGAGCTGCAATTCCGCCTCGCGCCGCCAGGGGGCCTCTACAGGCAGAAGCAGGGCGCGGCGAACTCCGCGGGGCAGGGAGCGGCTACCTCGCCCTTGAATTCCGGCGCTTCCAGCTCCGAAATCGCCGATCAATGTGGTGGCTGCCAGAATGACCCACCCGCCGTGGGAGAAAACCAGACAACAATTCACAGGTCCAAATTGGTTAGACGGAGCCTCTTCACTTTAGTGCCTACGATATTTGGGGGGCATTGCATGAGCTCCCCTTTGGCCCTGGAAGAAACGCGGGTGCATCGCCTAAAGCCTCCTTTTATTTCGTTCTAAGATCTGCTAGAAAAATGACTCCTTGCTTGGACTATCCAGGCAGGATCTGAAGTTGGCATAAAAGCTCTTCGCCCGCCTCAGTTGAGCGTCCCAAGGAATTGGGGTAGGTGGGAAAAGAGGCCACGCAGCGATCATTAAAAGTGCAACAGTTTTGGCCCGATTTTCCCGCAGGCAGGTTTGGGATGAAGAGGGCAATATCTAACTACTCCTTAGTATTAAATCACGGGGTGATGGACGAGACTTCAAAAGATTGAATTTGAAATCAAGTGACAATGAAAAGTGAACTTTCAAGCCTCTTCCAACTTGAAGCTGTCAAAAGTCTTGGCACTCTTAATAACCAGCACCCAGCCAGCCTGGTCACTGCATGTAGACTGGGCCGCGTCGGAAAGGTGATGGTGTCCGGGGAAAAAGAAAACCAGTTTTCTAACCTTGCTGCGTTTTGGGGAGATGCTCTTAAAATGAACTTCTCGATGCCCGGTCGGTTTTACTTCAAAGGGTTTTTTTTTAAAAAAAAAACAAGTCCCGAAACCTCAGTAAGTCAGCCATGAAAACTCTCGGGCGGAGGCATTCTGTTAAGGCAACCCCAACCCCTCGTTGCCCTCTTCTGGATGGGTGCAAGAGATCTGCTCCTCCTAAGAGCGAAAGAGCCCCCTCGACGAACGCCTGGCCGCTGGACTCGGGGCAGCCTTCTCCAGAAATCCTCTCTCCCGCCTTGATTAATGGCCACAACACGGGCTGTCTGTCTGTCTGTGGTGTGTGTGTGTGTGTGTGTGTGTGTGACTGGGGTCCTGCACCCGAGACTTTTTGCAGAGCGGCAAAGCCTCCCCCTCCCCCCCCCCGTCCCGCACTTACGCGCCGAGAGCCGTTTGCTTGCTGGTCTCAGGGTGGAGACGCCCGAACTGGTGCGGTCTTTCGACTGCTGCGGGGCGAAAGAAACTGAGCAACCCAGCTCGGGACGGGAGGGGGAAGGGGGAGGAAAGAGAAGTGCCCAGCCAAGGAGATCGAGTTACCGGCCACCACCGAGAGAATAACCTCCCCTTGCCCGGAAAAGTCCGGATTTCCTCCCCTCTCGGGAAGAGGCTCCGAGGTGGAGAAGATAAGAGATAAGGGGCGAGCCAAAGAGGGCTTCGCGAGACGGCTGGAGCAGGTAACCGGCTGCCAGGAATGTCAAGCCGTTTTTTTAAAAAAATGCAAAGCAGCTCCTACCTCGGAATCTACGTATTTGCTCCCAGACATGCTTTCTTGGGCTGGCTGGAGGCGCTGCAGAAATCTTTCTGATGGGTAAATGACAGGATCCGAAGAAGGACGGGACCTGACGCTGGCAGCACGCACGGTTCCCCCCCCCCCAGCACCCGCACGCCCACGCAGAGACGGCTGCCGAGTGGGAGGTATCTCCAAGTGGCCCGGTTGGCCACCCGCCAGAGTTTCCTTCTGCTGCTACCTCTGGGGCAGAGTTGATAGGTCTTGAGGCACATGATCCCCCTAAGGATGCGGGGACGCCAGGGGGCGGGGGGGGATGCCACCCATTACAGGACACCCTAACCGTGTTCAACAGATCCCCCCCTCCCGCCGTCGTCTCTTTATCCCCCCAATATTGAAAGCCGGAGGCGATAGATAGATAGATAGATAGATAGATAGATAGATAGATAGATAGATAGATAGATAGATAGATAGATAGATAGATAGATAGATAGATAGATAGATAGATAGATAGATAGATAGATAGATAAAAGAGAGCCTTCTACTGTTCTGCTTCTCTCCTAGTTCTGTCAAAGCTGTGATGCCAAAGTCACGGGGCTGCCTTGGGGTTCTGCTCCAGGACGAGGAATCACGCGGAACGAGCCGGATTCAAAATTGATGGTCTAATTACGAAGCTTCTGCACGGAAAAACTTGTAGGCTTTGGAAACGTGGGCTTCTCTCTGCCCGACGTGAGGATCTTTCGTTCCAGGCTGCTATATTTCAAAATGTTTTTATTCGCTTTTTTCTCTCTCCCTCCCCGTCCCGTCCCCCCCCCCCCCAAAAAAAAAACCCTGGCTCCATAATTAGTACAGTATGCACATGATTATATTAAAGAGCTGGTTTGTTCTTCGTGGTATTTTATTAAACATAACCCGTTGATGGGTACCATAAACAGCAGAAATGGCAAATGCGTTGCCTACAAAGGTGCACTGGATTGCATTCGCATTGGAAATGATCGTTTAAAGCCTTTAAATTAAAGGGCATATGGGGTTGGCTGGTAATGCATAGGTATTTTAAAGGGCATTAATGGTAGAGAAGAGAGAGAGAGAGACTCCAAACTGTTTTGCTCATATTGAGAGCATGGAATCCAGGGCGTGGTTGCTGGCAGCAAAATAAAAAAAAGTGTAAGAAGGAGCTTCAAGAAACTAAAGCAGGCAGAGAGTCAAAATAGATAAGAGACTTAGAATGGGACAGTTGGGGCTTTGGGTCCAATCCTCCAGCAAAATCCTGGAAATTTAATCAAATATCTGGTTGTTCAGCATGTACGGTACATTGGACAATGATTTGCTCTTGTTTAGGATAAATTAAGCTGCCCAGGTTCCAGTCATTCTACTGGCTGTAATAAGAGCCAAGCTGATGCAGGTCTTAAAGGCATTGGGCTAAAAATGGGAGACTGTGAATTCTAGTCTTGCATGGAGAAGCCAGGTGGGTGATTTGGGGACCAGTCCTTCTCTTTCAATCCCAGGAAAAAGGCAATGTCTGAAAATGTCAAGAAAACTACATGGATACACTTGTAGTCACCAGGAGTCAAAACTAGATAGAAATCATACATAAATAATAAATAATACCCATGCACAAACTTGACTTGGTCTACCGATAAAACTAACATTAGACCCACTAATTATTTTGCAAGTCTATTTCATTAGTTCAACGTATTCCAGAACTCTCATTCTTTAGGAGACCACTCCCTTTCCTATGTTCCAGTGCTGGTATTTCAGATTCACTGCTGCCGGGTTTTTTTGTGTCAAGATTGAATCTAGTGAGTGGATACAGAAGGATTGTGAATTACAGTATTTCAACAGTAGCCAACCTCAATTGAACCCAGCCCTGCTATGCTCATCCTTCCAGCCCATCCCCAAAGGATAAGGCTGCATAAATCATGGGAGCAGGGAGTACACTGGGTTTGCAGAGCCTTTCTGGTAATCTTTA
Organism: Thamnophis sirtalis; assembly: GCF_051295495.1. Classification (NCBI taxonomy): domain Eukaryota; kingdom Metazoa; phylum Chordata; class Lepidosauria; order Squamata; family Natricidae; genus Thamnophis; species Thamnophis sirtalis. The sequence goes on along the minus strand of NW_028261389.1, from coordinate 56,396,595 downwards.
AATAACTTCTAAAGGGGGGGGGGTCCATACTTGAAGAGTTTTAGCCCAAAAAGTTATTGGAATTGTCCAGAGAACAGCACCTTTATTTATGATAACTTGATCTCTTCTAGGCTCCTAAGCAGGAGAATTTTGCCACACCTCAGATGCAAATATTCAGTAATAAATACCAAAAAATCATTTATCATAAGCATTTCAAGGATATCTTAAAAAGACCTACATAGAATCCAGGAACAGCACAGTTTGTTAAAAGACCTGTATGAAATAATTTATCATAGTAAAAGCTGGGAAGATGAAATGGCCAAGATTTGACTCCAGAAAGTTGCTGTCAGACAAGCTCTTTATGAAAATAATATTTAAATATCTTTTTTCATCCCTAAAAGCTACCTGATCAGGGACCATCTGAAGAAATGCTTTCCCTGAAGAGCTTTGCCAGTGATGTGTCACTGGCAAAATGTGATGGCAGGCAAACATTCATTCATCCTAATCTCAAGTCATTGAATTTCTGTCCTTCCTTCCTTCCTTCCTTCCTTCCTTCCTTCCTTCCTTCCTTCCTTCCTTCCTTCCTTCCTTCCTTCCTTCCTGTCTAATTAGTTACTATTTGCATTGGGCATTAAAATTCTGTCTGTCTCTTCAGTAAACCTTAATATTTGTCAGAACTTTAAAATCCTATGTAACTGTTTTTTGTTTGGTGTGTGTGTGTGTGTGTGTGTGTGTGTGTGTTTTAATAACCATGCAAGATTGCAATACACGGTTCATGGAATGTTCCATGCTGGCATAGTTTATATTTGGCCAGATGAATTCCAGAACATGCTAGGAGGAATTGTGATGTCTGGTAAAGTGGTGAAATATAGCTAAAGTCAGTTGTTACTTATGGATATAAAAGAAATGCAGGTATTTGAATCAGTGCATCAGGAAGGGGCCAGCAACACTGGCTAAGTGAAAGTGTCCTCCTGTTTCAGCTAAATGATGCCCAGGCTGTGCATCCTGACAGTGTTGTTGAAAGAGCAAACTTACACTGATATATTTTGTACCCCTCATGGCCTGGAGACAACATGCTATATCAGATGCCCATATTTCTCCCAATCTTTTTACATTGCCACCATGCTGTAGGAAAGTGTAACTCTCACTGATGTTTTAGGACCCAAAGGATTGAAGAATATATAACTCTCCAGATATTGCTGAACTGCATCTCCCACAATTCCCTAGTGTGGCCTTTTCTAATTGGGGTTGTAGGATTCTAGTTCAGCAACATTCATGGGGCCATAGTAGAAATAATACCAATATTTGATTTTTTAAAATATTTTTTCAGTTTGACTTTCCTTAAAGGGGTGATGCCTCATTTTATATCATTCTATGACAGTGTGGTTAGTTTGACAGAAAGGGATGATTCTGAAGACATGCTATCATTTCCCAAATTATTATCCCAGAAACCAAAGAAAGTGATATACGTTATTCAAACACATAGAGAGGATGCAAAGGATATAAATGTCCTGTGGTAAAAAATTAACTTCACTTGGTGTCTGATTTGTCAAATGTATAAATAAAACCTTCTATTAGAGTTAATGAGAACTTTATATTCTCATTAGAAAGAATTTGAAAATACAAATTACTATACTCCACATTTCACATCTATATTAGACCTGAAGCTCAAATCCAATCTGACTGATTTTCTAAAGCCTTTAAAAACATTCTGTATAGGTTTTGTTTGCAGCATATGAACAAAGCATATCTTGTGATACACTGCTTTGTGATATCCACACCAATTGCTTTTTTCTAGAATCATAATCCTTTTGTCCAGTTATTCTTGCTCAAGCACCAATTTGATGTGCCATGAAAGGCAAGGGTAAATCACTTAATGTGTTTATCTATCTATCTATCTATCTATCTATCTATCTATCTATCTATCTATCTATCTATCATCTATCTATCTATCTATCTATCTATCTATCTATCTATTTATCTCTATCTCTATTATCTATCTCACACACACACACACACACACACACACACACACACATATATATAATAGTACACTACACTACACTATACTATAGAAGAGGAACTCTTCACATTTGCAGATGATACTAAGCTGGCAGGAATAGCCAACACCCCAGAAGACAAGCTCAGGATGCAAAAAGATTGACAGACTTGAATGATGGGCCCTATCCAACAACATGAATTTAATGTGGAGAAAAGTAAGATTTTAGACCTAGGCAGAAAAAACAAACAAAGGCACAAGTACAGAATAGGCGAAACCTGGCTCAAAAATGGTAAATTTGAGAGGGATCTTGGAGGCCTAGTAGATGATCACTTAGACAGCAGTGTGTGGCAGTAGCCAAAAAAGCTAATAAAATCCTTGGTTGTATAAACAGAGGCATTGAATCAAAATAATGTGAAGTATTTGTACCTCTCTATAAAGCCTTAGTATAAAGCTATACCTGGAGTACTGCATCTAGTTTTGGTCCTCACATTATAAAAAAGATGTTGAGACTTTGGAAAAAAGTGCAAAGAAGAGCAACTAAGATGTTTAAAGACCTGGAGACAAAAACATAAAAATGTTTGCAGGAATTGGGTATGGCCAGTCCAGTGGTGGGATTCAAATAATTGAACAACCGGTCCTCTTCCCTAATGACCAGCTGGGTAGGTGTGGCTTGGTGGTCTTGTGACTGGGTGGGTGTGGCCAACTCAATGTCACTCAGGTCGATGGGCGCTTTGCCTTAGCTGTTACAATGTAATAAAGGTTAACCGAAGAGGCAGTTTCTGTAAGCAGGGCAATAAAGATTAGGCTAGAAACAACCCAGAATATTTCCTTCCTGTCTTCCTTACAGGATTAGCCTGTAAAGTGAAAAAAAACCAAAATGAGATTTCTTCCAACAATCGGTTCTCCGAACTGCTTAGAAAGTTACCAACCGGTTCTCCCGAATAGGTGTGAACTGGCTGAATCCCACCACTGGACCAGTCTAAAGAAAAGGACTAGGGGTGACATGATAGCAGTATCCCAGTATTTGAACGGCTGCCACAAAGAAGAGAGGGTCAATGTATTTTCTAAAGCACCAGAGGACAGGACAAGAAACAATAGATGGAAACTAATCAAGGACAGAAGCAACTTGGAACTAAGGAGAACCATCTTAACAGTGAGGACAATTAACCAGTGGAACAGCTTGCCTTCAGAAGTTGTAGGAGCTTCATCACTGGAGGTTTTTAAGAAAAGACTGGACAATTTTGGGGAACCAACTTAAAAATGACACTATCAATTGCATAGAAGGAAAACCAGTACAAAATGTTTTACAGATGGCACCTGGCACCAACACGTTTAGCTAAAATCTTAACAAATACCTCCCCAAAATGCTGGAAATGTGAATCAATACGGAACACATTATCATTTATGGTGGACCTGTGAGGAGGCAAATTCTTTTTGGAAAAGGATCAAACATTGGCGGCAATAACAGGGGTTAAAATAGAATGGAAACCTGACGTTTTTTTATTAGGAATTATGTCTGCGAAATACAAAAAAGAAATCCAGTATTTAATACTACATATAATTACGGCGGCAAGGATTGCCTTTGCCCAGAAATGGAAAAACAAATTAATCCCAAGTGAAGATGAAATAATAAGAAAGGTTATGGGCTGTGCCGAAATGGATAAACTAATTAAAGAAATCCAGGGAAAGGAAGAATCAGAATTCTACCAGATATGAGATAAATGGTATAGGTGGTTGGAGGAAAGAAACAAAAATCAATGAAAGAATATAACAAAACTCAAAAATAACAGTTATGAGTAAAATAAGAGGGTTAAGAATGGTGAAATCTAAATGAAATACAATAGAAGGGGAAATAATATAAGGTGAGCGGTATCGATTGATGATTGCTATTATAAAAAACAGGAAGTTCCTGTTCTTACTGTATTGAATAAATGTGGTGTACGTCTAACTTTTGTGTGTGTGTATTTTACATGTTTGTTAATAAAAATCTTTATTAAAAAAAAAGAAAAGACTGGACAGCCACCTTTCTGAAATGGCATAGGGTCTCCTGCTTTAGCAGGGGTGGGACTAAAAGATCTCCAATGTCCCTTCCAGCTCTATTCTGATTGATTTTTTTTAATTCTTAAGGAGTGGTACTTGGGGAGTCAGGTGCCAAGAGTAAATGCAAGTATCTGTGTGAGCATTTGCAAAACAAGATGCCTTTGGCCTATACTACACTTTCATCAACAGCCAGCTGATTCAATGCATCACATGCAAAGTAGATATCAAGTGACAGTAAGAGGACGACTATAATCTAGGACTAGACAAGATTCTCCAGGACACCGAACTGCCTTAAAAAAAAAGAACAATCCATGTTGCAAGCATGGAACCTGACTGCCTGGGCATCTAGATCCCAGTGGTCTCCAACCTTGGCAACTTTAAGACCTGTGGACTTCAACTCTGGGAGTTGAAGTCCCCAGGTCTTAAAGTTGCCAAGGTTGGAGACCACTGTGCTAATATATGCTAAGTGCGGCATGGACTGGCCTGTCATACCATACCTCACTGTCTTAGAATAACTTTATTGTCACTTTGAATGTACAGTAATCAGCACACATTAAAATGACATTTCGTAATTTTTGTCTTTTTATCCCAACCATTCACATTTTTGTTTTGTTTTAAGTCAGATGTAAAAAAGATCCTGGCAGATGCCCAGCATTTTACTGATAATTCAGTAAGGGTGATCATGGGAATTATATTGCCTGTTGATGGTTTAATGTAACTTTGTTAAAAGTGAGTCCACTTGACATACCTATTGACATACCTATTTATGCAATGTTTGTCTATGACTATAATAAATGTTAACTAAATAAATGTTCTTTGCAAGAGAGCATCCTTCTCACTCTATATCACTCTATATCTCACTCTATATTTATTATGAGAAGTACAGTATTTATATTCAATCATAAAGACAGAAAAAATTGAATGTTGTATCAACCACTTTAATAAAAAATAATCTTTAAAATACATATTATAGAATTGTTGCCTAGATTGTTTGGAGCATTAAAAGGAAATTACAGGAGGTCTTGGGTATGCTTTGAATTGAGCCTGTGCATTTCAATGGAAGTTTTATATAACTTAATCAAAGGCCCTTTGATTAATACAGCTAATTGAACATTTGTGTGTTTAAAATGTATATAAATATTGCACAAAATAAGAGCACAGCTTGTGGATTAAGTATGCGAACATACTAGGGGAGAAAGGAGTATATACAAATTTCTTAGTTCTATGTCAGATGCTTAGTTCCCAGGTGCAGTAAGTGCTGTGCTTGGTTCTTTGTATACAATTCAACCTCACTGGACATCCTGCTCTTTCTCTCTTGCATGCATGAAATTGTCCTTTGTCTGCCTTTCCATAAGGGTGGGTTGCAGAGGTGGGCTCCTACCAGTTCGCACCTATTCGGTAGAACCAGTTCGTCAAATCTACCGAATCGGTTAGAAGAGGTTCCACCAGTGGACCGGAAAGCAGGCCACACCTACAGAAGAGGTTCCAAAATTTTTTGAAACCCACCACTGGTCCTTGGATATGATTATTCTACACTATCATGCTCATATTTATAAAACTCAGTGCCTCTGTGAAAGGTAAGGATGATTACTACGTTTGTGGTACAATCAGAACATTGCGTGTGTTGAAGTTGTTTTAACGCAAACCAAAGATGCCTTTAAAAAAAAAGTTTACATCATATTCTTATGCATGCCAGTGCTGTGTGTGAGGTAATTTAAGGTGATTCTGACAAGTGTCGTCGGCATCTTCACATCCGGTCACATGGGCGGCAAGCCACTCCCATCCAGTCACATGGGCAGCAAGCCACTCCCACAAAGGAGGCCACACCCATAGAGTAGGTTTGAACAATTTTTGAAACCCACCATTGGTGGGTTGTTACCGGTTTGCACCGGTTCGAGCAAACCGGTACTGGAAATTGGGACTGAGTCGCTGAACTGGTAGGGACAGCCCCCTAACCCTGGTGGCCCATGCTGGCTTGGTTTTTCATTTTCTGTGCATGCACAAAACAATTTTGCTCAACTGCACACGCGCAAAGTGCGCATGAAGCAAACTGACACTAACCCACCCCTGCTTTCCATGCAAGGCAGATCTCTACAGCAGACCACTGGCTGAAGTAGTCCATGTTTTTAGAATAACTATTTGGCAAGTTCACAAAAATAATACTTCAAGACAACCTTTTACTTTGTCATTTACATAAAAAACACAATATATACAAAAAAGTCAAAAGTTTAATTAAATATAGCATAAAGATTTTCTTTCTTCTCAGATCAACATCTCATTTTAAAGAGTGGATTTGGGAAGGTTTTGTTTTTCTTCTGATACTTAGGAATATGCACAGAGGGCAATATAAGAAGTATTCAGCCAGTATCCTTTATCTGTTAAGCTTTATGTCTATTTGCTATACAACGCTTTTGAATTCACAACTTTTACACAATTTTAGAAATCCTCAAATCCTGTTAAAAGATATCCCTTATAACCTCCCTCTTCCCATGAGGCATGTACTTGGTTATACAGATCAGAGTCTTTAAATGCTAGTCTAATTCACAGAAGTCCTGCGAGAGTTTTCCTATAGACATTGATGCAAACGAGAAAAAAATGGTTGAATGAATTCTTCTATTATTTGGAAATTGCACTTGGAGCACATTTGTACAGCTGAACACCTCACTGTAAACTTTGGGAATGGGGCTTTCATGATCTGGGGCTAGAACTAATCAGTGATCCAAGGATATGTGAATATATGCTCCAAAATATTTGTAAGCATAAAAATGAGAGGAAAGGCCCCAATGACTTGCAGGCAATACCGTATTAAGCTTCTCAAATGGCTGTGCTCACATAAGCATTTACCTGTTTTTGCTTTTATTGTACTATAAACATTTCTGCTGCTCTCTAAGCAATCACTGAAATGTCACCTTTATTATTCACTGAATGTGCATGGATTCTACCAGATTTTAAGATCCTATTGTTTTGGAAATCCATGGGTTTGGGAAACTGTCAGTATTTGAAATATGAATTTACTGTGGCCTCCTAGTGGCCAGCGGAGCTGGCAGTAGAGTCGGACAATGAGGAGGTTGGGGAGGAGCATGGGCCAGTCCTGGAGACTGGGGAAGGCTCGGATGAGGGCTCTGCGTCAGAGGTAGAGATGGGACTGAGGCCGTTTGGTAGTGATGAGGTCCCTATGGAGCTAGGCAGCAGTGAGGCAGAAGAACAGCTGGAGCCTGTTCCCAGTGTGCGCATGTGCAGAGCTGCCAGAAGAAAAAAACAACTCAGAAAGCAGGATTGACTTGGGAGTAAAGTCACAGATGGAAGGTGATTGGCCCCTCCGATAGGAAATAAAAGAGGAGTGAAAGGTTTTTGCAGGAAACAATTCGTTCGTTTGGTTGTTAAGATTCATTTCAGGAGTGTGAAAATCTGTCCGTGAACCTCAGAAACTCTGTACCCAGTCTTTCTTTGCACAGCACCTCATTTGGAAAATATTTACATGGCAGCTTTCCAAGATAGATAAGGTCTGTAGTCATAATTACTCCTTTGAAAGACTGTTTACCAGGCCTTGGCTGAATGTGAATGAGAGGAAGTCACATTTGTTTAATAAAAGGGGTTTTGTTGGGACCAGGACTCTCCTTCGTGCTTTTTGGGGAAGCCTAGGTTAGAACAGAATTACAGGTAGTCCTTGACTTACAACAGTTCATTTAGTGACTGTTCAAAGTTATGGCACTGAAAAAAGTGACATGATCATTTTTCACACGTATGACGGTTGCAGCATCCCCATGGTCATGTGATCAAAATTAAGATTCTTGGCAACTGGCTCATGTTTATGAGGGTTTCAGTGTCCCGACCTTTTGTGACCTTCTGACAAGCAAAGTCAATGGGGAAGCCAGAGTCACTTAACAATCGTGCCACTAATTTAACAACTGCAGTGATTCATTTAACAACTATGGCAAGAAAATGATTGCAAAGTAGGGCAAAATTAACAAATGTTTCACTTAGCAACATACATTTTGGGCTCAATTGTGGTCGTCGTAAGTTGAGGACTACCTGTATACTAAGAGGTTATACAGTTCAAGAAGCTGATGGATTATAGAATCTACAAACAAACAGAGCTAGCTGTTTGTGTGGCTAGAAAGGCTGACCAGCAGAATTCAGATAAGAAACCTCTTCCAAATTAACCTTTTACATTCTTATTTCTAAGAGCTGTTTATAGTCAATAAACAGGCAAATCTATTGATAGAATGATTTCTAGGAAATTTGAGTAATACAATAGATGAAAATTTGATTGATACACTTCAAGATGACATCCCTTAGTTATCCACAACACATTTACGGAAACCAAGCATTAGCAGTACCATTACCTTAACATTGTTAAATGTCACTTGTTATCTTTTAGTTACAATATCGGTATCTTCCCTATCCCCAAAGCAAGCTTTTCCCTCCATAAAAAGTGCAACCCAGCTGAAGGGCGAAAATGTCATTCCTTTAAACAGCAGTAGCTTTGGAATGAATGCTTATGTGTCTCTACATTATACCAATAAGGAGATTTTAATAGCACTTAAGACTAAAATAGCATTGGATCCAAATTGTTCACTCTTGGTCAAGGCGTATGTTGATTCCTGAAAAGCACTGTCCCATGCTGTGACACACTGGTGCAATGAAACCATCTGTCAAGCTCTTCCATACAGTTTGCACGGATGGCAAGATCAAAAGGATAGACTTTATGAATGGCATCACAACCCTAGACAAAAAAAGAGAGACTTTGTTAGCAATAATTTCTTAAACTTCTTTACCTTTGTAAAGAAAATGACTAGATCTGAAGCATCCTGAATAAGACATAATTTTAGTACATGAGAAGCAGGATAGAATTAGTCTTACTATAGAATACAAATGCCTACAAAATAATTTAAATAGCTTAGAAGCACCTGTATTGCAATTTAGTGCAATTAATATCTTTATTTATTTATTAATTAAATTTATATAGCTATCCATCTCATTAAAAGTGACTTTGGGTGTTGTACAATAATTGGTAAAGAACAATACATATATAAAAACATACAGTTAAAAATATAAAAATCAGCATTAAAATTATAAAAACTAAAAACACACTGCAAACCCCAAGCAGAGAGAGTACATTCACCTTAATCTACATAATATTTACTCAAGCATCATTACATTTCAATTGCATTAAATGGGTCTGATAAAGTACCAATGATGTTTATAGTCAAAATAAGTTTTTTTCACATATACACCTTGGTGTAATAAATATTAACATATTTTTATAAGCATGACAAGTTATAGAAAGGACAGTCAGGATAACACTGGCCAAATCCACACATTATGTTCAACAATAATCTAATTAGTTTCATTTTTTTAGTTTTGTTATGTAGATGTAGATATAGTATCATGATTGTGAAACATGGTTTACCATGTAGTATGATATGCAGATCCAGTAACTGTACTATGTTTTACTCAATAAGTCATGAATTAAAATCACAATGGCATGATCAATATACCTGGATATTGTTTGGTTTTAGTCTGCAATCATACTAACATAATTTGAATGAGCACCAAAGAACATTCTGCACCTCAATTTTAGTAAATATGTGCAGAATTGCATCAACTTTCTTTGCTTTTTGAGTGCTATTTATTATTTTGTCATTTGCTCTTCGGTTGTATGAAAATGAAATGATGTTTTCTACTCACATGAAAAAGGAAGAAAAAAGTTCTCCTGCATTCAGTTCTTCCTTAGTGATGCTCCAAAAATCTGTTAATCACTAAATGGTGATTTAAAAAAGTTTTCTGTATTTTTTCCTCCCAATTCATGGTTATCTAAATTTTTGTAGCCATAATCTGATAGGTCAATATTCATTTCCAATTCCAGTTAGATCTCAATTAATAGGATTACAATCTTGGCTATTTGAAGAACTAATAAAGAAATGCCCACCCCCTTCTTTTCTACCTACCTGCCCAAGATAAAAAATTTTCTGCTCCCAGTTTCCCTGTTTGCAAGCTAAGAGTTATTTTCACATCATAGCAGATGCTAGATACCATCTTGCTATGTTCTACACATTCATACAACTTTGTCATAACTACTAAAAACCTGGATATATTCAAATGCAAGCTTATTATGTTCAACAAAAGCAGCACTGATGCTATCAGGATTGGGAGTTGATAATAAGGTCGTATTTGGGGTAACCTCTAGTTTTTTCTCTTGGTTTCACTCTACCTTCCTGATCCATGCCACTACGCTATTTTTTTTAAGTTCCTTATCCTTAAGACTATCTTACCTTTTCCTTCTTTTCTTTCTGCACTATACTGCACTATACTTCACTGTATTAAATGCTAATCTGCTAAGGGCAAGCTGTAGGAAAACCCATATTATGTTATGGTTAATGTATTTCACTCATTTATAAAAATCCAATCACTTCTGCTTAGAAGTGTACTCCTGTGATGGCATTGGAATAGCATGACCCCTTACCAGCCTAATGGCCTTATTAGTTGTGGACACTCCCACAACACCTGACAGGTTGCTGCTATCTTGCAATGATGTGTTGATGGCTGATATTTGAAATAGCTATTTGAACTATATTTGAACCAAGTATATCAGAGGTGGTATTGAGGAGGTTCTGACCAGTTCTGGAGAACTGGTAGCGGAAATTTTGAGTAGTTCGGCGAACTGGTAAATACCACCTCTGACTGGCCCCACCCTCATCTATTCTCTGCCTCCTGAGTCCCAGCTGATCGGGAGGAAAAGGAGATTTTTCAGAATCCTTCCCCTGGAGTGGGGAGGGAATGGAGATTTTACAATATCCTTCCCCTGCCACACCCACCAAGCCATGTCCACCAAGCCATGCCCACAGAACCAGTAGTAAAGACTTTTGAATCCCACCACTGAAGTATATTCTTCTGACTGGCATAAGCTTGAGATTTCTGATAACTTTTTTTGAACAAGCACGAATCATGTTAAGCCATTTGACGATTCAAAATTCAGTAGCAGCAACATGTTGCTAATATTCTTTCTTGTGTTCTCTAATAATTCCTGTCAAACTGGAAAAAAAAATCTCCTCTTTCTTCCTTCTTTCTGCTAGAACCTGTGGCTCTTCCATCCCTCTGCCAGTCGGCTCCACAATTGATAGGGCTTTCAGTTAGGACAGGTAGAGGAAAAAGGATGCCGCGCTAGGAGGAGACTCTATGATGGGGGAACTGGACTTCCGGTTGGTTCCTGAATTGAACAGGGGGCTTCCAGTTAGGACCTTTGGGGCTCTTTGAGTGTTTAAGGTTGCTGACCCCTATGCTAGAACTATAGAACAATTTCTTCATCCTTTTCAGAAAACAAATAGGAAAGTTGAATCTGCATTTTAAAGGTAGGTATTTTTTCGAGGGTACAATGGGTATTTCTGCAAGTCTTAAGATTCCTGTTTCCCCCCTTTAATTTCTTCAAAACGTCCACGATTTTGCATCTACAATTAGGGCCTGAGGCCTGCTTGGCCCCACCCATTCTTGTTCTAAGCCATAAATAAAAAATAATAATTTTGCTAATATTGAAGTTTTCCATAGAGCATCATGAGATGCTTGTAGTATTTTTAATGCCCTATTTTCATTTACATGTTAGTTAATTGGGGCTTTTCATTTAAAAACACAACTTCTGTTTTTAACTTCTGCTGAGATTCTTTAATGACTTCGAAATCCAAACAGGCAAGCAACTAATCACAAATTTGATTTACTTTTGCCATGGTTACAATAGCAATCCATACAAGTGAGGTAGATCTAGGAGATTTCTTTCAATCCTCCCAGGAAACAAAACTAAAATTACAAATCTGCAGTGAATTGCAAGCATTAAAATTCTTGTTTTCATTTTAGTAATTTAGGTTTCCATCTTATTCCTATAATTACAGACAGAATTTGGCATCTCTTACTGGAGACATTGATAATGAATCAATAGATCACATAATTACCGCCAAGCATATACCACAAGGATCTATTTTAAAGAATATGTAAATATTCATACAGGACTTGCAATATACTTCTTGACATTTCTTCCTCAAGTTAAGTCTGCAGCCAAAGGAAAGGAGAAAGATCTATTTAGGCAACAGAAGAATGCAGAGTGGCAACTTTTCTAGAGCATGCTTGCAAATAGCTCATTCAAAGTGCTTGGTATTGGCACAGGTTCAAATTATTCTTTTACGCCTAACAGATAATGTAGCTATGACCACCAGTATTACAAAACCTACAAAAGGGTACAATAAGTTAAAGGTCCAAATTAAATTCAAACAGTAACCATAGCTTTTAAAGAAGAAATTACTGTATTCTCATGATTATGATTTATTTTTTTAAAAACCCTTCAATTATCCTCTAAGCCTGATGAAATTATTTTTTTGGTGCATGCTTTTAATTCAGTTCATAGAGAGGTGAAGCTCTCTGTCCTCCAATGTGGGGTGTGTAATTGTTTCTCCACTCAGGGTGCGTTCTGGGTGCAGAAGGAATGCAAGGTCAAGTTCTTCTTTAAATTTTTGGCAGGCTAACAGTGTAACAACTCCTCTCTGTTGGCATGTCAGCAATGCTTTCTAACTGATGGTTTCAAAAGTGTTTCTCTACCCAGGATAGTATTCAACCTTCAGCAGCTATTGTCTTAAAGTGGGTAAATAGTAAAACTCCTGTTTTGAAGGTGAAGAAACAAAACATGGCACGAGAATTGCACTCACTTATGAAACTGCATGAAGCAAGGTGTGTGTTTATGCCTCTGTGTTCTGTGCATCTGAGAATCTAATATAACTATCCACAAATTGGAGTTTATTTGGCTCTTTCCCAAAGGACATTGGGAGCATTTGAGAAGAATTCATACCCTGCCCTCAAAACAAGCAACAGTTGCACACTCCTTAACCAAAGGGATTCCACAGGAAGACAGAACAATGGTCTCACGTGTCCATTCACCTGACTCAGCCTTCAGATTTTTGGGCAAGAGTTACTGGAATGGGAAATCACCCTTTGGGGAATCCTAAAAAGTCCTAATAAAACAGTGAAATGACCTTAAATGCTCTGTTTCTATGGGTAGGGCCTATAAAAGCAAACTTACTTGATATAGCCTTTTCACTTTCCCAGGGGAATTCAGTTATGAAACATGCATTGGATTTTCTTATTTTTTTATACTAAAAAAAGGCCCAAGATTGGGACCACTTATGTGAAGAGAGAAGATCTTAGAGCTTCTCAGTGGTAATATCCCACTTATGAATTTTCCTCTCCAAAGTGGCCTCCATAATATCAGCAACACTTTTGAGATTTGTCAGTGTGCCGTGTGTGTGTGTGTGTGTGTGTGTGTGTGTGTGTGTGTGTGTGTGTGTGTGAGAGAGAGAGAGAGAGAGAGAGAGAGAGAGAGGGAGGGAGGGAGGGAGGGAGGGCGGGAGATATTGAGAGAGATATGCTGGTGATTGTGTTTTATCCCTATAGAGACAGTACTCTATTTATGACTGAAATTAAGTCCTGAATTATGGTGGTAAGTCGTTAAGCAGGTCATCATGTGATTGTGTCCTATTTTATGACCTTTTGGGTCTGTTGTTAAGTGAATGTTGCCATTGTTAAATGAGCACAATGATCATTAAGTGAGCCCATTATAATCAATGGACATTTTTTGCTTGAAACCAGAAATAAATGCCAGCTTCATGAAAAAAATCATAAAACACACGTCATATAACTGTGGGATGCGTAATTGACCATAAATGTGGACCAGTTGCTAAGTGCCCAAAATACGATCACATGACTGCAGGCAGGACCAGCTTACAGAACTTCAAAACTTGTACGTAGCTCTGGGGAGATTGAATAGCTGCTGAACGACCAGTCATAAGTCAAGGCCACCTGTATTTTGCTATGGCAGACTCTTATAGAAATAATATTAGCAATCTCTACAACTGAGGCAAAGGTCTTTTTGCTCTTGCAAAACCACAAACCACAAAAGATGGATTCCTGAATATTCTGTCTTTTTATCACTTTGACCAATCTTCAAGGCTGACCATGCATAGTCCGTAGCAATGCAGATCAATGTTGGGGAAGAGTTAATGTTGGATATTTCTTACATTTATTGAAAAATTGCCTCTGAAAGCCTTATTTAAATATCTACATCAAAAATACCCAGGTGATTTTTGCTAGTCAATAAGAATTCGAAGAATGTTGACTGACAATCATGAAGAAAGTTCAGTAAGTTCCAGGTTAAGAAATGCTAAGTTATACCACTGCTTTAATTGGAATAAGGCAGTTCCGTCTGTTATTAGGTTCCATGAAACAAAGAGAGATAATGCAATTCCAAGAATTATAATCAAGAACTTGATAACTGTGGGATAAATTAGCACTTGGCCAAGTATCCCCTTTCTTCAGTGATCATAGATTTTTTGAAATTATCAAATTTGACAGCTTACAATCTATAAATGAATTATAGTTAAATCATAGTACAAAAAGCTCTAAATAAGCCCAGAGATAGTCTTTTCTGGATGTTAAAAACCTCATTAATGAAATATTTCCACTTCCTGGTTTAATGAACATATCCCTTCTGAAATAGTTAATATGTTGAATCCAGTCTTGAAAGGGTTTATGCTCACAAATGCTCACAGTGCAGAAAATCACTTTCCTATATTTGTGCCATAGTAATGCCTAATAAGGAGATACATTTTCAGTGAGATAATTTACAGCCATGGTTGAAATGTAGGGATTCAACACTCACTAAAAGCACTTCTCAATGATTTCTTCTGACAGTATTGTCATTGTTGTGCATCTTGCAACAAATAACATACACTTTTGCATATCTTTCACATACATACAAGCTGAAAAATTGGAGGCTCATGGTTAACAAACTCATGCCACGATCAGCTTACTTTATGGATTATGGCAAGATGACTCTTTACCCCAGAAACATACAGTATCTGAATATGGGAATAATGGTGTCATTCCTTAAGGGGGTGGGGTGTTCTACACCTATTGTTAAGTATATATGTAAGTTCATTAATAATAAATAAATAAATAAATAAATAAATAAATAAATGGTCCTTTCTGGGAAATAGTGGCCCAATATTGCTTAAAAACAATTTCTCCTCCACACTTGTGTTCCCCCCCCACCAATCACTGTAGTTGAAAGAATGTGCATGTACAAATAGCCATTATGAATGCCACCCTCAATGATATCTCAAATACAATGTTTCATAATAGAGCACATATGCACATTCAGACATTGTAAGGAAAAGCAAAAAAAGCACAGGCATGTATGAACTTGTCCTAAGTTAAACCATAGCTACAATAATGTAATAAAGAATTACTGTAAAGCATTTTGCAAATCAATGCTGCATTGGTCCTGAAGCAACATATAAGATACTACAAAACTGATCTGAGAACTTTCCATAGTGAGAAAAAAACCATTTTGCTGGAGAAAAAATTCAGTATGGGATCATGTCCCATGTTTAGGCCTACTGCAGATTTTTTAAAATTTTTATTTGTTGAGTTGTTTAAATTTTTGAGGTTGGGAAATCCCATCCTCAAAAAAAAATCTCCCCAAGGATATTGGTGGAAATTAAGCAATCCTGCCATTCTTTCATATGTCTGGCCAAAGAATGATATGAGACCTGTTCTAAAAATATTCTCATTGTAACCAGAGGAAGATAAAAATGTCTTTGTTTTAAAGAGAAAAGGAAACCAAGCAACCAGTCAGCCAGGAAATAGAGACAACCTCTCTCCCCAGCCCTCCAACATCTGTAGGTCTTCTTTTTTGGCCTTCCAATCTGCAGCCAGCTGGGTACATGGTAAGTTGGCACCCTGTGATGCTAAATTCCATCTAACTGGCATTCATTATACATATTAAGCATATCAACTCAGTAGATTTTATTTGCAGTAAATGTGATGCAATTAGATTGTAAGCCTTGCTACCTTTCAAATAAATCACTCTAACATTACTTTTTGCAATATTTGGGATCACAAAAGGCAGCTGATTGCATTTTCCACATTGCTTGCACAGGGAAGCTATTAACATTTCCGTAGAAAGTCTTACCAGATGTGTAGGCAACTGAGCACCGCAAAGAGAATTCCTGCAACCAGGGCCAAGGGAACAGCAAGGACAAGTGTCAGGAGCTTATATATCAGGTACTTGCTGAGCTCAAAGAGAGCGTGGCTGCAGACCCAGACTTTATCGAAAGAGTGAATGGACGAAGGTTCTGCTATCACGTCCTCAAACCCCAGCTGGAACAGAGGGAAACAAGCATGAGCACAGCAAATACAGCTTCTCTTCTGAAATGCAGAGTGGGGTCTTCACGGGGAGGGTAAGCGCCAGGCAACAGGCAGTAGTGACAACCTGTTACAGCTTCTGTCATTGTTCAGAAAGAATCTGTCTGATTGGCATGGAAGGGTTTAAGGGGTCCCCAAACTTGGCAACTTTAAGACTTGTGGGCTTCAACTCCAGCATGACTGGAGAATTCTGGGAGTTGAAGTCCACAAGTCTTAAAAGTTTGCAAGTTTGGGGGACCCCTGATTTAGAAGCCCGTGGATTCAAAAGATGGGTACGATCTACAACTCAGGAACTACCCCTGAGCCTAAACAAACGGGCTTTCCTTTTCTGAAGAGCAAGGGAGCGAACGAGGAGGAAACCGGCACCCTAAATCAGGGGGTCTCCAACCTTGGCAACTTTAAGACTTGTGGACTTCAATTCCCAGAATTCCTCAGCTGGCTGAGGAATTCTGGGAATTGAAGTCCACAAGTCTTAAAGTTGCCAAGGTTGGAGACCCCTGCCCTTAAATGACAGAGCAGAGGAATTCTCACAGGCTGGAATCGGGATGGGGAAGGGCGGGGTTGGAAATTCCACGCGCTAAACTCGCCTTCAACGGCATAAAGAGAAAAAAAAACCGCTCCACTTCCTCGAAGGGGGCTCAAAGTGCGAGGACGTGGGGTCCAACAGGAGATTCCTGATCTCCGCGGGGATCAGGGAGCCGTCACTCACCTTCAGGTGGCTGTTAAGTCCGCGCGGGTCCCGGTCGGGCGCTGCTTTCTCCGAATTCTTGCCGGTGTCGGACGGCGCGGGGCTGTCGCTCCGATCGAAGCCGTCTTCATCCATGAAGATTTTGGTGTCCGCTTTCTCTTTCTCCAGCCCCATGACGGTCGCTCGCCTGGGCAGCCCGGCTCTGCTGCGGAGCAATTCCTGGGCTGTGGCCTCCCCCACCTCTCGGTGCTCCCTCCTTTGCCCTGGGCTCCTACCCTCGGGTGCAGCTGGGCAGGCGAAGCCAAGGGCAGACCTCGCCCTCTCCGCGCGAGTTCGGCTGCCGCAAACAGGAGCGGCAGAGCCGGTTGGAAGTGGCAGACGCGCCCGCTTGGCAGCCGCGCATGCTCGCAAAGGCTGTGCCTGAGCTTTTGACAGCTAGTTTCGTGGATTTAACTTTATCCCAAGACTCCTATCTCTATAATCCCAAAGGTGCTTTTTCAAGGGGGCAATTTGACACTCTGGTTTTGCTTTGAAGACGTTTCACTTCTCATCCAATTGTTCTCCAATGTTCATGCCACGGGCTTATGAAGTGGCTCATAAAAGCTTCCTAAAGTGGTTCATAAATGCTTCATAAACGCATGGCACAACACAGGTGCCAGTGTTCCAAGTATCATGTAGAATTAAATCAGAGACCAAGGCAAAACTATCCTTAAAGTTCCAATTTAATAAATCAGACATTTTGGCATTATGCTATGGAATCCCAATACTGGGAATGACATCACAATTCCACCCAGGGTGGGTATGGCCGGCTTGATGCTGCCTCCTATGCACATGCACAGGGGAAGCGCCCGCTGGGGTGGGCCAGGGCCACTTTCTGGTTTATTGTCCACCCACAAGGTCCAGATTTTGCTCCCTTAAATCTTGGATTTCCTCCCTTAAATGGGATAATTGAAATGGAGTAGAAATAAATAAGATATATTAGAAAGAAAAGGAAAAAAAATATGTAAAACAAAGGAAAGGAAAAAAAGAAAAGCCTAAGGAGGGGATTGAGAAGGAGGAAAGGAAAGGGAAAGATGAATTGAAAAAAGAAAAAGGAAAGGAAGGGGGAAAGAAATGGAAAGAGAAGGGAGGGGACAGGAGGAGGAGAGAGATGAAAATGGAAGGGAGGGAGGGAGATTACAACCATTAAGGATTCTTCTTTTTTTTGTTCTTGTTGTTGCTTGTCATCTTTGTATAGATATCCTATCAATTTCTGTAGCCTTCTAGTTTGTTAATGACTAGTTTGCTAATCTAAACTTTATCTTCTAATATTAGAGATTCTCATAAATAAATTAGATCTCACTACTTTGATTTTCTTGGTGACAGTTACTATCTGCCAATTTAAATAAATAGTGCATGCAAATTTTTGCTTGTTTCACCAGAAAAGAAGAAAAAAAAGGAAAAACAAATAACTTCTTTCTTCATATCTTGAAGTTTCTTGAAGTGTCCAATGAGTATTAGAAAGAAAGACTGGCAATAGGAATTCATTTTGTGTCAATTTCTACAATTGCACCAAATTGTGTTCTCACCTATTCTCAGTATTTCTTTCTCTGTGATTTTTTTCCTTTAGAAATAAGATAAGCAGATTTAAAAAAAAAACATTAACAACCTTACTTGACTTGTAGGTTCTATAGGAGTGAAAGGAGACAAGTCAGCATTAGTCAAAAGCTAAACAATGGGAACTGCACTGAAAATGGTAAAGTTCATTCATTTATCTTTTGATCCACAAATAGAGGATATTCCTGTTTAATCTGCAAGACACAGACTTCTGTATTTCATACACAAAACAGCTATCTTTCCTAAACATAAAAAGGATTCTTTATATTCCTAAAGTAGTAAAAGTTTAGGACTACATTTGTTTTTGTAGGAAGGATTTCCCTAACAGAAACTGGTCATATTGTTCTACTACGCACCTGCTGAGTCATCGATTCTTCCACCAAAAAATAAAAATAAAAATAAAAAACACCTTTCTTTTTGGAAATCATGGCAATCTGTGTTATATGCATATATTTTTGATCAACTAACAACTGTTATATCAATTGAGGTGTCTTTTAGTCATGAATAATACTCTTACTTGGACAATACATTTTTCATGTACCAATTGAATCACTAAGACAGTTTGTGAATGGGAAGTTCCACATCTCTTTGGCAGCCCAACACCTGCTTCCAAGGTGTTAAAGATGCTGACTAATCTCAAAGGTCTGCATGTCCCTAAATTATTATATACATTCAGTACAGAAAAGCATTCCTGGTTTATTGAGATCAGATCAGTGATGGTGAATTTATGACATGTATGCCAAAGGAGATACACCACCATGTTTTGGGTGACATGCCAGTATTCAATAGGATCCAACAACAAAAGCTTGCCCTATTCTTGGGTGATTTTCAGAAGCTGCAGAGACTGTGTGAAAATGGGGTGTGTTCTTGCACAAACGTCTTGAAATCATGCATGAGGCCCATGCTCTCACGTGGCTGCAGAACCTCTGAAAAAATCACAACAGAGTGATGCATGCTTTTGCACACTTTTGGAGGCTTCAGAGCTACAGGACAGCATTCTCCAAAGCTGCTTCCAGGGTGAAGGCTTTGTGGGGCAGCCTCGGGTAGGCCACAGAGAGCTGTCAACAGAAAGAGAACACAACCTGAAGATACTATAAGTAGTGCGCAGCAAATCTTGGGGAGTGCTGGCCCACAGAAGCAATCACGTGTTGCCCAAGGCTTGCACATCTTGGAGAACAGCACAAGGTGACCTATTTGAGTGGCAATGTTGGCACTAGGGCTAAAGTCAAGGATGAAGGCTAACTTCACGCTATCAGTGAGTGCTGCTATTCAAAGTGGCCTAGATTGGTGGAGGTGGGGGGAATGTGAGAGAATTGTTTCTCTTTTGTTCAGGGAATTTGTGTTTATGACATGCTAGCAGAGTCAAATTAGGCATTTTCCAAATTTTTGACATGCCAAGCCCAAAAGGTTTGTCATCACTGATTAGACTGTCAGCCTGCAGACAAAGATTTTTTTCCATTAATTATGCATCAATTGCTTTGGGACTCTGTTTGCGGAAGAGCAAAAAATAAATAAATGCATCAAGCAAACAAGAAAATGGGTTACTATATTGATATTAAAAGAAAATGTACAGTGCAACTCTGGACTCTGAAAATTTTTCTAAACTACAGTTCTAATATCTAATAGGTAAGCAATTACATTATTTCATTAATCATTGTCATTGGGATTAGGTTAGTTTGATGTTAAAAGTGAAGCAGTGAGCCTACAATTTGGTTCAGGAATTGTAGTTTGCTTCCTTTCTAAGTCTGTTCCATTGCAATTATTACCTCTTTGCCCCACAAAGGTTAGAAATATCTGTTGTTTCTACTTTTGCCCAAAGCAGAAATCTTTGGCTTTCTTCATTAAAGTAAAACATTTCAAACTATTCTTTCGATGCACAATATATTTCAAAGTATTGTGCATAGAATTTTTAAACATGGTTTCACTTCAATTTATTTTGGATAGAATCTTTTTTTAAATAGTCTAAGACAATTTAAAAAAAGAATCCACACAGAATTTTAAAAAATCCTATGCACAATAAATAAAATATTATTTTAAAATACATTAAAAAATAAAATAAAAAAACCCAGCTCACTTACCAGCAGGCTTGCACTCCAAGTAAACCCAGAATGATGTAGATGTTAATACAAAGAACTGAGCAAATTGAGATGGTGAAATTAGTCAGGGAAATATTTTTCAAAGAAACTTTGCCACCATTTTTCGGAGCAGACCTCCAACCTCCGGGCCCCTCCCCTCCGGAAAATCCAGGAAGTAACACTTGCGACCTCTCTAGCCATTTCCTGGAGCTCTATGGTACTTGGTCATTTTTTCTTATAAAAGTGAGTAAAAGGGGCGGGGGGGGTCCGTTTTGTTGCTTTAACATTTTAATATCTTCAATGAAAGTACTGAGACAGAGAGAGAGGTTAGACAAGGTGTCTTTTGTCTTGCCCTGGTTAGGATTTCTTAAGCAAATCCACTGGGCTTTCAACATGAAGCCAGAAAATCAGGACTTTTTAAAAACGACCCAGGACAGGGGACAAATTGTTATAAAGCGTGACCGTCCCACTGAAATCGAGATGTCTGGTCACCTTAAGTATGGGAGCTGTGGGCAAGAACCGCTGTTAGAAATGGGCAGAAGCTGAAGAACTATGGTTCTTCTCTATGGGAAGAACCTGAAGGCAGACACTCACAAAGTGAATATATGTGATGACACATCATTCCCATTTGCCAGCCCGGCCCTCTGCTTTTAAACCAGTAGTGGGATTCAGCCAGTTTGCATTACTTCAGGAGAACCGGTTGTTAACTTTCTGAGCAGTTTGGTGAACTGGTTGTTGGCAGAAATCATTAAGACAGAGAAGTGATTGTTAAATTATTTGAATCCTGCCACTGATTTAAACCCAGTGCTAGGTTACTACTATATATCATAGTAATGATATGTCTGATCTGGCCTTCCTTGAACAGCCTTAGCTCAATCCTGGCAAAACAAAGTGGTTAACAGCACTTGGATCTTCTGGTTTTGGATATTTGTCATCCTTTTACCTGAATGGGATGGTGACTACATTTGTGGCTACTTTGTAATCTAAGGGTCTTCCTAGACTCTTGAATCCTACTCAAAGAAGAGTGGTAGTTGTGGCCAGAATAGTCCTTGCATAAATCCTCTAGTTGTGCCCATTCCTGGATCAAAAGATAGTCCATACAGTCAGTCACTCATGTCTTATATCTTGCAAGTGGATTATTGTGATACACTTTACATGGGGCTGCCGTGGAAAACCATTCAAAACCACATCTGGTTCAGAATGCAGTGGCATAAGCCGGGATAGGCCGCCCTTTCTATGCCCATATAGCACCTCTGATTCATGAGCTGCACTGATTACCAGTAAGCCTCCAGGTGCAATTCAATATGTTTGTGTTATCTATAAATCCTGACATGAATAATAATCTCTCATGGTATCTGCCCATCCTGTATGATGAGACAGAGATGCCTTCTTCAGAGTCTTAGCAATTAGCAACTGTTATCTAGGTGTATCCACCATGCAATCGTTGTTGGAGGCACAGGATTCCTGTGCCCCCTTATCTTAGGAGCCAAGGTGGCGCAGTGGTTAAAAGCAGCACTGCAGGCTACTGCTAGATCAGCAGGTCAGCGGTTCAAATCTCACCGGCTCAGGGTTGACTCAGCCTTCCATCCTTCCGAGGTGGGTAAAATGAGGACCCAGATTGTTGGGGGCAATATGCTGACTCTCTGTAAACCGCTTAGAGAGGCCTGAAAGGCCTATGAAGCGGTATATAAGTCTACTGCTATTGCTATTGCTATTGCTATCTGGTTTCAAATGAGCCCTAAAAAAACCTGTTTCTTCTTCAGCCTTGGGTTGGGGTCAGTGGTAGCTTTCCATTTTTTTTTACTACTGGTTCGCTGGTGCATGCATGCGTGTGCACGGCACTTCTGCGCATGCACAGAGGCATCTGGGTGGGTGGGCGTAGCCTCCTGCCGCCGACACTACTGGTTCACCTGATCTGGGCCGAACTGGCAGAAACCCACCTCTGGTTGGGGTATTTGATGGGCTTCTCTAGATTAGTGCTGATAGCTGGTCTATGATTATAGTAAAAATTCAATTTGATAGTTGTGTTACAAAATATTGTTTTTATTGTTCCTTTGAGGGAATGGGTTTTTTAAAATGTTATGTTGCATCTTGTTATTTTTAATTTTGTGAAGTCACTCAGAGTCATTTTGGGAGCTAGATCACTTAGAAATTAGATTGACTGGCTGAATGAATATATGCATTTATTGTCGATAACACATCGTGAAGTGTTAGATCTCTCTTCTTCAGAATAAAAAAAAGCTTGAAAATAATTATAATTAAGAAACTCTTCTCAATTTTTATTCCTTCCTCTAACTTCCAACATACATCTTAATTTTAAAAAACAGCATGCCACATGTGTGTTTAGAATTTACTATAATTCTGTTGATCTTTATTTATTGCTTTTGATAGTATATTAGACATCTATGTATGAGAAACTTGTGAAATGCAGACATATGGACACTGACTGAATACAAATTCTGTGCCTCCCAGGAGATTACCATTATGACTCTGGGAGACTCGGTACCAAATAACATTATAAAGCAGAATCAAATGTTGAAGTTCAGGAGATTGTGGTGCTTGGTTCAGATGACAGGTAAGCTCCTCTTCGCTGTGTCTGAAATATTTTTCATGATATTTCAGTTGTCACAAGGATAGCAGCACAGCTCTCATCTCTTCTAAGGTGCCTTGCTGACCCGAAGTGAAACAGATAAAACCACTTGATTCTTGGGAAAAAAACCCTTTAGTTATATTTAAATACCAGGCAATATGAAGTATGAACCTTATTTAAGCATCAAGGATTGAGAGTTTTGAAGTATGATTCATGATTAGAAACCACCTTTAATGCCAGAGGCCACACCAAGAATGTTAGAGTAGGGTAGTTATCTCTGTAATTAAGAAGTCCAAGAACGTGTTGCATGAAGAAAACATGAATCTCCCTTATGAAGGTTAAGATTAAGAATAAGAAAGGCAGGAATCGAAACAAAGAAGAATTTGAATTCTTGAAAAAGAAACACAAAGGTTGAAACTATGTTTTGAGTTTGTTTGCAGACGTGCATGGTTTTTTTTTAAAAAAAAATGAAAGTAAAGTAAATATTGTGAGTATGCATGGGTTGGGCTTTGTGGGTTAATTCTCTTAGTATAGCCACAGATGGCAGAAACAAGATGTAGCATGCCTTAGCAGTGATATTTAGGTAAGCTAAAGGACAAAACACCTTTAAGACAACCCTCTTTTGAAGAATGATGCCATGCAAACTTGCTTCAGTGTGCTGAAGGAAACAATGGTTTATAAATAAAGGCTGTTTGTTTCTTCCATGCATTTTTACAGTTAGTAAGACTGTAACTCTGCTTTATACATTTTATAAAATAAAATTACTTTCCTACTTTATAAATCACCATTACTGTGGAACCGGTGGGCGGTTAGAAAAGTTTACTATTAACAGAGATACAAAAGTGGTTGACTACCCCTGGCTTACAACTTGTTGCAATGATTGAGCTACATTGTTCAACCAGATGCAGAAATTAGTGGCTTCCAAGAGATGCAATTCTCCAAGATATTCTTCCAGCTTTCTTCTAGAGCCTCTCCCCCACCTCCCTCTGTTCTTGTGGTACATAGGGTCAAGTCTTTGAAGTTTCTTAGTCTTCATCATGCTGTCAGCACAATTAAGCCCTGCCCTTATTTCCGGGCCTGTACAAAAGTCCTCCTTACTGCCTTTCCCTCAACTGCCCTGAATGAATGGATCTCTTCCAGAATGTCTCCATTAATAATGTAAATAATTTGCTGCTTCCTGTACTAAAAAAAATTAACCTCCCCCAAACAATGTAGACAAAGCAAAAATTAAGCTGCTACTTCCAGCACGTCCATTGTCTTCTGGATCCTGTGTGCAGGTGCAGATTGTATGGACATTAATTTATGAAGCATGCAAGAAATCAAGAACTAAAACATATGCCTGATATTATGAAAATATTTTTGTCATAACAATAATGGAGATAGCCTTTGGAATCCCTGTATTTTAGGCAGTTTGCTTTGAATCAAAAACATAACATTTTATGCAATATTAGGACTTTATTTCCATGCCAAATATCATGGATCCAGTTTGCACTGAAATAAAATCTGACTTCTTGCGGTATAAGATACAGACTTTAAAAACTGTTGATGGAAATGTGACATATTAAATTCTGATATATATAAATGTTTACTTATATTTTAAATTGTATCTTAATATACAAAATGCTGTGAATGCCTAACTACAGTATTTGATCTTCAACACCTCTAGGTAGTCATAAAATGCAAGGCAATGGATCCCTTTGTGGATCTCATTGTCATGAATTCTCTATTTAAGTTTCTAGATTGCTTAGCTATTGATTCTCTTAATATAAATCTCATGCATGTAAAGCTTCTATTCAATTGCATATCCTGGGGAGGTTAGATTATCTGGAATGTGGAAGAACTCTTATAGATGTTGTTGCTGAAATCAAGCTGAAATCAAGGCACAGTCAACTGCCTTCATAGAATGAAATCAATAGTAAATGTTTATGAGACAACGACAACAAGGCCTTTGTTGTGTTTTACAAACCTGTTATGAAGTCATTCCTATATTCTAAAAGCACACATGATATGATCTTCAGCAAGGTTCTAGTGTGATTGGGCTACATGGCTTTTATGCATATCTGTTTTCCTGAAAGGAGAATAGCAGCAAAAATATCCAGAGAGGGAGGGTCAAAATCAACAAGATGATGCCTGGATGGAAGCCATATCTCTTTGAAAGTGCATCTTCAACATGGGCAAAGCTTGTGATGCAATGATGTTCCTTCCACTCTCTTGCTGATTTTGATCAACCACACTACAAATGCTGCTGAGAAGCAGCATAAGGAATGTTTTTAGTTAAAGAAATAATGGATCTGTGCACATTTCAGATTGCAACTTCTATACAATGTACTTTAGTATACATTATTTTCAACAAGACAACAAGCTTTCTAAATGACGCCTATGGATATCAACTGGACCAAAGCAAGGAATTTTCCTTTCCAATGGGAGTGGTTTCGGGTATTAGGTTTACAACTGTTTCCGAATTATTGCATCTAGGTGACATTATCAAAAACATGCTTTTACCCTGGGAAGGTTTTTCCCAAACAAGAAATATTCTGATTGTATTATGAATTATTAATAGCTAGGAATAAAGAAATATTTGGGGACATGGAAAATTACTAAGAAGGCATGTTGCTTTAAAAATAGAATTTTAACTTTGGACTCTCATTTGAGGTCACTAAGCCTATGATGTAGGATAACAATAAGGAATGTACTTTTTGGTGTGTGAGACTTTTCTGAGAAGTAGTTTTATGTTCTAAATATAAGAATATCTGAAGCAAGACAGAAAATCATGTAAACATACATTCTTGTTTATTCAACCAGTGTTCTGTTAGTTTTCTGTTCTCTTAACAATAGCAAATCTTGACAAAGCTAACCATCAGAAGATGATTTTGGCAGCAGTTGGGTCACAATTCAGTTTTAAATAAAATGCATTATTTCACCTGTCTTGGCCACCAAAACATACAGTATGGAGATTTGCAGATTGCTCTATCTACTGAATCTCTTATTCTATTGTAGGCATAGAGTCAGCAGGAAACTTTGACACCATGTAACATCTGCACTGCCACACTGAGATGTGTTCAGTGCTGACAGTTTGACAGAAGCATAAAATAGGTTGTCTGAAACATTTTTATATTTTACCATGAAGACAAATTTATAAGGTCTGGTTAGTGGATACATTGCAAGGTAGGATAAATGAGATGCCAAATAATATTTTATACTCTTCTGGTATCAAATGGAAAATTAATAATCCAGATAAAAGGTCAAGAGGCTGGGGGACTGGGACACATAAACTTCATTTTATTCATGACAGTATATTTCAACATCTTTTAGTGAAAGCCATAGGGATATAGTTTGACAATATTTCTCCTTTTATTGAATAAATATTAATTCAAACTTATTCTAAGACCTTGAATGCACAAGTAGAAAACTTGTGAGAAGACTTCTCTTCACCTGTTTAATTAATACTAACAACTATTCTAAATAGAATTAACTTTAAATATGTTCTTTAACTTAATATTACATTGCTAAGAATCTACTTACAAAGAACAAGTTTATTTGTATCTCCATTAAAGTTCTTTGCAGATTAAATATCAAACACAGCTTTAGGACAGTGATAATTATAACATTTTGAAAAACTTTACTGACAAGTGCTTTAGTCCACCTAGTATTTTCTGGCCAATAAGATCAGCTATCTGTCATTGCACTTTATGCCTACATAGTGTCAGTTTGCAAATTGTACATTTAGTGGTCACTCATCTCATAGAATCATAAAGAAACCTCTAAATTTTACATTCAATTTTGTTATTTGGCCAGTCTGGTGTCACTACCCTTAATGATAGGAATGGACCATTTGGTTGCCACTTCTTTCAGCAAAGTCAACATAAAAACTATTTCTGTATAATATAAACACTGCTGGCTGAGCTGCCATAAAAATTCAGACACAGTTGTGAAGGTTAGGTATCTTCCAGACTTCTTTGGTAAATTCCCATGAGAACGCAGAAATACCATCTCTGCTGCAGGCTGCTCTGCTGCTGGTGATAAAGTAAATTCTGTTCCAACTGTTGTCTTAATCGCATGGTAGCATTTTGCTACAAATTATTTATAAATTTATGTATTTACAAATTGTTTATTACTTGTACTTTTGCAAAAAAAAAAAGCTGAATCAAGGTATTCTCTAGATAATGGAGTGCCCTCAGGTCAGAGACCTTCTCCACTAACAAATATGAGATCTTCAGCTTCACTTTAAAAGAGAGAGAGAGAGAGAGAGAGAGAGGGAAGGAGGGAGGGAGGGAGGGAGGGAGGGAGGGAGGGAGAGAGAGAAGTCTTGTTGTCAGCCCCACTGTGTAAACCTGATCAGAAAATCAGTTGCACAGGAAAACTTGAACAATACAATGGGTATAATAACTGAATTTAAGAACTCAAATTATACTTTTCCTTCCTCGCTTTTATATATCAGTGAATCAGGAAAGTGTTTGTTTGAGCCACTTTTGAATATTATATTGCTTCTCAGGATATAAAGGATATTTCAGCCCTATTTAACTGAATAATTGTGCTTACAGTATATGTTTCTTGCAAGACAATCTCCCTTACTTTCTAAACCACAGTTATGGAAAAGGCTCACTTCCTAGTTCCTGCCAGATAACACTTGGATCTGAAGTTAGCCCACCATATCTAATCTAATGGAATGGGTAGATATTCTCAGAGAGAAGTGGTCTCTCAAATAATCTTGCCATAGAGAGCTTTAATATCTTGAACTGCATCTGGAAAGAAAATGGAATTCAACGCTAACACAGCAGTGATGTGATATGAAATGCAAGGTCCCCCAAATTATGCATCCCACTGAATTCTGGACCCATTGAAATTTCTGGGTGATTTACATTTTCAGTTTTATATGACTTCAGCCACTGTGAATTGTAAACCACAGATTATGACTTGATGTTGCATGAATGGCTTTTTTTTAATAAATCACATCAAATATAATTTGCTATCTTTTGAACCATTTTTGTCTGTGTACTTTTGTTTCTATGTTGAATGTATATATGTAGAGGCCTGCTCTTGAGAGCATAGAGATGACAGGGACGTGCAGTCACTAGAGGCAGGGGAGGCGTGGCCTCACCAGTCATGAGGAAAAGGAAAGAATTTTAAAGAATTTAAAAAAAATAATTAAAGCCAAGGTAGTTGCTACCAGATTCACAGTGACTTGGAACAGTGCTTAGTGTTAACTATAGGAGGAGGCCAGAGAAATAGAGGTCTCCTGTGCATAAGCAATTTTTCACCTTTTAAGAGTAAAGCAAGGGTTAACAAGCAAAAAATTTCATATGCAAAGGAGGCACGTGTTCTCTCGCCTCCTGTAGAGGGCATTTTTAGAGGCTTTTTAGAGTTCTCT
Source organism: Thamnophis sirtalis (assembly GCF_051295495.1). NCBI lineage: Eukaryota > Metazoa > Chordata > Lepidosauria > Squamata > Natricidae > Thamnophis > Thamnophis sirtalis. The sequence continues at coordinate 56,368,014 of NW_028261389.1, read as the reverse complement.
GGGAGCAACTAGCTCAGTCTGACTCAGAGCTCTGGCCTTTCGTGAGGGCAGGGCAGGCAGAAGCAGAGTTGAAATCGTCTCTGAAACATCTGGAAAAGGTGCGTGTGTGGGGAGGGGGGAGGAATTCAAAAAGTTTGATCGGAAGGCAGCAGGGGAAGGGGGAGTATGGCAGAGGAGCTCTGCTTTCAAGCCTTCGGAAAATATATCCAATCCAACTTCTGTGTTTGTGTTTGTTTTAGAGTGAGTGAGTGAGAGAGGGATCCAATTTCTCTGTGTGAGTGTGTGTGTTTCAGAGAGGGGGGTGGGAGGGAGAGAGGGAGAGAGGAAGGAGAAGGGAGAAGAAAAAGAAGGAAACTTATTTAGCAAAGGAGAAAAACAAATGCTGTCACTTTAAATCGGAACTGAGCATGCCTGGCTGTGGAATTCTGGGAGTTGAAGTCCACAAGTCTAAAAAAATTGCTGCCTCACCAGCCACTGAGAGATGATATATTTATTTGATAGAACATCTACAAAACAGTACAAAACAAAACAGGACACAAATTTGATCTAACTGTAACCACAGTTGTAACCCAGGTAAAATCAAGGAGAGAAAGATAATTCCTCGAAGCCCGATTTTCCACCAATAGGCCAATAAACATACATATTGCCATTGATCCAGTCTACCAATTGCAGAGAATGAAAGAACTGCATCAATTGCAATCCTGAAGATAGCATTTAAAATGAACAACAGGCACCCCAATACGCAACAACAAAAATCACAAACCATCAGCTCACAAGAAATCGGACCACGTCTCAGTAACACAACAAGCCATTCAAACAGACTGAAACCAGATGTTGACTCAGCAGTAGCCAAACAAACAACACTAATTTACATCACACAGAGGAACACAATTCAAAGTGCACTAATAATGTCTCCTTCAATGGTGACAAAACATTTGCAATCAAATTGCCAAGCTCGGAGCTGAGACCAACAACCCTACTACCAGCCTGAGCATTTATATTCAAATACATTTCATCAGTAACACTGATGAAATGTACATTATACATTTCATACATCTACATATACATCTACATTATAAGAAAAATGTTATCAGCAAACATGTTAATTTGGTTGTTAGTGACTCATTTAAAAGTGTCATATTTAAACTTTTACATAATAGTTCTAAAATGGGAATTATTATTTTGTTCAAAAGAGAAAAGTTTATTTGTAAGGTCCAATCCTATTGAGAAGGCAGGCCTCACACCAACTCCTATTAATGCTAGCTGGAATGACAAAGAATATAAAGGTTACAGACCAACATCTATCATTTATTTGTACCTATTATACGATGATATCTGAATCTCTGTTAACCAAGACTATCGTGGGATGGAAGCTCCAAATCATGACAGAAAGTTTATATTTAGATTCTTGGAATAGTAGCTTCATACTGCTAATGTAATGTTTTCTGTAATCAACAATTACTGAAATAATAGATGTTCATATTCTTCAACAACACTTAATATTAATTGTGGAGTAAGACATGATATTTTAAAAAATAAATCATTATGAGAGCATTGTCATCAGGCCAAAGCTACTGGATAATACACTGGTGCTTTGTGATGTCACTGCTACCATAGAAACGATTAGTCTACACTGGGCAAACTCTAGATAAGAGCAGGAGAGCTTAGAAAGCTGAGAGAAGAGACAACATCTTGAGTCTGGCAGGGTCATCAGAAAAGCTCAGCTTCAAAACAGCATAATGTATACCCATAATAATGGACAGGAAAAGAGAAATCGACAAGCAGAGCCTTATCCTTGTGGAAGCAAAAGTTTAGAACAAATCATTTCAATGGATGACTGTGCCAAACTTATTATTGATGGTGCGTTAATGAAGATACAGCAGCAGCTACTGAAAAAAGCAAAACAAGGGGGCCAGTGTATGTCAAATAATCCTTTACTTGGTTTCAAACGTCAGGATTCCAGTTACGAGAGGACAGGGATGACCATGGGTGGAACTATCCCTAACTTTAGCCCTTCGAAACGAGGAGGGGGGTGGCAGGAAGCTCAGTACCAAGAATCAAGAAAAGAAGATATTTCAAGCATCCTCACATCAACCATCCAAAAGGTCATGCGTGAAGCTGTTTCTAATGTAGACAACAATAGCAACAACATGAATAGAAGTCTTCGGCAAGCCCCTCCTCCCGAAAGTAAACCTCAGAGAATAAAGGCTACCTCAAAACTACCCAGTGGACCACTGGATATGTATGGCAACACGGACCGTATGAACATGCTAGATATTGACCAGCTGGTTAAATCTATGACTAAACTGTGTCTTTTAGAGACTGGAAGCAATGGCTCAAATTTAGGAAGTGGAGATACATCACATAAACAATATAATGGTTCATCTCAAAGTTTAGGAGGACCAAGAACAGCTGCTTTAGTCAGATCTAATGTGAGACAAGGTGGCACAAATGGAATTATAGTAACTAATCAGAATGGTGAAAATGGCTCTTTGAACAAAGAACTCCAGGCTGTCCTCCAGTGGATGGTGGCTTCTCATTTCAATGTGCCCAACCTGACATTCTTAAATGACAGAGAAGGAGAACTGGCTGACCTTCCACAACTGGCTCAGAAAGCAACCCAAAAGGGCTACAGTGTGGGAGAAATTCTTCAGAAAGTAATGAGGTACCTTGAAAGAACAGAGATGGAGGAGGCAATGGGGAAACGGTCTCAGTGTGGACTGATCCGCTGGCTACATGGCAACTTGTAAAAGCCAATTCTTTCCCCTCACAGTGACGCAACACACTACAGGCACCTTCAACTGCATTTACCTAGTGGATCTGATAACCACAGTATGGCTGCCAACAACATATTGACTTCAACTTGGCAGCTCAGCAAGATCACCAATAAAAAAACATTTTTTTAAAGGTGAACTTAGGAGAAAGAGTCTTATTTTATTATTAGTCCAACATCGTTAAGAAATAAGAACCTGGACATGTATATTTGTGAAGTTGTATATACTCTTTTGATTTGTTACTTTGATCTCTGTGATTATAGTCTAATACTGCAGAAGCCATTAACTTCATACTTACTCACTATTGCACGTAAGTGCAATATAGTAACCTGAAACAATTTAGTAGATTTATGCTCAGAAAAGCTGCAGTGCATAGGTCAAGTGACATCTATAGGGTGTTAAAAAAGTCAAAATGGAAGCTATTTCTAGAGTTTCCACTCTTTTTTTTGTGAGTATCCCACATATGGCCCATATAAAAAAGAGGTGGAGTTTTGATTGTGCCACTGTAGGTGCCACCTTGCCTTTTTTTGTCCCCTCTGTAGAAGCCCTTGTAGACATTTTTCTGAAGAAAAAAAAGGCAGAGCTATCTTTTTAAAGCCTCAATCTTTTTTAGAGAGCCAACAAAGATGCAGGTTGTTCAATTCATTCCAAATCTTTTACATGCATGTAAAAGACAGGCACAGATTGAATGACCAAGAATTTAGCTGGACTTCCTAACCATAACCTTATTCATGTATGAAAAAGCTCTAAATAAATTATAGGCTTGTTCTGAAGGTTAGAGAAGCTAAACATCTGTCTCATAGGCGTCAATGAAAATTACGGATGTGTTTGTTAAAAACACATAATCTATAGTTACCAAATGCTCCCACACACTGTTTCTCAACCTGGGTAGCTTGAAGATACATGTATTTCAACTCTCACAATTGCCCAGCTAGCATATCCATGCATTTTCAAGTTGCCAAGTTTGAGAAACAGCATTGTAAACAATGGCATGGACACATTGTTTGAGAAACAGCATTGTAAACAATGGCATGGTGGCCTTACAGCTTCAGCGTACCTTGGAGGAAGCTAACTATCTTGACCCCTGCCAGTCTGGCTTCAGGCCCGGTTACAGCACTGAAACCGCTTTGGTCGCATTGACCGATGATCTCTGGAGAGCCAGAGATGGAGGCTATGCATCCATCCTGGTTCTCCTTGACCTCTCAGCGGCTTTCGATACCATCGACCATGGTATCCTTCTGCGACGACTGCGGGAGGTGGGGGTGGGCGGCACTGTTTTACAGTGGTTCTCCTCCTACCTCTCGGACAGGTCGCAGTCGGTGTTGGTGGGGAGGGAGAGATCGTCCCCGAGGCCCCTAACCTATGGGGTGCCGCAGGGTTCGGTTCTGTCCCCCCTGCTATTTAACATATACATGAAACCGCTGGGCGAGATCATTCGGAGGCACGGGATTAAGTACCATCAATATGCGGACGATACGCAGTTGTATCTGTCCGCCCCGTGCCAACTCAATGAAGCGGTGGACGTGATGAACCGGGGCCTTGAGGCTGTTAAAGACTGGATGAGAGCTAACAAACTGGTACTCAACCCGGAAAAGACCGAGTGGCTGTTGTGTTTTCCTCCCAAAAATTTGGTTAACGTTCCATCAATCAGGCTGGGGGGGCAAAATCTATTCCCCTCAGATAGGGTCCGCAACTTGGGAGTCCTCCTGGATCCACAGCTGAGTTTTGACCACCATCTGTCGGCTGTGACCAGGGGGGCATTTGCCCAGGTTCGCCTGGTGCGCCAGTTGCGGCCCTACCTGAACCGGGAGGCTCTCACAACAGTCACTCGAGCCCTTGTGATCTCTAGGCTGGAATACTGCAATGTGCTCTACATGGGGCTGCCCTTGAAGAGCATCCGGCGACTTCAGCTAGTCCAGAACGCGGCCGCGCGAGTGATCATGGGCGCACCACGGTTCGCCCATATAACACCAATCCTCCGTGAGCTGCGCTGGCTACCTGTTGATCGTCGGGTGCACTTCAAGGTCTTACTTACCACCTATAAAGCGCTCCATGGTAGTGGATCTGACTATTTGAGAGACCGCCTCCTGCCAATTACCTCCCTGCGTCCCATCAGATCGCACAGAGTAGGCCTCCTCCGAATTCCATCCGCCAGTCAGTGCCGACTGGCGACTACGCGGAGGAGAGCCTTCTCAGTTGCAGCTCCGACATTATGGAACAACCTCCCCGTGGAGATCCGTACCCTCACCACAGTCCAGGCCTTCCGCACAGCCCTCAAGAACTGGCTATCCCGTCAGGCCTGGGGATAGGATTACTCTCACCCCGCCCGAATGTTGAGTGAATGTTGTGTTTTTATGACCAATTTCCTTTAATCACGATTTTTTTTCTTTTTAAGTTTTGTCTTGCACCCCCTTCCCTTTATTGCTGTAAGCCGCCCTGAGTCCCCTCAGGGAAAAGGGCGGCATATAAATTTGCAATAAAACTAAAACTAAAACTAAACATTGAGTGCCTCCACTTGTGCTCTGGACCCGTGCCCCTCCTGGCTGGTTGCGAACAGCAGGGAGGTGACACGGGGCTGGATCCAGGCGATGGTGAATGCCTCCCTTCGGGAGGAGTTCTTTCCCCCTTCATTAAAGGCGGCGGTGGTGAGACCCCTCCTGAAGAAATCATCTTTGGATCCAGCCATCTTAAACAACTATTGTCCAGTCTCCAACCTCCCCTTCGTGGGGAAGGTTGTCGAGAAAGTGATGGCCTCTCAGCTCCGGTGGTCCTTGGATGAAACCGATTATCTAGACTCCTTTCAGTCTGGATTCAGGCCTGGCTACAGCACGGAAACCGCTTTGGTCGCACTGACCGATGATCTCTGGAGAGCCAAGGATGGGGGTCATGCCTCCGTCCTAGTGCTCCTTGACCTCTCAGCGGCCTTCGATACCATCGACCATGGTATCCTTCTGCGACAATTACGTGAGGTGGGGGTGGGAGGCACCGTCCTTCGGTGGTTCTCCTCTTACCTCTCGGATATGTCGCAGTCGGTGTTAGTTGGAGGGCAGAGATCGAACCCTAGGCCCCTGAAGTATGGGGTGCCACAGGGTTCGGTCCTGTGTCCCCCCTCCTGCTTAACATCTACATGAAGCCGCTGGGTGAGATCATTCGACGGCACGGGATAAAATACCACCAGTATGCGGATGATACGCAGTTCTATCTGTCCGCCCCATGCCAACTCAGTGAAGTGGTTGACGTGATGTGTCAGTGCCTGGAGGCTGTTAGGGTCTGGATGGGGGTTAACAAGCTTGCACTCAATCCAGACAAGACCGAGTGGCTGGTGTGTTTCCCTCCCAACAATTGGCCAAGTTTTCCATCTCTCAGGCTGTGGGGTCAAACTGTACGCCCCTCAGACAGGGTCTGCAATTTGGGAATCCTCTTGGACCCACAGCTGACTTTAGAACACCATTTGTCAGCTGTGACCAGGGGGGCATTTGCCCAGGTTCACCTGGTGCACTAATTGTGTCCCTACCTGAACCGGGAGGCCCTCACATCAGTCACTTGTGCCCTTGTGACCTCAAGACTGGACTACTGCAACGCGCTCTACATGGGGTAGCCCTTGAAGAGCATTCGGAGACTTCAGCTTGTCCAGAATGCAGCCGCGTGAGCGATTGTGGGTGCACCCCGGTACACCCACGTCACACCTATCCTCTGCGAGCTGCACTGGCTGCCTATTGGTCTTCGGATACCCTTCAAGGTGCTAGTCGTAACTTATAAAGCCCTTCATGGTATTGGACCTGGGTACTTGAGAGACCGCCTGCTGCCAATTACCTCCAACAGACCTATTAGATTAGGCCTCCTCCGAATTCCATCTACTGGCCAATGCCGATTGGCTACCACCCGGAGGAGGGCCTTCTCTGTGACTGCTCCGGCCCTCTGGAACGAGCTCCCCGTGGAGATTCGGACCCTCACCACCCTTCAGGCTTTCCGCAAAGCCCTTAAAACCTGGTTGTTCCAACAGGCCTGGGGCTGACAGATTCCCCGCCCCCGCTCGAATTGTGTGGTTGTTGAGTGTTTTTAAATTGTTTGTAGTTGTTGTCCATTGTTCTCCCCCTGTTTGTATCCCCCCCACTATTTTGGTTTGTGAGCCACCCTGAGTCCCTCTGGGAATAGGGCAGCATAGAAATGCAAATAAATCAAATAAATCAAACATGAAACAGCAATCATACAAACTTTAAAGCTTCTGATTGTGAGATGTATGTTTAAGCACAAATGGAACCTGGCTCTGTGTGCAAGAGAAAGACTATCTGGAATATCACTCTCAGCAAGATTGGAAAATGAGTCTATAGTAGAGTATGTACTGAGGCAATATTAGCAATATCACTCAAAACATCTGGAATCTTAGATTCCCCCCATCATTTTTGTCCTCCCAATATCACAAACAGAACTACATACATTTTAAATTTTTTTAAAAAATGATAAAAATAAATATCCTTTTTCAAAAACAGCAATGCAAAATCACTTTTAGGACTGAATACAGCTGCAGTAAGAAGCAGAGAGTGCTTAACTCCTATTCATTCTTCCTCCACTTCTACTTGCTTTGAAGAAGGATAAAGAAACTTTTTCTATTTTCTATTTATCTGTTTTTCTGCATTCTTACCAGAGGTGGGTTGCTGCCAATTTGGTCTGGATCGGGAGAACTGGTAGTAAAAGCACACACATCCACAAGCGAACTGGTAGTAAAAATAATAGAAACCCACCACTGATTCTTACCCCACAGATCAACAGATTAAGAGAGTTGGAAGGGACCTTGCAGGTCATCTAGTTCACTTCAGAGGTTGGTTGCTGCCGGTTTGGCCCAGGTTGGGCAAACCAGTAGCAGCAGCAGTGGGAGGCTCCGCCCACCCACCCGGACGCTTCTGTGCATGCACAGAAGTGTCGCATGTGCAAGCAATCACAGAAGTGCACCCGAACCGGTAGTAACAAAATTGGTAATCCACCACTGGTCCACTTGCCACACTACATCAATAATTTTGTTTGTCCTCTTCCAAAACATTGTTTTAAAAATAGTTTTATCTCAGGTACCAAAGTTTGCTGATGATATATAATTATTTCCTCAAATGGATACAAAGGAAATGCAGATTTTCTAAAGGAGTAGAACTGAGAAAGAAATTCAGGAGGATTCTCTGGGTGACTGCCATCCATCTTTGATATCATCTGATGTGATTGCCCCATGGTGCTTAAATTAAGCCTTGGCCTTTACTTACTTAGTGATAAAGACGGGGTCAGAGGTGGGTTCCTACCAGTTCGCACCTATTCGGTAGAACCGGTTCGTCAAATCTACCGAACTGGTTAGAAGAGGTTCCACCAGTAGACCCGGAAGGCCACACCTATAGAAGAGGTTCCAAAATTTTTTGAAACCCACCACTGGATGGGGTCCTCCCAACTATTCAGTGGGCTCTTCAATTTTACTCATACTTTAGATGATTCTGCCATTTGTTACAATACCCCAGCCATATTAGCAATGAAAAATTATGACAAACGAATGGATGTGAGAAAAGGCATGTGTTGTATCTTTGTTCATTTAGAGAAGTATATGATAAACTGAATGGGCTTGAATTATGGATTCCACGGCATTAATAAGGAGTTGATGGTTTGTGTTAAATATGACAATAGTGGTATATGATGGAAGTAAGACTGTGTGAGTGTAAATGGAATATAGGTAGTTCTCACTTACTAATCACAATTCACAGCAGCAACATGACTTATGTCAGTTCTGGCTGCAGTTATTAAGCAAATCACAGCAGGCGGTTAAGTGCAACACCATGTTTCTACGACTTGCGACTTCCTGCCAGCTTCCCCACTGACTCTGCTTGTCAAAAGCCAGCAGGGAAGGTTGCAAGTGGTGATCATGTGAGCACAGGATGCTGTAACTGCTGTAAATGTGCACCAGTTTCCAAGTACCTGAATTGTGATCACATGATCTTGGGAACACTATGACGGCTGCAATTCATCCTAAATCTCATTTTTCAGTGTCATTGTAACTTTGAACAGTCCCTGAATGAGGGGTTGGTAAGTGTGACCTACTTGTAATGGGAAATGTTTCAACAAATTGATCAGGGAATAACACAGGGAATGTGATATCCCTTAGTTATTTTATACGTTTGTACCAGGAGAGAAATCCAGGAGAGAAATCCACTTACCTTTGCTACCAGTTCAGTAGCAATGTGAGCGCAAGCACCACCTCCATATATGCACAGAGCATCAAAAAGGTATGGTAAGCTAAAAGCGGGAGGGGGGAAAATCCTCTGTGCCACGCAATTTATATTAGCTAGATATATTTATATTTCTAATTATATTAGAAATGCTGCTTTCTGTCTAATATAAATCATGCGTCACAGATGATCGCTGGAAAACCGGTTTGCCCAAACTGGTTTCATTTATTTTACTACTGGTTTGGGGGAACCAGTAGCATTTTTACTACCAGTTCAGGTGAACTGGTCCGAACCGGTAGCATTTCACCCCTGGCTTATACATATGTTTATGTGTAAATGTTGATTTTTGAGGTGTGTTTGTTGGAGATGTGAATATACATGGACTTATACTTTCATATAAAAATAATGTTGTGTTTAGAAGTCAGATGTTTCACAGTGGAATGCAATGAGAAATGTGGATCTGAAAATTAATGCATCAAAGACCAAAATACTTGTGCCTGAGAAAATAATTGGAGTGAATCGTTACAAGCTATACATCTAGAAGAGGGAGATTGGTTGGTATGTATAGCATACTGACTGGGGAGAGAACCTACACATCTTTAAGTTGCCAAGGTTCAGAAACACTGCCTTAAAATAGAATGCTTACCAAAGATGGAAAAAATGAATGAAGAGGTTTTATGAAAATGTTCCGTGAGGGCAAAGGCAGAAGCACAGGGCCTGAGAGCAGACTGATCCATTGCAAAAACAATGCATCACTGTCAACTGTTTCTCCCACCCAAGAACAAATGGCCCTCAGCTTGTCACAAAAAATGGGCAGGATAAAGAAATGTCAGAGTTGAACCTTGGTCCTGCAGATATAAAGCTTGAGTTTCAGAGTCTGCGGTTGCTGCCTTTCTTTGTACAATATCAGATTTTCCTAGAAATAAAATTAACTTATCAAGAACTAGGTGTCTTCTATTTCCACATTGGACTGGGTGAAATTTGACATCCTGATGTAGGGGTTGTAACATATGGTCTGTTGCAGTGGTGGGTTTCAAAATTTTTAGAACCTCTTCTGTAGGTGTGGCCTGCTTTGTGGGAGTGGCTTAGCAGCCATGTGACTGAGCGGGAGTGGCTTGGCAGTCATGTGATTGGGTGGCCATGGCCAACTTGTAAAATGTGGTGAAACTCATTTAACAACGCTCTTGCTTAGCAACCAAAATGTTGGCTCAGAAACTCTGGCATTTGAAGCATGCAAGTCTTAAAGCTGTCAAGTTACAAGACCCTTGCACCACTAGCCCTTTAGAAAAAAACCCTAGGGGTGTTCAAACTTGACAGCTTTAAGACTTGTGGACTTCAACTCCCAGAATTCCTCCTCTCACTCTTCATCTTGATGATGTGCAGACGGGCGGGGGGAGGGAGCTAGAACCGGTTCTAAATGGCACGGTAGATTTGTGGAACCTCTTCTTATAGAAGAGGTTAGAACTGGCAGGAACCCACCCCTGGTCTGTTGCAAGGAATTAATGTTTGTTAAAGGAAGCAAAAATAACTATGCAAGAGGTTTCATGTCTACTTTTTAATATGGAAGTAAGATTTGGCCCTAAGTATAAATGCATATGTAGCTAAGAATCCAATACTTAGATTAAACTATTTTATTAATTGATTGCAATAGTTTTACTAATGCTTTAGGGCAGTAAATGGGGCTTTGTGCATGAGTGGAGGGCTCTTGTCCTCACACGCAAAGCTCCACTTGTGCAAGCAGAGAGTGCTCGTGTACGAAGCTCCATTCATGCAAACTGAGCTTTGCGCACGAGTGCCCTCTGCTTAAGCAAGGGGAGCTTTGTGCATGAGCCCAAGCCCTCTCTGCTCAGCACCCTCCAATCGCACAAGTAGAGATTAACATGTTTGTGCTTGCTCATCACTTGCGTGGCCCAGTTTCAAACAAGCCATGACCTGGTAGTGGGCTGCTCCCTGGGAGTTGGAGGACCCCTGTTTTAAGGACTTGTCTTGTCTTGAAGAGTAGAGAAGGATATGGAATGGCTAGTTAAGTGCTTTGCAACTGTCTGTTTTGTTGAATGTGAGAGTTGGAAGATCAGTGCCCAGCTCCATAAAATTCAAAAGATCCGGACAGATAATTGTCTAGTTTCTATATGAACATACATGGAACAGAGCCCATGCCCATCACCTCTCTGGGTAATTGGTATCATTGTCAAATAACTTTTACAGTTAAGAAAGTTTCTCCCTCCTCCCACCAATTTGGAATCCACATTCCTGTAATAGAAATACATTATTCCATGTCCTGTACTTTGGAACAATGAATTGGATGGAGGTGAATTTAGGACACAATGTTCTTGAAAGCACGTCTACATAATTGTAAGGCTTCAAAATAGATTATGGATTATAGTGCAAATAACACATCTCCAGCAATCTCACTATTCTTATGGCTGTCATAGCAATCAACATTCTGTATTTTTCAAGAGAAATCAAAAGAGGAAATATTTGCATTTTATATTCTTTGCATCCTTCCAAAGAAATAAATAGCTTTGGATATACTCCTCTGCAGTTGCTCCTATATTTCCAACCATTTCTGAGCACTACAATGGTCCAAGTATTAAACATATTCAGTACTTGCATACATAAATATACTTTACAAGTACTTTAGGATATATTGGTTTTTAAGAAATATAAAAATATTCACAAGCTATGGGGAGATATCCCCTCCCCAAACCCGTAGATATCTAGTTAATGAAAAAATGGTGGAATATGCAGTAGTTTTGAACAACATTGAGTTTTATGCCTAAAGGCATTGGGCATAATTGATCTATACCATTACATTTCCCTGCCATAACAAATACTTTTGGCAATGGTACTACAATACCTTACCCAGGGGTTTATGTCTTGTGTCACATGTCATGAAAGATAGTAATGAATGTTCAACACTGTGTTAGGTTCACTGATAGCTATAGAGAAAATAGCAGGCAAAGCAGGGAACAAAAAGACTAAAAAGGCAATGGCTAATAGCAAGAAAGTTGAAGAAAGAGATACAGGGACTAATTGTGGCTGCATAAGACCAAGCCTTAAAAACAAATGCATACAAAGGCAGTATTGATAAGACAGCAAAAGATACTAAATGGAGACTGAAGAAATAGTGGATCACCCAAATAGCTGCTTGCAAGAAGATTGCACAGCCTGACTACAAACAATGGATTGAGAAAGTAGCAACAATGATGCCTTGAAAACTCTGCAAGAAATAACATTGCAAGTTAAGAACTGGGAAGACTGCAAAATAGACAAAATAAGCTAAATTGCTCTGGACTTTAGAATTCAAATAGATAAGCACTTGTCATATGATATTCCAGAATTAACAATTTTTAGTAAGAAAGACAATCAAGTCAGAATAGTGGATGTTGTACTAACTGGAGACAGCAGAATAGAAGAGAAAGAACTGGAGAAAATCACAAAATACAAAGACCTGCCAATAGAAGTAGAAGACTGTGGCAAAAGAAAGCAATGGTAGTATCAATAATAATAGGTTCCTTGAGTGCAATCCCAAAACATTTGGAGTACCACTTGAACAACATCAGCATGACAAAATCAGTCTGGAGAACTGGTAGCGGAAATTTTGAGTAGTTCAGGGAACCAGTAAATACCACATCTGACTGACGCCAGCCCCATCTATTCTCTGCCTCCTGAGTCCCAGCTGATCGGGAGGGAATGGGAATTTTGTAGTATCCTTCCCCTGGAGTAGGGTGGGAATGGAGATTTTACAGTATCCATTTCCTGCCACGCCCACCAAGCCACACCCACAACCAGTTATATTTTTTTATATAACAGTTATATTATATTTTTTTAATCCCGCCACTGGTCTAAACATGTGGCTGACAATGGAAGCAACCATAAATTGATTTAAAAAATCAATTATAAATTGAAACTTGCAGACAAAGTGGACTATGTTGGTAGGTTCAAACTAAAAACTGTTAAGACCACATTCCATGGAAACAAGCTGCTATTTCACTTCTAATAAAATCAGTTGTGAGGATATATAATGTATTAATCCTCAAATTGGATTAGGGGGAGGAGATTGGTGTATTTGCATACAATTGTGCAATTATATTAAGCATAATATCTAGCCAGTAAATAAAGAGACAGTGAAACACTATTGGGCTGTTTCTCCTAAATAGGTAGATGTTGTGCTTTTAAACTGGTGTCATCATGCACTATGCAACACAAACATTGGAAGAATAAACAGCCCAGCCTAGAAAGCAAACTCGACTGAACTCAGTGGAAAATATTAGCTGGGTTCAAATATCATACTAGGATATTAAACACATGCTTTGTTTAATAAATCACAGTGGCTTTCTGCTTAGGCATACACTTTTGCATCTAAAAGTTTTGATGACTTTAAAAAGTTGGATTCATACAGTGTAATAATTTTTAAAGCTACCACTTGAATTGAAATCTAAAAAGGGGAATGGCCTGGCATGTATCACATCAAAGTTACGTTGTTTGGAATATCACATGCCATTCATACACACACACACACACACACACACACACACACACACACACACACACACACACGAGATTGCTTCAAAAGCTCTTTAAATATCACTTGTGAATGTGTGTTATATATTGTCAATTAATGATTTAGTTTGATTTTGGATGCTTTTGAAAATTGTATGCCAAGAAGGAATGAGTTTTTTGGGGATTTTTTTCAATTTCTGCTGCTTTCCAACATCTTCACAGAAACTACTATATCAAATTTGCTCTTCTAGGCACAATTGGTGCAGAATTTGACAGATAAAATTCCTCTTGTCCTGATCTCTCACCCACAAATTTAGTCACCTTCTTTTTTTAACTTATACCTCTATACAGAATTTTAAATCCTGTCCTGTTTGCTTCCTGTGTTCCCAACATATTCTTGTGAAGTAGTATCTGCAAATGTAATTAAAATTCTGTTTACTCTGTTCTCTTAATATACAACTGCAGATTAGCAATCATGCAGTGAAGATCACCCAAATTTAATACTTTTCACATTTTTTCCATATTGCCCTTTCATTATGGAATAGTTGTGGCTCCTATGCGAATATATAGACTTTACATTATTTCACTGTGCATTTAAAACATGGAAATGGAACACACCCAGAATGTAAAAGCATCTGACTGATTTCATCTCTATGCAAGCTCCGTTTTATTTCTGAGATTTTCATCTATAAGTGTATCATGAACTGAATCAAAAGATCATTTTCCCCTAGTAATAATACAGGCAGGATATGCATGCAATAATACATTTATACTTGTTCCCTACAGAGCTCAGAGTGTTATTCTGACACTAATTTAGAATTTTGGAAGACCAGAGTTGTTTAGAATTAATGAAAGGAGGTTGATAATCTCTTCCTGCATCTGATCCAAATGTACACATATAATTTGTACCTTGTATGAATTCCAGAAAGGAATCCCGTGTACAATAGCAACTATGACTCACCCTAACTTTAAAGTTTAGCAAGGAACTCTCCCCCATTTTAAAGACTTTGGGGGAAGTAATGAAAAGCCACAATAAAATGCCTGCTTTCAACATCATTCTAGTCCATTCTGAGCAAACAGAACTAAAGCCAGCTTTCCAGCAAACACAAAAAGACTGTTTTGGAGCAAAAAGTAAGCGTAGCTCGTAGTTTAGCATAAACATTCTGAACAGTGTAGTCTTTCATGTGATAATTCAAATATTTCATTATTAGCATTGTCCATCAATTGGATGAAAGAGTTCCTTTTTTGACATGGATTTTATCATAAGCTGTTTATTCAATTTGGAAAAAGCATGAATACATACTTTATTGTATTCATTTCATTTCCATGCAGCCCATTCCCAAAGGCTAAGATACTTTAACATAAGAAAGGTCATGGAAGGAAAATGGTTCTATCTCTACAGCTTTGGCTCTTTGGATCCAATGGAAAAACTTCTCATAAATGTCTAAAGAGCCTTCTGAACAAAATAACAGAGAAATATGTTTAATAGTTATAAAACTACATGCAATTATTTTATTTTTAAGAATTGAACAGGATCTGCACTGAGTGCTTTACAACATTATTCACAAACGTTTGCACCTGTTTACATAATCCACAGTCCTGTGATTATTGGGAGAAACACAATACAGTGAGAAAAAAGGATAAATATAAACTCAATAGGAAATAATTGATCATAACCTGAGGAATCATCTTTTTCTAAGAGTCTCTCTATCCACCCAATTTGATCCAGCAGATTGGGCATGTTGCACATCCCAACAGCTAAAGACTGTCAACTTGCAGGAATCAGAAAAGCTTTCTCTGCTATAGATTTGTAGAATATTGTCAGCCTCTGCTTTGCTGCTGCTTTGGCTGCCATTGAAAGGGGAAGGGGGGGCATGGTATTTGGGAGGGATTTACTACTTGTGCTGGAGGAAGATTCTGGAGTTATGCTGCCTGTCTTACTGCGCATGCGGAGGAGGATTCCCGCCAAGGCCAACGGCACCGACATTCCATCTTGGTGATGCCTTTCGAAGTTATCTCACACCTGTCACTTGGGAGAATTATGATTGGACTGTAACTGGGATGCCAAGGGGTGGGGAATGGGTTATTCTATATATCATTCGCTTTCGCGCCTAAATAATCAGTCTTCGCTTTGCTACGCTTCTGATCATTTATAATTAGTAAAAGTACACTTGATTTCTATCAATGGAGTCTCGTGGTTTTCTTTCCTAATTATTCAATGGAGGAGTGCTGACAAATATAGTATTCTCCCCTCAGATTAGAATGGCTCCAATCCTGTTGGCCTTTGGCAAAGTTTAAGAATTTGGTTATGTACTCAAGCCTGAGACTTGGAATATGTTAAGGGCAGTTTCTTGACTTAAGTGATAGTTGGCTAACTATCTCAGCTACTGTATGTATTTATTTTGGATGTTTTATTGTTTTGGAATAACAGTTGTATAGTTTTATAACTGTTAACTGCCAGAGCATTTTTCTGGGATAGATGGGTATAAAAATTGACCAAATTAAGAAATAAATTTATTTCAACATGCAGAGTTAAATTTTTCCTGGCTTTAAATTTGAAAAAAAAAAGGCTCAGGTGCTGTTTTTAACAAGCAGATGCTATTTTGAAACTCTGTAAAGCTCATCATGTTTAAAAATAGGATAGTAGTCAAAATATTCTAGTTTCTAAACTATCTGCAAAATGAAACTGCATTCAATGCAATTTACTACCTGAGACAAAGCAGTTAATAAATAATGGATAAATGTTTATACCACATTTTCTATATTAGCTCAAAGCAGGATACAGGGGGTCTTTCCTGTGTGTTACTTATACAGCCAAATGTATTTAGTATGTGTTAAGCTGGCAGTTACAATTAAGGCCCCATTCTTTTGCATTTGCATATGATACTGCACAAGGGCTGGTGATTTATTTTATGTTGGTGATTACGACTGCCATCTTGATTTTTTTTAAACATCCCCATAGATGCTTCTGTCTACAAAGAATTCTATGAGTTAGTTTGGACTAAGGGAGAACAATTGGTCCAATGAGTTCTGTGATTAAAGAGTTTCTTTAATCCAGATCCAATCCCTTTATACACCGCAGAGACCTTCAAACAGTGGCTCAATTCCAAAATAAGTTCTTTAGTAGGCATCTTCAGACTTTAAACATGAACAGTCATGGGTTTAATAGAATGTTTATTGCAGGTCAATGACCACAGCAAACATAGTCAAACAACTATCCTCAGACAGCTCCCCAAACCAAGAGATTTATGATGATGGGTCCTACAGATTAATATTTGTTGTGACTGTACAATTTCTCCATCTCTGCTATCCAAAGTATCATTTACTTTGCTTAATGATAAGGCTGAATCAGGACTGAATGGTCCTTAACGGTCCTCTGCAAACATTTCCCCAGTTTTATCTTTACAAGCTAGCATTTGTCTTTCAGATCAAAAAATATAACTAAGTATAAGATAAATAACAGCTTTATGGGAAAGGGAGAGGGAGGTAGGGGTTAATCAAGAAAACTACATAAGGACAAGGGTTAGAATATCAAATTATTTTTTAAAAAGCCTACTCCTGATGATTCAGGCTCTGTTTTTATCAGTACTTTGCAGCTGCTATTAAAGCATAGCAACTGTGGAAGATCTGATTCACAATCTCTTTAGTAAGAGAAGAAATACATAGTTACCAACGAAACAATCCTCTTACAGCGGGGAATAAATAATGTATCTGTTAAAATATTGTTTCCTTGCCAAAAAAAGGGAGCTATTTCAGTATGCATGGGTAGTGTGTGCATGCATGTGGAGAACAGGCTCATGCATTTTGTGTTTAGATACCTATGAGAAATTGTGAGGGTTTGTTATTGTCTCTAGTCTATATTGTCTCCTGTTGCTGTTGTGCTGATGCTGGGCTTAGAGGGGAGGGGGATGAAAATAGCATAGGTGCCAGCAATTGTCTGGGCAGCCTGCTCTCCCACGTAAGTATCAAGAGTATCATGGAATTTTTTCCAAGATGCAGCTGGCAACTACTTTGGCTGGCAACAGAGTTTTTATTTGTTGAGCAGTTCTATAGGTGATTTGGTCTCATTTGATTGGATGAGAATGTTACTGTTTGCACCAAGAAAACAATACGTATATACTCTAGGACAGGGGTGTCAAACTCAAGGCCTGAGGGCTGGATCTGGTCCATGGGGTGCTTAGATCTGGCCCATGGGGCCACTCTGTAAACAGTGAAGGACCAGCTGCTGTCAGTGAAAATGGAGCTCAGGAGGGCTGCACGTGGCCCTGCTGAGCTCCATTTTTGCTGGCAGTGGGATGCAGGAGGCAATTGCAGACAAAAATGGAGCTAGGGAGCCTATTTTCACTGGCAGAGTTCTCGGGCCGCCACTGGCCCCCCTGACATGAGTGACATCGAGCTGGCCATGTTCATCCCAGCCACACCCACCCTGGCCCCCTGAGGTCAAACACAACCTTGATGCGGCCCTCAATGAAATTGAGTTTGACACCCCTGCTCTAGGGAAACAGGCAGGGTACAGCTTTCTGAATTCTCCCAACTCTTTAATTAGCAGTGGCCATATGAAGCATTTATATTTTCTTTTTGTAACAAAGTTATATGCTGTGCAGACATGTAAGCTGAACACTGTGTGTACATGTGCAATACAATACAAAGTACAGGCCGGGCAAGATATGCTGCTTTTACTGCCATTTTTAAGCGAGTCACCGTGGTTAGTATGTTGAATCTGACTTTCCTTATGACTTTGCTTGGCAGGAACCCCCCCCCCCCGGGAAATTGGTGATCACATGACCCTGGAATCCTGCAACCTTTCATAAATACATGCTGGTTGCCAAGCGCCTGAATTTTAACAAATAACACATAATGAGGGCACTGCAACAGTTGTAAGTACAGGAATTAGTTGTAAATCACTTTTTTCGGAACTGTTGTAATTTTGAAAGGTTGTTAAACAATTGGTTGTAAGTTGAGGATTAGCTGTACTACATCATCAAGACACAGGCTCCACACTCCTATATGCATGTTCATCTCCTGTAGGACAAGGTTGAATGTATTGTATGGCTATTATGAACTCCCGGCATTATGCTGCTTTAAATTGTGTTGGTCAATACTGTTAAAATAAAATATATTCTGCTAATTCAGAAAAGGGAACCCATTTTCAACATCCTGTTCTACCCTGAAGATAATGCAGATTTGGCTAATAAAAGGTGTGAGGTGATGTCAGAGAAAAAAGGAGAGCAGAGATGAGTTTGACAAATTAGCTCCTGTTTCTGAGTGAAGCTTTGAAAACAAGGTCTCATAATAACTGGACAGAGTGTTGAATTAATGTAAGCAAATGCCTTGAGAAATTTTGAATTTTGGCTCTAGTTAGTAGGCCAGTGATAAGAGATTGTGTGAGTTCTAGTTTAAAACATTGTGGGTCACTCCCCAATTTTAAACAAATATATACCAATGCATGAGCATAAGTTCTAATATAACTTATATCAGTTTTATTGCATAAAACAGGAAAATAAACTGCATTGCACAAAACTTACACCTTTTTCATACCTACGTCTAAAAGCCCAAACTGCAATAGATGACAGCAAGGAGTTAAGAGTCTGGGGTATTACTTTTTAATGGTTGTTGGGCACATAAATGGAACATTTGCAAATGACTTTTTTCTCCTGTGACTTCCACAGCATAGTTTTACTAGGTAGCAGCAATGCACTGTTAGTGCTTATTCAGCATGGGCTTGATCATAATAGGTTGATAAGCTGACAGTGCATCTTCTATTCTATTTCATTTGGCCATGCAATTCCCTCTGGGTAACTTTGGGCCAGTCGCTCAGTCTCAGTCCTTGATCAGAAGGCTGAAAAATATTTATTTACTAACCCACATTGGACTATTGATTATGGCCCCTAACTTTAACAAAGAGACCTTCAACTTGCAAGTGGTTTAATCAGGATCATCATCATGTATAGGTTTATAGTTCTACTGTTTTCTTTTTCAGAATTATTGAGACTCAAACAAACTCAGGCAGCATTTCAGAATTATTGAGACTCAGGAAGTATACAATTATTTAATTAATTAAATAAATTATCTATTGTTGCAAAATGGAATTCAGCCCAGAAGAGAGTGACCAAAGAAGTGGTAGGTTTCAAAGTTATTCCCTGAATGCTGATTGCATTGATTGTGAAAATAGTTTGATGTGGAATCACTTACAAAGAGACATGGTTAATTCTGGATGCTGTATGTTTAAGCAAATGCTGGATGACTATCAGTTTGGGATGCATTGATGCAACCTGAAAAAAAAAATTTCTGTTCTGACCCCCCTCGTCCCACACTCAAACACTCCAAGCCAAAGATACTTTATGGAATTTATTCACAGACAGACAGGTCCTTGGCAGCAAACCGGCACAGATAAGCCCTGGCAGCAATCCAGCCTGCCAAGCTCACAATATTGTTCATCAAACATTAGTTAATGCGTTGACTTCTGCAAAAAGGGTGTGTGCACAAGCCGTCCTTTTATAGTCTGGAGAGGAGCCTACTGACCACCAGCTGAGTGCAATTATCTCCTGTAACTGCGCAACTGTTCCTGATGCCTATTAGCTCTTCAGTGCCGGGCATCCAGGAACAACTCACTGTTGGCGTTCGGATCACTCTCCCTTGTCTCCTCCCCGCTGGTCCAAGGCTCAGGCACTTCCTGGTGGCCAACCAGCCTCTCTACGCCCTGCTTGGAGTCAGAACACTGTCCAGGGTCCTCCACATCCTCCAGAGCTGACTCATAGGGCCCCTCGCTGTCGGAATCTGGTGGCAGCTCCAACGGCTCCTGCTGGGCCACAACATATTTCATAATAATGTTTGGAGATCTCTGAGAGCAATCTCTTTTTGGGAGTGGGTGCTGCCTTCTCCTAAGGTTATGCAATCCTTTACAACAGTGTAAAGTGTGGATTCTGTTAGTATGTTGACTCTTCAGTAACAGGTATTTAAAATATTCGCTGTGTGAAAATTTTCCAAAGCCAAATCTGATTAAGAGGTAAGCAATACAATTGTCAATATCTGTTGCATCTGGAAGAAAGGACAAGTGGCAAAAACATGCTACTTAATTGTAATTTTCATCTCTTGGGTGTAATGTGTTTCTATCTATAGTATAATAATAATTTCTAAATTTGCATCTATTTACATAAATTTGTCTAAGCACATTTTGTGGAAATCAGTGCTGACTTTTGCCCTCTTTTACCCTATTTTTATTAATGATGCTATCGATTTAAATCTTAATTAATATTGTTTAAAAGTGGCCTTGAGTTCTGCTTGTGCTATATGGAGAAAATTGCTACAACTCAAAGAAAGAAGTTCTGGCAATAGTGTAAGATTGCAAAGCAGGGGTGGGTTGCTGCTGGTTTTATTACCGGTTTGCAACCTGCGTGCAACGTACACATAGCAATAGCAATAGCAGTAGACTTATATACCGCTTCATAGACCTTTCAGGCCTCTCTAAGCGGTTTACAGAGAGTCAGCATATTGCCCCCAACAATCCGGGTCCTCATTTTACCCACCTCGGAAGGATGGAAGGCTGAGTCAACCCTGAGCCGGTGAGATTTGAACCGCTGACCTGCTGATCTAGCAGTAGCCTGCAGTGCTGCATTTAACCACTGCGCCACCTTGGCGTGCAAGATGCATGCTACACATGTGCGCACTGTTCAATGTAAATTATTCTTCACACATGCGCAGAACAATTTACAGTGAACTGCGCACATGCAGTCACTAAAGTCCAAAATGGCGGCAGCCAAGTGGCAGGGAGGGAACCAGTTCGGGGCGTGGCAGGCCTGGGTCGCTGCCAGTTCTGCAACCCAGGCCTGAATTTCACTACCAGTTCACCTGAACTGGGAGCAACCCACCTCTGTTGCAAAGTGGTCTGCTCCTGTATCACATTCTAAGGTTTTTCCTAACAGATAATACTATAAATCATTTACTTTTTCTCTAAATTCCTCCCATGAATTTCAGTGGATTATTTTTTTATACCTTTTCTGCAATTGACATAATGTTGTGAACTTGAAAATGAATAATCCAATAGTTATATCCGTCCGTCCATCCATCCCTCCATCCACCCATCCATCCCATTTCAACATGCTGGTTATTAAAGCTCCTACATGGCACAGGCCTAGTTATCTGTAGTTACCTTTCCTTGAGGGTATATCTTCATCCTAGTAAGTTGGGTAAACTCAAGATTCTCTCTTTCCGTTAAAATATTTAACTTGCAGAGACCTCGGAGAGGCACCTTCTCCAGGCGTTTGGAATAGCGCTCCTGTCAGGGTTCCAAGTAATAGATCCATTGCAAGCAAGAACTCCGAGGCAGATAGATTCCTCAAATAATAGCTTTATTGGAAATATCAAATTGGCACATATCTAGTGAAAACCAACTTTGAAGGGGCCCTTGGCTTTCACCTAATTAAAAGTAAAAGCTTTCCCCACAGTCCCAAACAATCAGTCACATGGCCCAATCAATGCAGCGTCCACTGGTCCGGTGACATCACTCCTCCTTCTTCCAGCCAGGTGTAAGAACATCCTTGGTTCCCAGGACAAAGTATTTTATTTTGACTACACATCCCCAGCTGTCTCTAATTCCCTCCCCCCATCCCTATCCCTCACCCAGTGTGGGAACACTGAAGCTCCAAGATGGCTTCAGCCAGGTCAGGTTCAGGGTTGACAGTTCCATTGAAATCTATAAAGATCTGGTTCTGTCCCAGCATTGGGCTAGGAGGGGTTTAAAAATGGAGGCCATTTGGCCTGGTGAGAAGAGTATTGTTTTTACCTCTATTTTAGATAATTGAGAGCTACTTAGGATGATCAGCTAGGCGGTCATCTAAATAACATAAACAAATAAACTCTGCTATTTAGCACATATTGTTAGCCGGTTTGGGTATATACAGATATGTGTGTGTGTGTGTGTGTGTGTGTGTATGTGTGTGTGTTTTTTATTTGTGCTAATAAATAAATAAAGGGAGACTAGTATAGATCTATTTCAAGCTATTTAGCTCTCATCAGCTAGCCATACCCTTACTGGGATTTGAACCTGGGCTATATTACATACTAGGCAGACATCTTAGCCACTAGGCCACAGGCTCTTATCCGTTATCAGTGAAGCCAGGGTGAAAGGTATCTATTAGATTTTTACAACCCCTGGTAAGCCCCAATTATGGGAGGAAGCTAACTGCTTCCATCATTTGTCAATCAGCTCGTCACAAGAGTCCATCACGACAGAAACCCAATATTTTTACTGTTGCCTTTGTTATATTTTGTGTTTTTTTTATTTGTGCTGATAAATAAATAAAGGGAGACTAGTATAGATCTATTTCAAGCTATTCAGCTCTCATCAGCTAGCCATACCCTTACTGGGATTTGAACCTGGGCTATATTACATACTAGGCAGACATCTTAGCCATTAGGCCACAGGCTCTTATCCATTATCAGAGAAGCCAGGGTGAAAGGTATCTATTAGATTTTTCTAATATATATATATTAGAAAATATTTATCAGCACAAATTTAAAAAAACACAAATATAACAAAGGCAACAGTAAAAATATTGGGTTTCTGTCATGATGGACTCTTGTGACGATCCGATTGACAGATGTTAGAAGCAGTTAGCTTCCTCCCATAATTGGGGCTTAAATATATATATATAAGATTTCTTTTACAACCCCCGGTATGCCCAAATATGGGAGGAAGATCACTACTTCCATTCTCTGTCCTTCGGCTCGTCACAAGAGACCATCCAGGCAGAAACCCAATATTTTTACTGTTGCCTTTTTGTTACATTTTGTTGTATTTGTGCTGATAAATAAATAAAGGGAGACTAGTATAGATCTATTTCAAGCTATTTAGCTCTCATCAGCTAGCCATACCCTTACTGGGATTATATATATAATATATATATATAATGTGCATTATACACTCCTCAATCCAAGGGTGCTTCAGACAGTTATTTAAGCCTTGGTCAGCTCACAACTGGATTGTTGCATTGTGCTCTATATGGGGCTGCCCTTGACCACTACTTAGAAGCTACAGTTGGTTCAAAATATAGTGGCATGAGCAGTAACAGGTACCTCTTGGTACGCCCATGTGTCATCACTACTACGTGAGTTACATTGGTTCCCAGTCAGCTTCTGAGTGCAATTCAACTAACTGATAATTGCCTATAAAGCCCTGTTTTGTTCAGGGCCTGGACATCTGGGAGACTTCTTGTCTCCAGCTGTTTCTGCTCACCCAGTATGTTCCAGCAGAATGAATGCACAGCAGGTCCCCTCCATTAAAGATTGGCATTTTGTGGGACTTAGGAAGCAATGCCTTTTCTGTGCAGTCGCCAGGCTCTGAAAGGGCATCCACACAGAGATGATGTCTCTCCTGCAACGTCCTTGACTTGCGACCAGTTTTAAGTCCTTGACTTATGACTGGCCGCAAGTCCTCGACTTACAACTGATAGCCTGGCAACCAAAGGCTCGCGCCTATTGGCTAAGACGCACCTGGCTGGAAGTGGGCTTTTACTTTGTTCCTATTGGTTGCTCTGCTTGACAGCTCCTGTATAAATAGCTGTCAAGCAGAGCAAGGTGCTGAAGTTGTTTATAGTTAACTTGTGTGCTGTTCTTTGTTAATAAACGCTGTTCTGGTTATCTCACCGAGTCTGTCGTCTATCCGTTGGTCCAGACTTCAATACTGGCAACACAGATGGGATTCTGAGAAACCCCCAACCTCG
Organism: Thamnophis sirtalis; assembly: GCF_051295495.1. Lineage (NCBI taxonomy): Eukaryota > Metazoa > Chordata > Lepidosauria > Squamata > Natricidae > Thamnophis > Thamnophis sirtalis. The sequence continues at coordinate 56,343,819 of NW_028261389.1, read as the reverse complement.
GCTAGAGAAAAGACAAGAATTTTTTTTTCTCTCATTTTCTCCTCATCGTTGTCCTAAGGCAATCTACATGGCTTCGCTTCCCCATTTTGCCCCTTTTGGTTCAACCACTGAATCATGGGCCGGCTTTTGGGAGCGATTCAAATGCTTTTTGATAGCCAATAACGATCACCAGCCTGAGGACAGGAAATGTGGTTTTCTGCATAGCTTGCATGAAGGTCCTCGCTATGTCGAATGGCCCAAACTGGATAAGGCCATCACGACATGGGTTGCCAGCTGCAGGCCCTGCCAAGAATCCCAGCCGGCACCCCCTGCAGCACTGGTCAGAGAATGGGAATTGCCCAGAGGACCCTGGTCTAGGGTCCTCATTGATTATGCGGGCTCCTGGCCAGAACTTCCTGGTGGTTGTGGACGCCTACTCTAAATGGGTAGAACTCCTCTTAATGACGTCCACCACCACCGAGGCCACTATAGGGGGACTGCGGTGCATCTTTTTGATGCATGGGTTTCTGGATATCCTGGTCTCAGACAATGGGGCCCAGCTTACAGCTGCAGTGTTGCAGAGGTTCCTAGCCAGCCTGGGAATCTACCATGCCCTCACTGCCCTGTAACACCCTGCTTGCAATGGCCAAGTGGAGCGAGCTGTCCGCTCGACCAAAGAAGCATTGGAGAGAATGGACCAGGGAGGCTGGCCAGACAAGGTGGCAGCCTATCTCCTTAGCCAACACGCTACACCATGCCCCACTACTAATAAAAGTCCTGTGGAGCTGCTAATGGGGCGGTGCCTAAGGACCACCCTGGACTGGTTGCACCCCCACTACAATGACCTTAGGCCCGATAACCTGGGAGCTCCCCCATGCCAATTCCGGAAGGGGGACCCTGTCTTTGCTAGGAATTTCACAGGGGATCCTAGGAGGGTGCCAGCCACCATTACACATTTAACAGGCCCCTGTTCCTACAGGATCGTCTTATATGATGGGCAAGAATGGCAGCCCCACATCAATCCGTTGAGGCGTCGCCTTCCAACTGAGGCCTTTTCCCAGTCAGGCCTCTCCTACGAAGACCCGTGACCAGCCACCGCCTTCTGGCAGCTGACCCAGTCTCCGCCTCAATCCGCCTCACCATTGCAGGACTTCCCTTTTGTGCCGGGCCCACCTCCTGGACTGGAACCATGTGACTTTGCCCAGAGCAAAGTTGGGGTTTGGGGCTGGGGTGGAGCTGCAATGGGAACATTGTACCTTATCCACCGATGAGCCGCAACTGAGGCGTTCTGGGCGGGTCTGGCGGTGCCTCACCTATTTAGCGGATTACGCATGCATGCACTAGCTAGGGGAAAAGAGGTATAATGTCCTCGACTTGCGACTGGTCCTAAGTCTTCGACTTACAATTGACCACAAGTCCTCAACTTACAACTGATAGCCTGGCAACCAAAGGCTCATGCCTATTGGCTAAGACACACATGTCTGGAAGTGGGCTTTTACTTTGTTTCTATTAGTTGCTCTGCTTGACAGCTCCTGTATAAATAGCTGTCAAGCAGAGAAGGTGCTGAAGTTGTTTGTAGTTACCTTGTGTGCTGTTCTTTGTTAATAAACACTGTTCCGGTTAACTCACCGAGTCTGTCATCTATCCGTTGGTCCAGACTTCAATATCCCTCTCCCCTAGGATTTCAATAACCTTGAAAACTTGGCTCTCATCCCAAGTCTGGGGTTGAAGCTCATTATTTGTCTAAAGCACCTGTTTCATTTTGTAGGTTCTGTTTATTGATTCATTTCAGTCTAAGCTATATGATTTAATATTTTAACTGTTTGCATTTTTTCTGGTTTTATACATTTCTCAGAGTTTGCTGAGTTGGCAGCCAATCAATTAAATAAATAAAATTTATCTATATCAGCATTCACCTATTAATGGTGCTTAGATGATGTTGCAAGGTACATATATAAAAATGGTTTTAAATCTGTTACCACATACAAGCAAACAAGGGGTTCAACATAAGCTGTATTTTGTCCAGAAATGTCCAGCACAGAGGGAGTAAAAAAAATGTCTCATATTATATATATACAGTGGTAGGATTCAGCCAGTTCGCACCACTTCGGGAAAACCGGTTGTTAATTTCTGAGCAGTTTGGTTGTTGGAAGAAATCATTAGAGCAGAGAACCAGTTCTTAAATTATTTGAATCTCATCACTGTATATACAGAGGTATATGTCAGACCTGCCCCAGTCTGATCTCTACAGGGACGTGCAGTCAGGGAAGGCAGGGGAGACAGAGCCTCACCACTGTCATCATGAAAAGAAAAAAAATGTAAAAGGAAAAAGGCTGAGCTAGTTGCTGCCAGAGTCACAATGGATGACTCTGCTTAGTGCTTAACTGTTTAAAAAAGCCTCTAAAAAAGTGCCCTCTACAGGAGGCAGCAGGAGAATGAGGTGCCTCATGTAGTCTGACTTTATGATCACTTGAGCAGAGCTAAGCAAGGGTTAAAAGCCGAAAAATTCCTGACATAGATGAGGCACGTCATTCTCCTGCCTCCTGTAGAGGGCGTTTTTTTAAGAGGCTTTTTAGAGGCTCTGGCAGCAATGAGCTCAGCCTGACCTCAGCTCATGCCTTTTTCCTTTTTCCTTTTTCCTTTTTTTTTCTTTTCATGATGGCAGGCAAGAGCAGAGTTGAAATCCTCTCTGAAACAGCTGAAAAAGTACGGGTGTGGGTTGGAGGTAGGGGGAGGAATCCAAAAATTTGATTGCATGCAGAGCCACATTGCCTTTTCAAACACACACACACACACACACACACACACACACCTGGATAAAAGTATATAAGCCCAGCTTCACTGATTACAAGTTTGAAAAGGAAACGTGGCTCCACCTGCAATCAAAGGATCGAATTGGAAGGCAGCAGGGGAAGGGGGGGTATGGCAGAGGAGCTGGTTTCAAGCTATTGGAAAATATATCCAATCCAACTTCTGTGTTTGTGTTTGTTTGAGAGTGAGTGAGTGAGAGAGGGATCCAACTTCTCTCTCTCTCTGTGTGTGTCTGTTTGAGAGAGGAGGGTGGGAGGGAGAGGGAGGAAGGAGGGGGAGGGAGAAGAAAAAGAATGAAGGAAAACTTTTTCACAAAGGAGAAAAACAAATGTCGCTTTAAATCGGAACTGAGCATGCCTGACTGTGGAATTCTGGGAGTTGAAGTCCACAAATCTAAAAAAATTTGAAACCCCTGTGTCAGTGCCTCACCAGCCATAAACCTCACCGCACGTCACTGGATCTTTAAGAGAAGAAACTCTTGACTCCATTTAATTGAATTGAAAGATGCTGCTACTAAGAGATGTTGGTTCCAGTAAAGCCAGGCAGAATCTAAAAGTTCCCATGCAACATTACAATTCCTTTGCTTCCCCATCCCTTCCTCCACCCCCAGCCCATCTTTAGCCAATCCAACATTGCTGAGATGTTTTTGGAAACATTGAGGTATTTCGGCTCGTGAACACTAAGGGAAGTTGAAGATGCCTGGCATAAACTGGATTCCAATATGCTCTGCTCATCTTCAACTGTCATTTCCCCCTCCTGAACCATACAACTTTATTGTCTATTTGTTTCTCCCTCCCTTCCTCGAAGCTTTATGGCATGATGCCAGTGAGGTGCCAATCCGAGGATGGTGGATCTGACATGTTGTCCTCCTTGATAGGGGCGTTAGTCGTGCAAAACAGAGGAAAGAGACAGGAAACAATACAGAATCATGGTTAGATATACAAGCTATTTTGGTTTATCAGGATATTGGTCATGAAAGTGTTTAATGAACCTCATCACTTTGATGTGCTTAAGGTTTATCCATTCAGTTTCGGAGGGTGGAAAGTCTTTCCATGCAATTAAATAGTAGAGTTTTCTTTGGTGTTAATGAGAATCTAGAATGTCTTTAATTAAGTGTTGCTCCCTGTCAATCCTGAGTGGCTCTGGTAGTGGGGAACGGTATCCAGTGTAGTGGGGACAGAGTTTGAGGTTTTAAGAGGCTCAATGGGGTGACCAGGCCACTTACCATGGGGGTCATTGTCAGAATCGGTGTTGCTCTCCCTCAGGCCCTCTGCTGGGCGGGTTGGAGTTCTCTCACCATCCTTGGGGGATGGGTTGAACTCTACAATCTCCACTCCTTCCAGGATGCTTTCACAGGCTCCCCGTGGTGGCTTGGCAGACTTCTCGATGGGGTCCGGGGTAGCTCTCTGGGTAGGTCAGTTGGATTTGCATTCAACTGCCCAGTACCCCTCTTTCCCACACTTGAAACAGGTCGTGGAACATCATTGAGGGCTCTGGGCGAAGGTCTGCTCTTTTGAGATTTTTTTCTTTTCTGGGAAGGATTTCTTCCACCCCTTCCCTCAGCTATGCTTGTTTCAGGCTAGATCAATTTCTATCTTCTCCTCCAGCATGCACCAGCCATGAAGGGTAGGGACATGCCCTGGACATGCAGAAGTTATACTATAGGTAGACCTTGTCCTTAGCCTGTCTTTGAAGAGCCAATCAGGATGCCTTGTGGCCAGTCAGTGAGTCTGCAAGCTAGGTCACAGAATTCTTGGCTGTACTCGACCATACTCCTCCATCCTTGGCTGGTGGTCTTGCAGTCAGCTGGGAGTGTGTGTGTGTCTTTGAATTATTTGTACAGTGCCACCATGAACTTATTGAAGTTCCTAGCTCTCAGTTGTCATTATGGAGGGTGACCTTGCTGCAACTCCTTCTATGGCTATGTTGATGTATCTCATCTTGCTGCCTTCTCTAGCTATTTTGGGACCATATTCCTGCATGTAGGTCCAAACCTGGGCTAAAAGGAACCCCAACTGCTGGGGATCTCCATCAAACTTCATGCCCAGTGGAGGGATCTTGTGGTTCCTCCTTCTTACTGGTGTCAGCCCCACAGCGGGGAGGGCATGCTGAGTTTCCCCTTTAGTGTGGGGGTAATGGAGGTCACCACTAATGCTAACCAGCTCTGGTGCTTTCCACTGCAGTGGATCTGGTCACCTTGTCAGTCACTGTGGCTGGAAGTGGCTGGTCATCGGGTTGTGCACCTTGGGAGAGGGTTTCACATCCCTTGAGTTTCTCAAAAGCTCCCCAAGGAAACTTTATGACTTGCTTCATCACACAGTCGGCCTGGCCATGCTCTCCACTCATCTCCTCTTTCTCTTCCAACTCCCCCAGCTCCATTTGCTGTTCCTGTCGGTGGCTGCCACAGCTTCCACATGTGAAGATCACTCCCATGGGTCTCTTTTCCCAATTCTACTTCCTCTTGACGCCTGGGTTTTGGCAGGTTACTGTAGTTTTGTGCCTCTCTTGTCCACTTAGAAAGATCCAGCCCAGAGGGGGCCTGGACGGTCTCCTCCTGGTCTCTCCCTTTAGTCGACTTTGTGTACACAGTCCCCACGGTACAGAGGATGACCTCTCTGGGTTGATCACAATTGCAGATTCCGCCTAATGTCAGACCTGTCCCAATCTTATCCTTTAAGGCAGTGGTCTCCAACCTTGGCAATTTTAAGACCTGTGGACTTTGCTGGCTGAGGAACTCTGGGAGTTGAAGTCCACAAGTCTTAAAGTTGCCAAAGTTGGAGACCACTGCCTTAAGGAACAAAAACTTTTGACTCCATTTAATGGAATTGAAAGATACTTTTACTAAGAGATGCTGGTTGCAGTAAAGTGAGACAGAATCTAAACGTTCCAATGCAACAGTACATAACTATTCCTCTGGTTCCCCATCCCTCCCCTCATGACCAGTCTGTCTTTAGCCAATCTGACATTGCTGAAATGTTTTGGGAAACACTGAGGTGTTTAGACTGAAATTCCACACTCAGGGCAAATGGCCTTGAAGATGCCTGGCATGAAGCAAATTCCATTATGCTCTGCTCTTCTTCAACTGCCATTTCCCCTCCTGAATTCCCTTTGCAGAACCATACAATATTATTGCCATTTTCTTTCCTCCCTCTCTTTGGTACTTTGTTGGCAAGATGCCAGTGAGGCATCAAGTCGAAGATGTGGATCTGACAGGTAGTTTGATCTTTATTAATAGACTGAACTGACTTAAAACTTTTGTTTGAATTCAGTTTCTTTTAAATATATTCTTCTTTTTTATTAAGTATCAAAATCTTTGTTTTAATGCTGGAAATAATACTATAACATGGAGTCAAACAGCACTTTCATTCCTCTGTCATTAATTTAATCAATGTATATCATTTTCAAATAGTAACATTCAACATAACTATATGTATGTATTATTTTAATGTGGATTTTAAAGTGACATTAGTGGTTAGTTATATTTTTACACACACACACACACACACACACACACACTGATTTTATCTGACAATGTAAATGAACATGGTATTAATGATGTGTAAATACAGCATTTATATTTCAGTACATTTTGTTTTTCAGTAAACTAGTATTTGGTGTATATTGTAAAAAGTGTTGAAAAAACTTTTTTGTCAAATGATTCTATAATAGTTTATAACTAAAATTTGCTATTTCATTATTTAAAAGATCATTTAGTATTTGCTCTAAAGAGGTATTTTACTGAAAGATATTGAAAGTTATTAGATCATTTTTTCTGGTTTCATTAAAAAGTTTCTTAACATTCCCTGAATGCACACCCTTTTGTTTTTCCTGTACATTGGTAGTGCCTTCCATTCAACTTAACATAAACTGCTGTCTTCCAGATGTTGATCCAAGGAATGGCCACATCAAGAACAGGAAGCATAACAGGAAGTTATCTCAAAGAAGCAGTACTTCCTGTTGTGAGGTGCTGATTCAAACTAGAATGACCTGCAAAGCCATGTGTAAAATCACCTTGAAATATTCCAAGGAATGGAGAAAATAATTTTAATCTTTCCAAGTGAATAGGATCATAAAGATAACATATAAACTGACTGGAAAATTGGAAAATTATTTATTCCTTTTATGACACTTTATATATGATTAAAATAAGTGGTTTTTAATTTTCATTAAATGTAATATTTTGGAGGTGAAATGTCTGTTATAAATATGCCATGGAAGCAATTAATCATCCTCCAGGACTAGAGACCTGCTTAAATGTTATCTTATAGATATATTTAGTAGCTGTATTATTTTTAATAAACATGTTATCAGAGAACTCAACAGTAGAAGAATGAACTAGCAAGCCAGCCTGGCCCGAACAAAACAAAATAAATTATTGATCATTGTTAATTTTAATTCATTAAAAAAATGTTATTGTCAAGTCTGAATTCTGAAGTCCCACAAGATCTTGACTTTCTCATTCTCTAAAACCTTCTCAACCTGATGTTCCCAGTAGTTTTTGCTGTACTCAAATCTAAACTTTTGGCACAATTTCCAATGAATAATCTTAGCAACGTGGTCATGGCATTATAGGTTGTCAGTTTGTGAAATTTTGCTGCACCCACTGATCAAGTGGTCGACTGTCTCGTCTTTCTCATTATAGAGGCGACATTTGTTGTTGGTGGTAACATGTTGAATTTTTGCCTTCATGCAGTTTGTGGCTAAGGCTTGTTCTTGAGCTGCCAAAATAAAGCCTTCTGTTTCTTTTTTCGGTGCTCCTGATCATAACCAGTTCCAAGTTAGCTTTTGGTCAGCTTTGCGTTCAATACTTTTCAAGTATTGGCTATGCATAGCTTTGTTTTTCAAATTTTCAGCTCGCTTCTCAATTACTTCTTTCTTATATTCAGCCTTTGGCTTAGTTGTCTTTAAAAGGCCTCCTTTATTTACTTCCTTAATCATTGGTTCTTCACTTTTCTGGATGTAATCATTCAAGCTGTGTTTTTCTTCTTCCACAGTCTGTTTTACTTGTAGGAGTCCTTGACCATCCTCAGCTCTTGGTAGATATAATCGGTCAACATCACTTTTAGGGTGCAAAGCATGATTCATTGTCATAAGCTTCCTTGTCTTTCTGTCCAAATTGTCCAACTCCATCTGGGTCCAGTCAATTATTCCTACAGAGTATCGAATCACAGGTATAGCCCAGGTATTTATGGCTTTTATGATGTTTCCTCCACTCAATTTGGACTTTAATATCTTGCGAATTCGTCAAATGTACTTGGCTGAAGATAATTCCTTGATTTTATTATACATTAAGTCAGAGGCCTCTAAAATCCCCAAGTACTTGTAGTCTACTTCTGGTTTTACTGCCTTTACCATTTCTTCATTCTCAAGTTTTATTCCATCATCTTCTGTGACCTTGTCTGCTTTGGTTGCCATTGTTGCTGCTATTATTATTATTATTATTATTATTATTATTATTATTATTATTATTATTATTATTATTATTATTATCATTATTATTATTATACAATTGTATCACAGCGGCCAGTTGTTTCGCTGGATTTGGCATTGGTTACTAGTCGGGCCCCACCCAGGGGCCTAGGACGTCGTAACGTATTTTCGTAATATGCGTGCAGATCCAAGCAGTGCGGCTTTTTGCATTTCACTGATGGTGATTTTGTCAATTTTTAACTGTTTTAAATGTAATTCCAGTGCTTTTGGAATAGCACCCAGTGTGCCAATTACCACTGGAATTACCACTGCTGGTTTGTGCCATAGTCGTTGAATTTCGATTTTTAAGTCCTAGTATCTTGTGATTTTTTCATGTTCCTTCTCGGCGACCCTGCTATCACCTGGTATTGCGATGTCTATGATTGTGACCTTATTTTTCTCAACCAGTGTGATGTCTGGTGTATTATGCGCCAGTATTTTGTCGGTTTGTATACGGAAGCATTATTATTATTATTATTATTATTATTATTATTATTATTATTATTACTATTATTATTATTATTAATAATAATCTTCAATTTGATTCACACTCTAGAACTGGTAAAAACCTAACAGTTCAAGTTCTAACTAAGGACCTAAGAGCTGTTAAGGTAACGTCTGAGTATATTTGCACTTCCGAGTAAAGTATTTTTTTTGCAAAGTCAAACTATTCAGGTTTGATAAGTTCAAAAATTGTAAGTATCCAGGTAGCCCTTTGGGTATTGCTCCACAATCTCTCAATGTCAATCTGCAGATCATGATATTTCATTAGTTTTTCCAGCTGTTTCTCTTCAATTCATGAATCACCTGGTATTGCAATATCAATGAACCAGACTTTTTTTCTTTTTCACAATAGCGATGTCAGGCATGTTATGGGCAAGATGTCTGTCTGCTTGGGTTCAAAAGTCCCACGGGATCTTGAACTGTTCATTTTCAAGAACTTTTGTCAGTTTGGTGTTCCCAATAATTTTTGCTGCATTCAAACCCAAACTTCTGTGAAAATGGGTTGGTTATGTGTGTTCCTTGAGTTATGCCAATCATGACTTGTCGAAATTCTGAGCTCACTTATGATTGTAAGTATTGGTAGGATTAAGCCAGTTTGCACCACTTTGAAAGAACCGGTTGTTAACTTTCAGAACAGTTTGGTGAAGTGGTTGCTGGAAGAAATTGTGAGGACAGAGAACCGGTTGTTAAATTATTTGAATCCCACCACTGGTTGTTAAGTCAACAATTGCCTGTAGTTATGAATAAGCCTTTTTTGTTCATTGGAATCTTTTACCTAATTGTTCTTCATTCTTTGAAAAGTTTAAGAAACTTACTTTCAAACATCAGCTATTTAAAAGCTGATGTTGTAATCTGAGTACTGCTATGTGAGCCAGAGTCAGGATTTGCATTACAGTAGAAGTGGGTAGAGAGTCAGACTGAAAGAGTGCATGCCAATTGGAACAAAAAGCTTACATATCAATTTAAAAATGCAACATAGATTTCAAGGCCCCATTTTAACAATTGTTTCCTGGATAATCATTTCTATATCTGAGGTTTATAAAGTTATACATGCACTGTAGCCTGGTTAATTTCCCTAGTAGTTTGGAATCTAAGGAATCTAATGTCCTTGAGTCTCCATAAGCATGGCCAACACCTTGTTTCCTTGGCAGAGAAAGTCTCCAAGACATTGATTTGCTTGTATCAGTAGTGGTAGAAAGAAAACTTTCCCCCTCCTTTTTCCTTTTTCAGTCTAGAATCTTGAACCATACCATTAAACTGAGTGGCAGGACAGTCAAGGCAGACAAAAGAAGATGTTTTACAGTCAACTCATTCCATTAAAAAAATATGGAATTTGAGAGGTGTTAGCAAAAGATAAAGGGACGCTGTGGCTCAGTGGTTGAGCTAAGCTTGTCGATCAGAAAGGTCGGCAGTTCAAATCCCTAGCACTGCATAATGAAGTCCCAGCTTCTGCCAACCTACCAGTTCGAAAGCATGTAAAAAAATGCAAGTAGAAAAATAGGGATAATTTTGGTGGGAAGGTAACAGCGTTCCATGCGCCTTCAATGTTTAGTCATGCCAGCCACATGACTACGGAGACATCTTCGGACAGTGCTGGCTCTTTGGCTTTAAAACGGAGATGAGCACCGCCCCCTAGAGTCGGGAACGACTAGCACGTATGTGCAAGGGGAACCTTTACCTTTACCTAGCCAAAGATAGTGTATTAGTGTAAATGAAACACACAGACCCCTAAAAAAAAATCAACCAGATCCACCAGAAGGCTTGACTAGATGTTTTGTTGGCAGTTTCTGTGGAAGTTAATCTATGCATGAAAACAACCTGGCAAAGCCTTCAAAGAAGTTATGAAGAATGTATGAGAGAACATAGCTATACAATGTTTTGAAAAGGTGCATTTTGCACAAACTAGTGTACTTGTGAAACACTCGTTTAAAGTATTTTGTACAGCCCTAGAATTTGCTACCACAAATTTGGGTGGTTCAATTTGAAATGCAATTTTATAAACTCATAATGCATGAAGGTATATTGGTTTCTAGACATACTAGCTTTGAAATACAGGATGGAGGCAACAAAATTTGATTTCCTGTGTTGAGAAGTAGAAGTGAAAGATGTGATTTTTCCCATGACCCTGCTTCTGATACACCCGTAGTAACTAGATGGCAGATATGGAAAACTTGATGTTGGACTCAATGTGCTTTTCGTCTAATTCATCATCATACTTTGGGGATGGGCAGACTATAACAAATCTAATAACAACAATTATAGAAACAATATAATTCTTACTTCTTAAATATAATTTTGAATTGCCTGAAGATACGTTCTAAAGATTAAAGATTAGATTTGAAATATAGACCTGCTTATGCAACTTAAAATATTTGCTCTTTTGTTTTGATATAGTTAATGGAAGTAATTATCTATTTCTAAGTTGATTTTGGCAAACAATAAGATGCTCAGTGGAGAACTTTTAAAAATGATCATTTCAAACCTAAATTTCTGCCTTGAGGATTTTACTGTATCATGCTTCCATCTTAATATTTTCCTAGATAAAATCCAGAAGAGCTCAGTTCACATATAACAAAAACAAATCTATTCCTTTGTATAACTTTAATCACAGCAGTGGTCCAACATGATTGTTTATGTACTGACATAAAAGGCATAAAGCAGATAACGTCTCTTAAGCTGAAACTCCGGATTCATTTACCTGCAACTCATCTTATTTGATTGCAGGACTTCTTCATAAACATGTATGAATTTATTCTGTAAAAAACAACTGGAATACAATACAGGTAGTCAATGTACAATCATAATTAAGGCCAACAATTATGTTGCTATATTTGTTAAATGAGTTTTGCCCCATTTGACATCCTTTCTTGCCAGAGTTATTTGTGAATCATTGTTGTTAAATTAATAATCCAGTTGTTAAGTGAATCTGGTTTTCCCATTGACTTTGCTTGTCAGAAGGTTGCAAAACACTGACCACATAACCCTGGGACACTGCAACCGTCATGAATATGGACCAATTACCAAGCATCCAAATTTGACCATTGGGCTGCTGCAAATGTCATAAGTATGAAAAACAGTCATAAGCCACTTTTTTCAGTGCCATTGTAACTTTGAATTGTGACTAAATGGACTGTTGTCGAGGGTCTACCTGTAATTTAAGCATCCTAAGAAAAGCTTTTGAAAACATTAGATTGCAGGTGAACTTACTCATGCTCAAGGCAGACCCATTGAAATCAACTCTAAACATGTCTAACTGGAGTTGACATAGCTTTGCTGTCTGGGGGTGTGTGGTTTTTCATTCTCAACAAGTTGGATCTGTACAGGTAAAGTATGTTTAGTTGCAGGAACAAAAGTTAAAGCAATCTTAATAGAAGCACATTTGTTCTCATTCCTTTTATGCGTTGCTCAGACCCAGAATAAAATTTCTACATCAAGTCCTAAGGGGAGTCTAATTTCAAAATATGACTGTTGGTATCCAACTTGGCTTTTACCCATCTTTCCAGAACAGTTATCGCCAAGAATGCTGTTTCTAATAAAACTTAAGAAGAGGGGAAAAATGAATAGTCTGTTGGGAACCAAGCCTTAACACCTGACTATTCTGAGCTTCAGGGATCAAACAGCTTCTTTTAAAGGACACTAAGCACAGTCTGTAACAAGTAATCGAAAACTTCACCTAAAGCTCTGTAAAACCATCAAAGAAATAAATGGGAGTTTCCTCTGTGTAGCATGTTAGTGGTAAGCATGATAAGAAGCAAGTTTACATTATAAATAAATACTGCATTCTTGTTTCCTTGCCAACAATGCCCTCATACTTAATTTTTAGAACCTCCTAATTTTTGTTGTTTACTATTCCTTGTGATAAGGCTTCCCACATTTAAAAAAAAATCAGACACTTCTACTTTAAAAAGTTAGCATATTCTTAATTATAGGGTGAGCCCTGAGATTTCTTAAGAGGTATGTGATTTGCAGACCATATTTCAAAAGTCTCAATTTCAGTGCTACTGATATAGGATTTGTGAAAGTAACCAATTCTAGGAAGGCGCCTCTCTCCAGAATAAAATATTCTTTATTCTTAATATTAAAAAGATGCAGAATAGAATATATCTCCTGAAGGAGAAGAGGAGAGAGAACTTTTTAAATGCAGAAAGCATCCTCAGCCTTTCTGCTATAGGAAAACAGCTTCAAGCTGAAACCAGAAGAATGACAATTTTGTATCCATCCAGAAAGCTGGGCCATTCTATTCATAGAGTAGCCAGAATCTCCAAATAAGCAACAAATAGCAAGGAGATGAAGCTGACAAGATCAGCTAAGGCAAACAAAATACCAAGGATTTTCATTCCTCCTCTTGCCTGTAGAGCCAGCCATGACCCCTACATGACCCCATAGGAATCTGGCAATGGCCATTAAAATATTAAAGGACATATTCTTGTACAGCAACAGGCATTTCAATCACAAAGCCCCAAATAATGTATAAAAGTCCACCTACTCTCAATCCCATTTTGTCAGCTACCCCAGAAACATGCTGCTGTCACTATTTTCTGGCTACCAAAAAAGCAGAGACCCCACCTTCCTGCAACTTGCTTCCATTTTATTTCCAGTATCTTTCTCCCGGCTTGGATCTGGACTGGCTGTTACCTCCAACACAAATTTACTGGCTATTGTTCTTTTGTGAAACATGTAGTCTAATGTCAAAATATAAGATCAATCCATCTATGATGTACAGAGCAGGCATGTCATATCATATATTGTGCAAAGATGAAGAATAAATGTGTAATTTGAAACAGTTTAACTTATTCTTTTGTCCTCTCATTATATATTTGTTAGGGAGGATGGACGATCAAATTATAACTATGAATGAAAACTTGAATGAATATCTATATCACTTTCAGAGCAGAATACAAAACATAGAAATAGTAAGAAGCAGATTTTTTGCAAGTAAATGTGTTGTCTCTATCAGCTAATAAATATTCAATATCAAATTCATCTGGGTAGCCTGGAATACTTTTAAATAAAGACTGTATTATAGTCATTGTAGGAATGCAATAGAATGTCATAGTGCTGTGAACCATCTACGAAACTTAAGCATGTGTGTTAATATATACAAGAACCAGAGATGGGTTGCTGCCGGTTTGGGCCAGATCAGCCGAACCGGTAGTAGCAGTGGCGGGAGGCTCCGCCCACCTACCCGGAGTCTTCTGTGCATGCACAGGAGCATCGGGAGTGCACACAGGAGCGTGCCCAAACCCACCTCTGACAAGAACCTATGTAGGTCACTATGTCATGTGTTCAGTAGTACAGGGGCTATGGGCTTGACTATAGATTAAATAAGAAGGAAACATTCATTCTTGCATGGGGATTGTATTTTTCAAACTAAAAAGTGACCTCTGAAAGGCATTGGTGGTATAGTTAATTATGTCATTAGAGTCACTTTGTAACTACAGGTAGTTGTCAATATGACCATAATGGAGCCTGTCCATTACAGTTGAATATCATAATGGCCAGAGGTGGGTTGCTACTGGTTTGTACCAGTTTGAGTGAACCAGTAGTGGAAATTGGGACTGGGTCGCCGAACTGGTGGGGACGGCAGGCTCTCCATGCTCCCCAACCAGATCCCCGGTCACTGCGGCATGCTTTTTTTGACATTTTTAATGTTTTGCACATGCACAGACCTATTTACAGGCAACTGTGAGCAAAGCAAGCACACGTAAATCATGCATGCACCGAACTGGCAGTAACGCTGGCAGAAACCCACCCCTGATAATGGCTAGAAAATGTAAAAAAAAAATGATTTTACAATCTTTTTCTGTGGTGATTGTTAAGAGACTGTGGTGGTTGTAAACCAGCCACAGCAATGATTAAGCAAACACAGCAGTCATTAAATGAACCAATGGTTTGCTGCTGGTTTTGAGCAAAACTGTTGCAAAACTCAGTCATGTGATCAGGGGCATAAATGTGGGCATGTCGTTGAGTGCCTGAAATCTGGTCACATCAGAATTTCAAATCCAGATAAGACCCCTTTTGAGTTGGTCATGACTTTGAACACTCATTAATTGATCAATCATAAGTCAAGGATTGAGGGGAGGAACCAATGTTGTGACAAGACGACATGCGATCTCAATGCTCTGAGATCGCTGTCGATACTTTTGCTGCTGGGTGGGACCACCGCAGAGACTGTGAACAGGAAGAATCTTGCTGATCTCAGGGACATTGCAAAGTACCTGATTGATCCAAGAGAAGTTCTTCAAACTGGCGAGAAAAAATCCAGCCATTACACTGATGAAGTTGGGGCAGCTCCAAAATGGAAGGATACAGAAAGAGAAAGTGTTTCTAGCTGGTGAGGAATTTTTACCATTTTAAAAAGAGACTGCCTATAAAAAACTTAAAATTAATTTAAATTAGAGAACAGAAGAAATAAGCGGCGGAATTAAATTTGGAATGGTTTTGGACAGTGGGTTATCTTACTTTTTAAATGCTATCTTCATGGATGGAATTTATGCAAGCTTTTTAAAATGAATGGATTAAGTTTTCTTCTTCTATTTTTTCTTTTATTATTCTTTGTAACCTATGGACTAAAATTCTCCTCTTTCATTACTGTGGGTGTTCTTCTAACTCATTCAAGAATCGGACTTTTTTAAAACTTGAAATACAAAAAGGATACAAAAAGAAACCAAGAAAATTGCAACAATAATACTGCTACTCGGAGGCTGGAAGGTTTGTGTATTGGAAACAGTATTGTGTATTACTTTTCTCACTGATTATCCTGGCTTGGCACTCCAAGGTCTCACTGCTTGTTTATAGAGAGTGATAAGAAGAAAAGCATACAGATGTCCCTTTGAAGTATATCTTTAACCAGAGAAAAGTGAAACTAAAACATTATTGTGAATCTATGCTTAATCTTGTTAACCTTCCAAGTTAGAGCAGCAGTGTTTGTTAGTTGGAGATAATGGCACAATTTCAACAGCAGAAAGAAACTTTAAGTCTGCAAAAAATGTTCTCAGAAATACAGAAATTATCAAAGACATATGAGAGGATAGAGAAGAAGCTGAAAGATTTAAAGCATCTAACAGCAAAATATGATTAAGAAGTTGAGGATGTTTATCAAGTGGAAAAAGTGGTGGTTAAAACACTAAAAATAGAAGAGGAAAATGAATATAAAGAAATTAAATTTGCTGATATTTATGGTGATTGGTTTGTCTCTGAAAATGGAAAGAGTGGAATACTGAAAGAGGAACTAAATGGAGGGGAAATCTACCCCAGATGGCAAGACACAGAAGAAGAAAAAACAAAATAATTTATGGATTTAAAGAGAGAAATTTTATTAGCAATATCATTGATAACACTACTGACAATCAAAGATAAGCTGATTAAGGAAACAGAAGAAGGGCATCGAAATTACATGAGAGATTTTATAAGCAAGGAGTTGCTAAGAGGAATCCCTACAAAGTTGATTAAGGAGATGATTAGAGGACTGACACCACAAATGGCAGAAGATATGAGACTGTTTTGCTACTGAAAAGATACAGGTTGATAGATGGAAGAGTATAATTTAAAACTAGTTAAACTTAGTGAAATTTAGTGAAAATAGATATAGTTAAATAAATAATTGATAATGTTACTAATGTATACAATGTGTAGTGTTATTATAAGTAATAATTGGATATGAATATTGAATGGTACCCATGAAAGGAAGATTAGAAATCCTTTTGGATTATATGTAAAGGTTAATAAAAAAGAACTAAGATACAGTTAAAGTCTTGATTATTAGGGGGAAAATGTTATGATACAGGATATAGTTAAATAAAGGAGCGATAATGATAACAACGTATATATAGGTATGGGTACAACATAAGGAAACTGGATGTAAATTGTAAATGGTGATTTGGAAAGGAGGGTTAGAAAATTTTGTTATTAAATATTGTAGATATTTAGCTAGAATAAGACATAAGGATTCAGTGTTAATGGAGGATTTTAGAAATAGTAAATGAAATGCCAGTATGTGGTTATGTATAAATCTTGGTATATTTTATGATGAAGGATGTTTAAACAATTATAGCCAAATGAAAATGGAGGTATGATGATGGTAACATGTATAAATATCTGAGTTAAAATACTTGAGTTAATATGAATTATCTTTGTTAACTGTGGAAGAGATGCACGAAAGTCTTTTTGTAACCAACTGATACACTTTCTACAGTACGTAAAGAAGAATGTGTTGTGTTTATTTTGAAAATAAAAAAATATTTAAAAAAATCATAAGTCAAGGATTACCTATAATCAGCCTCTTGGGGAGTCTGAAGGGAGCAAGATGGAAAGTTTAAACTTCTGTAAGGTTTGACATGCTGCACTGTTTTTGTCTCTTAACCCTCCCTATATCTGTAAAACAGATGGCCCCGGTCAGGTGGGGAAGGCAGGCTCTGGAGAATGCAAAGGTGATGCTGTGAGCAATATGTTGTTTATCCTTATATTACCGGTATATTCTTGACTTTCAGTATATAAACCAAGAATGCAGATGAGCAATATTTTTCCAGATCTGAGTCCTCACATCTGGCCTTTTGCTTGTCTCTTGTGTTATTCCTCTACCTATGATTTTGCTTTATTTTCTGTATAATTGTCTTGATAAAAAAAAGTTGAGAACTGGAGATAAGATTTTAGGAAGCTCCTTTATGATAATGAAACAAAACTCTAAAACTGGACATGGTGTTGTTAATTTTTATTGTAATGCCCAAGGATTCCTCTTCTTTAATTTGAAGTTGGGCAACCTGTTTCAGCTGTGGGACTAGACTTCTTCTTTTTATTTTGCCCAGGAGCAATAAAGAATTATTGCTGAAAGTTTATATTGTCACAATTTGGACAGTCCCATTTGTTTTTAACTACCTTAACAAGAGTAATTGGTTCTACTTTTCAAGGTTTTATTTAAGAGTTATAATGGCTACTCTATCTCCCTACAAGGCTTAAGTGACCATTTTCCTCTTCAAAGGTTACCCCAAACACCAAAACCAAAGAAACACCTAAGATTTCAATTTACTCACTCTGAGAGGCTCTGAAACTCATAAGGGTTACCCATCTTTGCTCTGAGGCATCTAACTGCAATTTAGGGTATTACAAAAACCCAAACTCAAACTTTTAACAAAATCCTGTCTAACTTCACCCTTGCACTGTAGCATGGAGGAAATGGTGATTACAATAAAAAGAATCGATGTTCTTCTATTGGTATCAGTTACATGTACTTTTTCTCCCAGGTTAAGTAGAGGAGGAAAGATTATGAGAAAAAGCTCTTTGAATTCACAGCAAAATCTTACTCTTGATATCAGAATTATAGGTAGAACTTGACATGAACCTATTGCCACTGAAAATGGCAACTCAGTGTCAAATTTCCTCATCTGTAGAACTTTTATGCAGATTTATTGCATTTATGTATTTTTTCCACATTTCTCCTTGGTAGCAGACAATTATGTACCATGGACGTAAGAAAACAGATGATGTTGAAAGATTGCAACATGGATAGGTCTGGTAAACTTTATTTGGAGCGAAGGTACAATCCTGTAATACAGGACTTCTATTTTATGGAGCAGATTTCCCAAGGTTGGGAGATATGTTTCCAAGTTCCACTTTCATTTTATTAAAGAGCCATGGTGGCCCAGTGGTTAGAGTGTAGTACTGCAGGCTATTTCTGCTGATCACTGGCTGCCAGCAGTTTGGCAGATTGAATCTCACCAGGCTCAAAGTTAACTTAGCCTTCCATCCTTCCGAAGGTGGGTAAAATGTGATTGTTGGGGGCAATATGCTGACTCTGTAAACTGCTTAGAGGGGGCTATAAAAGCACTATGAAACAGTATATAAGTCTAAGCTAATGCTGTTAATGAACAGAATTATATTTAGCAATGATTTTGTTAATGATTTCTTTCTATAAGTGTAGGCTTGGTTGTGCATTGTATTTCCCTGGAAAATCTGGTCAAAATGTCTTTGCCTGGGCTTTAAAGATAATGATACTGAAAATATCCAGGGCAAAATCTCCCAAACCCTTTCCAATTTCTCACACAATAGCTTTTGTTACAATACTATATTCCAAATGCAGAGATTTACATTCATGTGGTGGGTCTCAAAATTGCTGTATGTTTTGGAATTCAGACTTTGGGGTGTTAAAGACATAAGCTTAGAACACTCCATGTTCACCGAAAGATTCCCCTGGAAACAGCAGGAAAATACACGTTTCCATCCTTCCAGGGAGATCCAGGATTGTCAATCTTTTACTGCTTTTTTTTGGATTTTATAGAGATTCTCTCATGTTTTGCTATTTCACATCAAAGCACTTAAGGCAACCATGATGCACCTTACTTCCTAATTAGGCCTGAAATTGGAACACAACAGATTGGTTCTGGCTCCAGTGTTTGTGCAGAAATTAAATATGCTACTTTCAACTGAAACTTGCAGAAGTCTAAGGATTTCATAGGAGTAGAAGACAGGAAGAACATTCGCTGTGGTTCAGGCCAAGAATCCATCGAGTCTAGCAGTTAGTGTCTGTTGCTGTTTAGTGGCAATATAAATACAATAGGAAATACAGTCTGTGTTTTAGGTAGTTAACCTCCATCAAAAATAACAATCAGGGGTAACATATATTCCATTAATATGTTTCTCCCTTTGAGACATCCTAACTTGATGGATAGTCCCATATCCTACAGAAGTAAATTCCCTACTTAACTATTGTAAAAAAAAGTGCAAGAGAAGTTCTTTCTCTTATTATTTTGTATCACCTGCATTTTATTTTAATGGATAATCTCAAATTTTAATGCTGTACAGGTAGCCCTTGCTTCTTTTTCTTCCTAGCATTATTCCCAGGATCTGCTTGTCAGCAAAGCCGCCTCCATTTGGGTTAATGCAGGGCATCTTCAGGGGCGATGCCCACATATTTCGTGTCCTCCTTGATGTGATCCATCCACCTTTTCTTGGGTCTGCCATAGGGTTGTTGGCCATCACAGTCCAGACGCATGGCTGTCCTTGCCATTGAGTCTTCTCCACCAGGTATTGTGTGGCAGTACCATCTATGTCCCTACCTGCATTTTTGCTGGGATTGGTACCAATCGATGTTGGATATCATCATTTATAGTGTGGTTGAATTGCGTTAGTCCAAGGCACCATGGGAGCATTCACATTTCCATCACATGTATGGCCTGTTCATGCTTTGCCATTGCTGGCCAGCACTCCTGTCCATAGAGAGTGACTGGGTGCATTATCATTCTGTAGATCTTTGAGTTGAACGTAGGTGCAATTTAGGATCACACAGGACTCTAGTCACGTGGCGCCACTTCATCCAGGCGGTGTTGACATGAGTGTGGGCATCAAGAAAACTACTGCCATTGCTGCATATGAGGGAGCTGAGGTACATGAATTGTTCTACTTTCTTAAGATCTTCTCCACCAATGCTGATGGTTCCATGAGTTTGGGGACCACATTCTATATACTCTGTTTTCTTGATGTTCAGTCAAAGTCCAAATTCACTAAGTCATTCATTACATTGCCATGTTTGCTCTTGGATGTCTTTACATTGCTCATTCACCAAGAAGATGTCATTGGCATAGAGAAGTGACCATGGATGGGGTGATTGGAGGTCAAGCATCACAGTGGCCATACAGAGGAGGAATAGTAGGGGTAAAAGCGCTGATTCATGTACTTTGATGTTGATGGTGAAGGGAGGTGATGTTCCCACTGCACATTGGACCATGTTAGTGACACTATGATACAGTAGTTGAATTCACCAGACGAAGGTTTCCAGGACATTATTGGATCAAAGGCTGTGCCGAATGAGTTTGTGTGAGATGCAGTCAAAGGCCTTTTCCAGATCATGGAATGCAATGTGGATGGGCTCAGTCTTCTCATGCTACTTCTCCAAAACCAACCAACCAACATGAATGGCATCCATTGTTCCACTTCCTTTCACAAAGCCACACTGGTTTGGAGTGATGGAGATAATCATGCAGAGTCTAGTATCAATAACCCTTTCAAATATTTTCACGGTGTGACACAGGAGCCAGTTCAGCCAATAATTCAAGCATTCCGACACGTCACCCTTGCCCTTCCAAATTGGCACTGAGGTACTGGTTCCCAGGCTGCTGAAGCTGCACCCTCCTTGATGATTCAGTTAAAGAGGGCAGCAAGAATCTTGGCACCTTGGTGGATGCCACATTGGCTGGAATGTCATCAGAGCTGGTTGCCCTCTGATTTTTCATCTTCTTCATTGCTTCTTTGGTCTCCTTGATGGTAATTAGTGGCACATGTCCAGAGACTGCATTGGCACTTTGGATTGAAGGACAGTCATATTTGTCATTGCTAATTTTTGCGAAGTAATCGCTCCATTGGCGGAGGATGGTGAGCAGATCTCAAAGGAGTCACTGCAGAGGTGGGTTCCTACCGGTTCGCACCAGTTCAGTAGAACCGGTTTGTCAAATCTACTGAACCAGTTAGAAGAGGTTCCACCAGTGGACCCGGAAAGCAGGCCACACCTGCAGAAGAGGTTCCAAAATTTTTTGAAACCCATCACTGAGTCATTGGTCCTTATGCTTTATGTGCTTAACTTGGTGAGTATCCTGAGTGGTTTAACAATGCTCATTGGCCAAGTGGTAGATTTTATTTTCTCCTTCGGGGATGTCTAGGGCGTCATATACATGGTCATAGTAAGCAGCCTTGGCTACTGCTATCGTTCTCTTGGCAGCTGATTTTTGCACCTTGTAATGCCAGAGATTTTCCTTGGTATGGGACTGGAACCATGCTTTTAACACCTTCTTCTCCTCCTTCATAGCTATTTGCACTTCTTCATTCTACCATCAAACTTGCTTATTGATGGCCCATTTCCCTGGCTTCATCTTCCCAAGTAGAGCAGTTGCTGCAGTGCGGATTTGTCTTACCAATTTGTCCCATATGCTGATGCTGGCTGGTCCATGTCCCATACTGAGCTTTGTACTCCAGCAAGTGGCACCATTTTATCTGCTCCACTCCAGTGATTCAGGATCGCTTTTGGCCTAGAATGTCCAACTGATGGTCCATGACAAGGAGGCAGTCCTGGGAGATGATTGTTTCTGAAGGGATCACTTTTACATTGGTCATCAATTTCAGATCGTGTCATCTCATGTGTCAGGATTAAAAAAAAACACACCACCCCAACGAAATAAAATCCCGAGGCTTGAGTTTCCTCAAAGTTCCACTTTATTACAGATATCATGTAGGCACATCTGGGAAAACCCGAATCTGAAAGCTTCCAGGTTTTCCCACCCGGTTGAAAGTTCAAGATTCTGCCCCACAAGTCCATTACATGATCCAAGCCTTCACTGCCACGAAGACAGATTCCTCTCATCCACATCCAGCCAGGTGCATAGAAAAAGATGACCTTGAGTTTCTAAGAAGAATGTTGTTATGGCTACATATCACTCAACTCCGTATAATCCCCCTTCCCATTTTCCCACTGTAGAAAGTGTGGCAGGCCCAAAGTCCAAAAAGAAAAGATGGCTTATAGGTCTGACATCATGAGCAGGCAATCAATTTGATTCCGGAGCCCACCATTGTTTGAGGTTATAAGATATGTAAGCCTCTTCTTGAAGAATATGTTGGCCACCACTAGCTCATGTGCTTTGTCACAGTCCAATTTCTGGATCCCAACATTGTGTCCACCATGACATTGGCTATAACCATCTCTCACATTCACATGTAACATGAAAGTAGAATTCCCTTTAGCAGTAGGAGTCATAGAGAAAATTTGTATTTTGTTCTGTGTAACAATATTCCACCCCTTTGCTCCACTCTGTGAATGCTTAAAGCTGGTGGTTGAGAAGGAAGTACCTAAGACTCTTATCTCAGTGGTTGGGCTCGTCTTCAGATAATGTTTTTTGGAATTCTTCCTTGAACATGTTCCTTATTGCAGTGGTTCCTAACATTTTCACCTTGGCGGCCTGGCCTGGTGCAGGGGAGTGCATGTGAGTGGCAGGTTCAGGTGTGTGCTCTGTTCCATTGGTGTGAGCCTCAAGTGCCCACCTCTAAAGCAAATGGAACTTTGTGTGTGAGCAGAAGCAGGGGTGAAATCAACTTACCTTCGCTACTGGTTTGCAAATGTGAGTGCGCAGAGCATCCAAAACGGGATGTGATGACATCCAGGTGGGTGGGTGGAGCCTCCCGCTGCCATGCTACTGGTTCACGTGAACCGGATAGAACCAGCTGAATTTCACCACTGAGCAGAAGGCATTTGCACTCACAAGTGAAGTTCCACTTGGGCAAGTAGAGGGTGCTTGTCAGTGATGGGTTTCAAAATTTGTTAGAAGCTCTTCTGTAGGGGTGGCCTGCTTTGTGGGAGTGGCTTGCCAGCCATGTGACCAGGTGGGAGTGGCTTGCCAGCCATGTGACTGGGTAAGCATGGCCAACTTGTAAAATGTGGTGAAACTCACTTAACAATGCTCTTGCTAAGCAACCAAATGTTGGCTCAGAAACTCTGGCATTTGAAGCACGCAAGTCTTAAAGCTGTCAAGTTACAAGACCCTTGCACCCCTAACCCTTTAGAAAAAAACCCAGGGGTGTTCAAACTTGACAGCTCTAAGACTTGTGGACTTCAACTCCCAGAATTCCTCCTCCAGTCATGTTGGCTCAGGAACTCTAACAATGAAGTGTGCAAGTCTTAAAGCTGTCAAGTTACAAGACCCTTACACCCCTAAACCTTTAGAAAAAAAACCCAGGGGTGTTCAAACTTGACAGCTTTAAGACTTGTGGACTTCAACTCCCAGAATTCCTCCTCTTGCTCTTCATCTTGATGATGTGCAGACGGGCAGGGGGAGGGAGGGAGCTGGAACCGGTTCTAAACGGCATGGTAGATTTGTGGAACCTCTTCTATAGAAGAGGTTAGAACTGGCAGGAACCCACCCCTGGTGCTTGTGCTCACATGTGAAGCTCCATTTGTGCTAATGGAGCTTCACATGTAAACACCTTCCATTGATACAAGTGGACCTTTGCACGTGAGCGCAAGGGCCCACCACTCATGCGAGTGGAGCTTCATGCACATGCTTGCCCATCCTGCGGCCCAATTTCAAGCAATCCAATTTGGATCACAGCGGGCCGCAGCGCTAGGTTGGGGATCACTGCCTTAATGATCCCATTCTTATTGTGCAATAGAATTAAAGGCATAACGTCTGTTGTCCTGATTCTCTTTGTTCTGTTTGGATCTTGTTTTTGGCTAGTCTTTTGTAATAAAGAAATGGACATGGGTGGGATAACTCTGTAAAAATATCAAGTCAAATTCAATTCTGGTGACTCATGGACTACCCTATGTATTTTCTTGGCAAAAATATGGAGGTATTTTGCCATTATCTTCTTTGGGAATGTTTTGTAATTTCCCTGCCCAGCCTATGTTCCTGGGATTTTCTTGTAGTCCTGCATCCAAGTACAAAATAGGTCCAGCACTGTTAAGCTCAGATAAGGCAGCCAGGTATGGAGGTGGGTGTGCCAGATTGCGATCCTTTGAACCTTTCATAGTATAATTCTGAATAGGTTGCTAATGTAAGTTCCAGTGAATTCTTTAGGACTCAGCTGCCAAATAAATGTCTGCTTTTGCAAGAGTTTTGCGTTATTGCTAGCTGTTTGCTGTTACAAACAAACTTCAGACAGAGTAACCCAGAGGAAGATTTGCTTTGTGAATTTTTAAAAAATAAAAGTTTAGTAATCCTGAATTTATACAATGCAAACAATGTATTGTCTGGTTCCTCATCCTCGATTAGTTCTACCTGTTTTAATATTTTTAATGGTGCTTTTAATGATTGTACACCAAATTGAATCATTTTGATTAGGCAGATTTATAAATCTAACATGTATTATTACTATGATTTGAAAAAAAGGTTCTACACTTAGGTGAGAAAAACCAAATGCATAGGTATAGTGTAGGTCTGCGATGGCGAACCTATGGCATGCTTGCCAGAGGTGGCATGCAGAGCCTTCTCTGTGGGCATGGGCGCTATCGGCAGCTGCTCTTCTGGTTTCTGGCGTGCGCATGAGTGCCAGCCAGCTGGTCTTCACTGAGCACCAGAAACCCAAAGACCAGCTGGCCGGTGCACTGGTCTTCAGGTTTCTGGCGCTCCAGCACACATGTGCTTTCCGGTTTGGGTACTCGGTGTCAAAAAGGTTTGCAATCACTGGTATAGGTGGTACCTGGCTCAATAGTAGCAAATGCAAAAGGGATCTTGGAGTCCTAGTGGATAATAAATATGAGCCAGCTGTGTGCAGCAGCTGCCAAAAAAGCCAACACAGTTCTAGGTTGCATAAACAGAAAGATAGAATCAAGATCACGTGAAGTGTTAATACCACTTTATAAGGCCTTGGTAAGGCCACACTTGGAATACTGCATCCAGTTTTGGTCACTATAAGGAAAATTTTTCTGATAGTTAGAACAATTAATCAGTGGAATAACTTGCTCACAGAAATTGTGAATGATCCAAGACTAGAAGATTTTAAGAAGAGATTGGACAGCCATTTGTCTGCAATGGTCTAGTGGAACTGAGTGCCAAAAAGGGAGCACTTCACGCTGGAAAATGTACTTCCAGTTTCCAGTGCATGGATGTGAGCCGGCCAGCAAGTCTCCCAGTTACTGCTGTGATCAGCTGGCCAGTGCACATGCTCACCCTGGAAAACAGAAGACCAGCTCTTCTGGTTTCCGGCATTGCCACACACACAAAGGCCAGCTGATTGGCACGCCAGAAATCCAGAAGACATTGGCGACACCGCATGTGCCAGGCAACATGGCTCCATGTGCCACTATGGGCACACATGCCATAGATTCACCATCATGGGTCTAGGGTTTCCTGCTGCAGGGGGTTAGACTAGAAGACCTCCAAGGTCCCTTCCAACTCTGTTATTCTCTTCTGTTATTTATTTATTAAATTTATATCTCATATTTATTCTTATAACTTATGGTAGCATATACCTAACCGGATTCTGTGCCTAAGTGAGAACTTAGGTACTAGAACTCACAGTTTCCCAGTTTTCAATCCAGCTCCTTAGCCATCCTTAGTTTAACGATATATAATAGATAGGTAGAGCACAAGTATTGTAGGATAATTTAATTTTAAAAATGAAGGAATTGAAGGGAACACATGTTCTGTTGTCACTACTTCTTTTACTTTATTCTATTTTTTAAAAAATTCTATGAACTGTACATATATTTTATTTAATAAAAATATTTTGAAAATCAGAATTTAAAAAAGTTCTCTCATTCCATTCCTGTATTTTTTCTTAAATGACAAGTAATTTGGAGAGAGAGCAATCAACGATATCTGAATTAATTTATTTGCGTTTCATTATTAATGGTAACAAGACTTCACTTTGACAGTCTTCCTTGACTAATATTATCAATTCTATGTATTCTGGATTCTGCCTGATTTTTCTGACCTAAAGAATGCCCTGTGATTTTCTTTCTGGGATCCAATTCTGCTTAAAAAAATTGCATTTTCTATGGCTACACCAGCTGTGACGTTCACAATGGTTCTGGGATCTTTTTCCTTCCTGGGAAAAATTGATGTTCCATTCTGCTCATTGTTAGATCATAAAGTGGACAGATGTTAAGCAGCTCTTACAATCTGCCTTAAAAAAGAGTTCAGGAATTACCCAAGGCCTGAAAAACAGAATATGAAATCCCATATTCATGTGAGTTGGCAGATCTGTTTTGAAGAATCACATCTTGCCAGGATAGGCTTAGGAATGGAAGGCAGCTGCATTTGATTTGGGAAATGTTAGTCAATATACATTTTTTCCCTCTGTGTGTCCTGAGGAAAAGGTTACACACATAAGGAATGTGTCATTAACCAACTAGCTAAGACGAATGCAAGGGGAAGATTTAGTTTACTGTACTAATGCTGGGTGACTCAAGGATTCCACTGTCTCTTCCTGCCAAGTTAAGGCATAATTAACTGAAAGGCTTTTTTGTGTTGATTTTTTTCCTTTGCTTTACTGCAGTGCAACATGATTTTATGGAATTCAAGGGTTGGCATGGGGAATAGGTAGGATATAATAGAAAATGAAAAGCGATTATCTTAATCTTTGAGGCATTATCTTCTGTGCTGATTCAGATTTTTGATGAATTGCCTTTAACTCATTATTAAATTGACTTTGGAATATAGTTTGAACACGTTCTTTTTCTGTTCAGACATTCCACAGTGGGAGGGAAGAATAGTAGTCATTTAAAGAGTGTAGCTCCCACAATGACAACACATTACAGACATGCCAGATTTCAGGTGCAGGAATCCAGACCACCTCTGGATAGTGCAAAGGACAAGAATTTGTCTTTATCTCTTTGCTGCCATCTGGTGGTTAACTAGGTTTTTTGTCACCCAGATATGCTAACACCAAATAGCATAAATGTTATTCAGAAACTTTGATTTTTTTGTTATTCATTTCAAGGAATATTTTTCATGGTTTATATTGTATACATATTTATTTATGAAAATATATTTATGAAAATACATTTTTCAGAAACATTTCAGAAAACATGTTTACTAATACTTGCCTTTATAAATTAAGCCATGTGGGAATATAGTCAAATTAAAAGAAAACTTAGAATCAGATTTCATATAAAGACATGTCCCTTTATGAAGATCAATGTGATCAATGTTGATAATATAATGCATGAATAAATAACAGAATAGCTCTTTATGAAAAGCATAGGAGTTCACCTTTTGATAGAAATATGCAGAATATTTTGAATATGAAACATTTTATATTTCGAAAAGAGGGTATTCTAGCTGTTCTGAGAGTGTTTTGATGCTATATCAAATGCTGTGCTTGGGGTTATTGCGCAATATAACAATTGCCCAATATAACATTTGAAAGCCTCCCAGAATGGTCAGAACCACCTGTTTCAGACTTTAAGCAACTGCTTAGAATTTAAAACAGAGCACTTGGAGCTCCATTTCAAGTTCCAAATCTGAAATGTTGCACTTAGCACTAATTACAGCCTATTAGCAACTCATTATCCTAACTCAAAATTGTTGGTAGTTAAAGAAACAGAGGGATTGAAATCATTACAATTGCTTCAGAGTTGTCTACTATGAGTTTTCATCTGAAGAGTTACTTATCTGAAAGCACTGATTTGGGGACATAAGCCACCAGCTGATATGTATCCCACCTCTAGATTCCAAAATTCACTCATACTCTCTTAGAATTTCCATTCCAAACACTAGTGGGGAAATCTCTGAGTTCATAATCGCACTAACCACTGGCTTCTTTAAATATGATTTTATTAAGTCCCAATTACTTGGGTTTAAGCAAAATCAAATAAACCCTATATATTGCAATTCTTCAATTAATCACTATCTTTTCTTTAAAAAGCTGTTTTGGGACTTATTCATTCTGAGAAATGAAGGTGGAAGGTAGATAAAGGGTAGTGAAAATATAATAAAATAAATCAGATACAGGGAAATGTGGAGTCTTCTGTCTTTTCTTCTGCCTTATTCGTATCTAACACCACAATGGAATGGATCACTAAAATGTTGCCAACTTTATTTGTGGTGATTAAACCAGCCATTGGATTCAGTTTTATTTCAGTTGCCAACTCATATAAAATCTGAGGAACACTAGGATCAGAGCACATACAGCATGTCAAGACAGTTTTGCTAGCAGATGAAAACCACAATTGATAGCACTTTCACAATACATGAACAATGCTTTATAGTTTGTTTCAGTCTTCCATCTGCAGTACAGCTACCATCTCAGCTGCCAGTATCTAGACCACCTCTAGAAGCCAAAAAAAGACATAGAAGGCGCTCTTTGTTTCCACCTAGTGGTTTTCTGAATTTTGGAAGCTCAGATCTGATACACAGACATTGGCAAAAGTAATACTGTGTAGGAGATGGAGTGGCAGAACCTGGGGGCAGAGTTAAAAGAGGTATCAGGCTTAAAATCCCTACATAGCTACAAGCAGACCAAGTCCAACTCCCCTTGAATTTTGTTGACTCTTATCTAACTCCAAGCAGGTGCTAACCAATAGTTGAGAAGGTCCCTGTGCATAAGCTTTTTAGCAATAAACCAGTTTAAGTGGAACTGGTCTTTTGTGCCTGCCATACTGGCATGTCTTAGTAGTTTATTGCAATGATACTTTAGCTAATGTATGTATTGGGAACATTTTAAATGTATTGCATCATTGTTAATGAATAACAAACAGCTGATCAGATTACACCATAAGGTACTTAACCTGTAGTGATTATGATTTACATATAGAGTTTGGATAGCTAGATGAGTTAGAAACCTGAGAAATAAACACTGTAGCAAGGGGAATTTTAATAGGTACAGCATTGTGGAAAGCAAGGAATAACAATAACAACAATCAATCAGTCAGTCAGTCAGAATAGAGCTGGAAGAGACATTGGAGGTCTTTTAGTCCAACTCCTGCTAAAGCAGGAGACCCTATACCATTTCAGATAGATGGTTGTCCAGTCTTTTCTTATAAACCTCCAGTGATCAATAGCAATAGCAGGTAGACTTATATACCGCTTCATAGGGCTTTCAGCCTTCTTTAAGCGGTTTACAGAGTCAGCATATTGCCCCCACAGTCTGGGTCCTCATTTTACCCACCTCGGAAGGATGGAAGGCTGAGTCAACCTTGAGCCGGTGAGATTTGAACAGCCGAACTGCAGAACTGCAGTCAGCTGAAGTAGCCTGCAATGCTGCACTCTAACCACTGCGCCACCTCGGCTCTCAAGTCCCTACAACTTCTGAAGGCCAGCTGTTCCACTGGTTAATTGTCCTCACTGTTAGAAGTTTCTCCTTACTTCCAAGTTTCTTCTATCCTTGATTAGTTTCCATCCATTGTTTCTTATCTTGCCATCTGGTGCTTTGGAAAATAAGTTGACCCCCCGCCCTTCTTTGTGGCAACCCTTGAAATACTGGAACACTGCTATCATGTCACCCCCGGTCCTTTTTTTCTCTAGACTGGCAGTACCCAATTGCTGCAAAAGTTCATCATATGTTTTTGTCTCCAGGCCTTTAATCATCTTAATTGCTCTTCGTCTCACCATTTCCAATCGAAACATCTTTTTTGTAATGTGGTGACCAAAACTGGATGCAATATTCGAGGTGTGACCATACTAAGGGTTATCAAGTGGTACTAATACTTCATGTGATTTTGATAATATGCCTCTGGTTATAGAACCAAGGATTGTATTAGCTCTTTTTTGCTGCTGCCACACACTGCTGGCTCATGTTTAAGTTATGGTCCACTAGGACTCCAAGGCCTCTCTCACAGTTACTGTTTTTGAGCTGTGTTTCACCAATCTATACTTGTACCTTTGGCTTTCCTGCCTAGATGTAAAACCTTGCTTTTCTCCATTATATTTCATATTGTTGGATAGGGCCCATTGTTCATGTCTGTCAAGACCTTTTTGGATCCTGAGCTTGTCTTCTGGGGTGTTGGCTATTCCTGTCAGCTTCATGTCATCTGCAAATTTGATGAGTTCCCCTTCTATTTCCTCAGCCAAGTCATTTATGAAGATATTGAAGAGTACTGGCCCTAAGACAGAACCTTGTGGTACCCCACTGCTTACTTCCCTCCATGTAGATGCAGTAACATTAAGGACTATTCATTAAATAAAGTTTGTCAACCAGTTACAAATCCTTTTGGTGGTGATGCTATCTATCCCACACTATCCCACATTCTAGTTTACCAAGAAGTAGTTTGTGGTCTATTTTGTTGAATGCCTTGTTGAAGTCTAAGTATACTATGTCCACAACATTTCACTGATTTACTAATTTAACCATTTTGTCAAAGAATGAAATAAAATTGATTTGGCATGATCTGTTTTTAACAAACCTGTGCTGGCTACTAGTTATAACTTTTTTTATTTCTAGATGTTCACAGATCTGATTTTGATTAATTTTTCCCAGTATTTTCCTAGATATTGATGTTAGGCTGATTGGTCTGTAGTTTCTGTTAGGGAAGTTCCCTGTTGGGAGAGCGAGTACGTTCAGCAAAGTGTTGTGAGAGTTGTGTTGGAGAACACACAAACCAGCATACAGAGATACTGCAGTTTAAATAGGCTTTTATTTTCATGGAAATAGAGGTATCAGAGTCCATCAAACAGTCCAAGTCATACATGGATAAGACAGTCAGCCATCAATGTCTTTCAGTTAAGAGATAATCCAAATAACATAGTCCAGTATCATAAAATCAGTTTGGTACTCAAAGTTTGCTAACAGTTGCAAAACTTACAATAGCTCACGGCACTTCCAGCTTCCAAAACACTCAGATCAGATCAGCCCAGCATCTAACGAACAGAGAGCTAACAGTCATTCTGGCTCCCTCTTTGATGGAGGAAAACAGCAACCAATCACATTTTACAGCATGATTTAAAGAAACAGGTACAACATTGTTACATGATTTATATATTGCCAACCCAACCGTTAGATTATATTCCTAATAGTTTCCTGGATCTGTTTCTTTTCTTTTCCTTTTTTGAAGACGAGAATCACATCAGCCCTTTTCCAATCCTCTGATAGTTCCCTGGTGCTCCAAGATTTTTTAAAGATATGGTAATTGACAATTCATGGTCAAGTTGTAGGTTTCCCACAGGGATTTGATTGGCTACTTTATGATCTATTCACACAAATAGGCTAGTTCATGGTTTATCACTAAAATACAAAACCCAACAAAAATAGGTATATTAAAAACTATTTAAAAAAACACTGAGAAATAAACTCAGTGTGATGTGAATGATCTGTTTCCTTGTATGCATTTGCATTTGTTTAGACTTTTTTCCTCAATTAAAAATAAGTAAATGATGTGATTTTAACAACTGATCTTAGAAACTATTGTGGGTTATAATTTAAATAATTCATATAGACTTGTATTATCCTGGAAGTTTGGGTTTCTCCTAATATAAAATGTAAAATATCAGATTTTGCATCTCTTCTTGGATGGTATACTGTACAGAGTCATTTATGCATAAAATGTGATGTATAAATAGATAGATAGATAGATAGATAGATAGATAGATAGATAGATAGATAGATAGATAGATAGATGATAGATAAGATGAAGATTGAATATTAATTGTTGTTTATAATTGCTATTCTTATTATGCTGGTTTTGTTAATTATTGAACATTGATCTGATTTTAATGCATCTAAAGTGCCAAATTGGTATAAGAACATTTTATATGCAGAATTATCTAATGTTATTTCAAACATTCTTATTCCATTTTATTTGGTTTATAAATGTCTTTTTTTCTTTCATTTCTGTTTTTGAAAATTTCATTTCCTGTTCTTTTTGCTTCAATTTGTTGCTCTCTAATACCTATTAAATTAATTTTTTTGAAAATCTAGGCTGGAGCTTTAATATTGCCAGGGATGATTTATGTGCAGCACTGGATACCTAGGAATGCACGCTATACAAGCCCTTGCTCTCTAAATCAAAGCAATCTTTTCTCTTTTTTTGAAATCTTAAGCTAAGTTTGTGGAGTTAATGTTTAAAAAAGAAAAGGATCCATGCCAAAACAGACATTGGCAGGCACTCTGGGTTTTATCTCTCACTAAGTCTGTAATACTTAGAGAACATCTCTTGCCTCCCTCAACTTTTCCCCATAGCGTTACAAAAGATGTATGATGGGAACTTGTTTAATACACTGTGTGACTTGCCGATATATATTTTAACTGAACGGATTTGGTTTGGTTTTTCACTCTGAACATGCCTTCCAGATATTCCCGCTTCACCTGAAATGTTCAAAGCCTTCCCCGTGTGTTTTTTATTGCAATCTCTCACGCCCACATAAACCACACATGGAGACATTAGTAAATGATCCCAGGAAAAAGCAAAGCAAGTAATGTTTCTAGACACCCTTCAAAAGGGTTTTTGAAGCACAAGAAACAGAATATCTCATTTTTATAACAATGTATATGTGAGTTCCAAATTGGTCCCCACAAGGATTGAGGTTGATTATTGAGCCCAAATTTTTCAGGATTTTATACAAGACATCTAAGATGGTCTGTCTTTAAGAGTGAGGGAGAACCTTGTAATTTAGCTCAACAACGTTTCCAGTTATTGTTGAGACTGTGGCAGAAAAGAAGGAGTTGCCATTCCCCTCTCTTAAGGTCTCTACATAAAATAGGAGTTATAAAGCTTAATTTTATTGATAGAATTAATGTCACACTTATCTTGGTCTTATATATTTCATATGTGATAGACTGTTGAACTCTGCCATTTTTAAAGTTGTGACCCATTTGTAGCTTCTTGGTATGCATACACACTGACTTTGGAATCACTTTAAAATAAATTACAAATACATTTCTCAGGATTAAATATAGTTCCTTGTGAAACAGATTTCTCA
Source organism: Thamnophis sirtalis (assembly GCF_051295495.1). Lineage (NCBI taxonomy): Eukaryota > Metazoa > Chordata > Lepidosauria > Squamata > Natricidae > Thamnophis > Thamnophis sirtalis. The sequence goes on along the minus strand of NW_028261389.1, from coordinate 56,310,724 downwards.
ATCTAGATTGCCTCACCAATGCTTTGGGTATTTTGAGATGCACCCCAGTCAACATACAAAGATGTTATTAAAATAATAATAACCAAGATCAAGTTAAAGAATTGCACATATGCGTAATGTGGGCCACACAGTGTACCTTACAACCGGATGACCTGCAGATATTTTGGGGATTGAAGCTGAAAATAGTTGAAGGTACCTAACTGCTCATTCTCCAGTGAAAAATATATAAAGCTTATTCTGATGCAATTTCTATACACTGTAAAAACTAAATTATTGTTTAAAGATGTGTTGCTTATTTCCACCATCTGAAGGAAAGAAGATACAACTTGAAGAGGATCATAACTGATAGCGGTAGCCAAAGTGTATTGGTACATTATGCCATGGTGCCAGCGTTCCAGGTTCACAAATGTGAACGTGCACAGGCCACATCTGTGTGTGCGCACCACCTTCTGTGCATGCCGAGTGCTCATGCATTACGTCAGGCTGGGTGAGCGGAGTCTCCCACAGCCACCGCTACCAATTCACCTGAACCAGAGAGAACCAGCTGAATATCACCTCTGCTTGGTGCCAAACCCTCCCATCAGTTCAATTCATCAGGAGAGGAGTATGTTGTGTTGGGATGTTGACACACAAAATAAGCATAAAAATGATTAAAACCTTTGAGACTTTAGTAATTACATAATTCTTCCAAAATCTTTCAAGCTCTTATTTGTTTTTTGTATTTTTAAAACTGAAATATCAGAAGAACGTGATATTTTTAAATTTTGGTTGATCATATTTGCAAATCTGTAGGAATTATAACACCCATAGAGGTACAGACAATGTTCCGTGGTCACAAAGGGAATATCTTTAAGATCTGTATTATTTATTTAAAGAACAATTTGCTTACACAGTGGCGATCTTATAAGTAAGAGAAATCGTAAATGCAATCCAATCACGATGGTTTTGGAAATGATGGAGACACTTGAAGAACATATGCATAGACACACCTTCCACTGGAATGCGAATTTGCCTAGGTTATTTCTGTTTAGCACAGCCTTCTCTCCTAAAATCTCCATTTAGTAAGCCAAATGTTTATTAAATGTTACTTTAGAAATATTTGTGGAACTCTGGCTTTTAGAAAAATGAATGATAGCTTTTTTTCAAAGCTAAAACTGGCCCCACAATGACAGTTATGTTTAAATAACGAAATGTTCTTCCAAGCAGAGTCAGTACCACACTCTCATAAAATGGAAACTGAAAATAAATAAGACTAAGCAATGTGCTGAAAAAAAATATTCAAAAGCTAAAAACAAGTTGAAGTAATGCATAGCAGAACAAATGAAAAAATGCTTGTTACTTATCCGCAGCAGGAAAATGGAATATTTCATATTATTAAACTCTCAGAGTGGAATTGAATAACACTTGACTGTGAAGCCAAGGCTAATTAGATACCTAGCTCAAGTATAGTCTAAAAAGTAATTCAGAATATAACACCATAAACAATGCTTTCTGCATTACTGTGATGACCCGGCGGAGCAATGCATTTCATCTAATAGGGTCACTTTAGTGAGATGAGCAGCACAGCAGTTTAACAATAAAGTAATAACTCAAGATATTATTCACACCTGCACATAGGAACCTCTATATCATCCCTAGCTGTTTCTGTATCATCAGTTGTGAACCAGGATAGTGATATTGGTGGTGCAGTGGTTAGAGTGAAGTACTGCAGACTACTTCTGCTGACTGCTGGCAATTTGGCAGTTCAAATCCCACCAGGTTCAAGGTTGACTCAGCCTTCCATCCTTCTGAGGTGGATAAAATGAGGACCCAAATTGTTGGGGGCAATATGCTGACTCTGTAAACAGCTTAGAAAGGGCTGCAAACAGGGGTGGGTTCCTGCAAGTTCTAACCCCTTCTATAGAAGAAGTTCCACAAATCTACCATGCCATTTAGAACCGGTTCCAGCTCCTTTCCCCCACTCGTCTGCACCACGCTTGCCCTGCCCGTTGCTCACTGATTGCCTGGCTCACCAATCACCCCACCTGCCTCTAAGAGTCCTATCTTAAAGTCTTAAAGCTGTCAAGTTTGAACACCCCTGGGGGTTTTTTCCTAAAGGGTTAGAGGTGCAAGGGTCTTGTAACTTGACAGCTTTAAGACTTGCATACTTCAATGCCAGAGTTCCTGAGCCAATGTGACAGGAGGAGGAATTCTGGGAGTTGAAGTCCACAAGTCTTAAAGCTGTCAAATTTGAACATCCCTGGGATTTTTTTTTCTAAAGAGTTAGGGGTGCAAGGGTCTTGTAGCTTGACAGCTTTAAGACTGCGTGCTTCAAATGCAAGTGTTTCTGAGCCAACATTTTGGTTGCTAAGGAAGAACGTTGTTAAGTGAGTTTCACCACATTTTACAAGTTGGCCATGCCCACTCAGTCACATTACTGCCAAGCCACTCCCACTCGGTCACATGGCCGGCAAGCCACTTCCACAAAGCACCTACAGAAGAGGTTCTAAAAATTTCTGAGACCCACCACTGGCTGCAAAGCACTGTTAAACTGTATATAAGTCTAAGTAGTATTGCTATTTCTTTTTCCCTACTTATAAATCACCTTTCTTTTTCTTTGTATCTACTTTTCTGTTTTCACAGATCCACAAAATGTGCGCTTGTATTTAGAGCATAAAGGAAAGGAGAGTAGAAATTGAAGCAAATCTCATAATCTTGGGGTACATTTTTTTTCCGTCTGGAAGGTTTTACAATCTGGTAAACTTGGTATTACATTGAATATTAATGCATAACGATCAGAATCAGGGCCACATATAATGGCTCAACCTGAATATAACAGTTTTCAACATTTCCCCCCCTTTATACCAGCCTCCACCTGGTAATAAAAATATATTGATTTTTATCTTTGACTTCATATGATTCATTGGCTTTACATCAGTTTTTTTCTCCTATGAACTAGAATTGAAATACATGTGCAAAAAAGACCAAGTTGGGGAAATGTTTTCATAACTGTCATTTTTCAGAAATTGAGCAATGTGATAACCTTTGTTCAAATAGACCATTGTTCCAGAGATGTACAGTATATTAAGTAGTAAAACACATATTTCAACATGCCTGAAAAATCTGTGAAATCACAATTCTTTGTTCCAGCTGCTAGCATGTCCAGGACAACTGGAACCAAATTGCACACTTACTAAAATCACATAGAGGACTGAAATAATTGCAGCAATTCCTTTGTGTTGGCATAAAGCAGGAGGACATGGCTCCCTATTTTTCACTGGTCAAAGGAATTTGTTTTCCTGTGATTTAAGCCTGGTACTTTGGCCAATGGCAATTTAAGAATGTGTATCTGACTTTAATTTCAGCTGAACTAATTAGCAAAACATACACTTGGATGACAATATTTGTTAAGGAGCAAAGACTGGTTAAAAACTGCAACTGTCTATAGAATAGACAATAGGCAATAGAACAGGATTTGCATATGCATATAAAATAAAGATTAATGTAGATATTTATAAGAGGTTAGACTAGAAGTGGACCTCTTCAATATTTGGAACTATTTCCTGCAGAATATTGTTGGCAGTGTTTGACTCAACAAGAGGAATGTGCTTTTTTTCCACAGAAGACATGATGCAAATGCTATATAATTGAACCTTCAATTGCATTCACATAAGCCTATACTTGAATACTACATCTAGTTCTAGTCATCGCAGTACAAAACATTAAGAGGAGAGCAACAAAGATGATTAGGGAGTAGAAGCAAAACCATATGATGAAAGGATGCAGGAACTAGGTATGTCTACTCCAGGGCTCTCCAAACTTTTCGATCTGAGACCCCATTGGACATTTTGTAAACATTCAAAGGTCAGGAAAAAAAAAGAATCAATTTTATAAACGAGTAAAAAATAATAATTGAATGGATGTTTTATTTTGCTCAATGTGATTTGGTTCAAAACAAGGAAGCAACCCTCCAGGCTGGCTTAAAGCCAGTGCACATTTTAAAGGGGAAAATGCTTCCCCTTCCTTGTCCAGCAACCTTCCAGCTGGCTCGCACCCTCCCACTGGAGAAATCAGGGGAATCCTACCTTCCTTTCCAAAGAGTGGTGAATACAATCCTGCTTTCTTTCTATGTGCTATTTGGAAAGGAGTGGATCCCAGAACACGAGCTGGTGGGCCAGAAGGAACTTTCTGGAGTGCTAGATAAACGGCCTTTGGGCCGTAGTTTGGAAAGGACTAGGGGTGGCATGATAGCAATCTTTCTGTATTTAAGGGGCTGTCACAGAAAAAGAAGGGGTCAGCCTATTCTCCAAAGACTTGAAGATAAGACAAAAAAATAATTGATGGAAGATTATCAAAGAGAGAGCCAAACTAGAATTAAGGAGAAATTTCTCGAGAGAATAATTCATCAATGGAATGGTTTGCCTCCAAACATTCTGGGTGCTCCATTGTTGGAGGTTTTTAAAGAAGAAATTGGACAAACATTTGTCCAGAATGTTCAAGCAGGGGGTTGGAGGAGAAGATCTCCAAGGTCTTTTCCAAGTCTGTTATTCTGAAGTTCTAATATTTTGAATTCTTTAATAAACTTTCAAATGTTTGCTTGAATACTTCTGATATTTTTGTAGCATTGTTTTAAATGTATATATTTGTGTGTGTACATGTATGTGTATATATATTCAACATGCTGTATAAAACAAATCTTCTATTCATCCCAGAAAAAGTGCATCTGTGTATATTGCGCCCATCAGACTTAATAGTGACATGCCAGCACTGAATGTAGGCACTGCTAGCATTAGTCCAGTGGTGAAATTCATTATTTTTACCTACCAGTTCTGTGGGTGTGGCTTGGTGGGTGAGGCAGGGGAAGGATACGGCAAAATCTCCATTCCCTCCCCACTGTGGGGCCAGCCAGAGGTGGTATTTGCCGGTTCTCTGAACTACCCAAAATTTTCACTACTGGTTCTCCAGAACCTGTCAGAACTTGCTGAATTTCACCCCTGCATTAGTCTATATATTGAACATGTTGAACAAAGCAGACAGTGAAGTATTGAAAATCCTATTTGATAGACGTGTGAATTATTACAGATCAAAAGTTGGTTATGAAAGTTATGTTTAAATATGACTATAATCTACAATTTGTTTAGTACCTCATAGGAAACAAGAGTTTCAGTTACTATAAGGACAACTCATCCTTGCCTCTTTTCACTGCAGAGTAAACAAACCACTAAGCCAGTGGTAGTTGATTAACATGACACATACAGACTAGTTTTATCCAACTCTTCCACAACCACAACTTGTTTTAACTTGTAGCCAAGGCATAAAGTTGTAGCACATAGTTAATGATCTCAAAAAGCAATGCAAAGTTTTGACTGATTAATACTTTGGAAGTGAGATTTAAGTAATGGTCCTGGACAATAAGTTGATCAGGCCTCTAAAACTTGCAGCCTGTAAGCAGAATGTGTCACACACTGGCCACGCCCACGTCCGGTTTAGCGAAGGGGGAAAAAGTCACAATACATCACATGATGTATTGTGATGACACAAGTTTGACACCCCTGAGTTAGATCATTAAATCTAAATGATTAATTCAATTATCATTATCCTAGAAGAAGACAATTGGAAACCATTTTATGTAATTGCCAAGAAAACCACATGGACCAATCTAGGAGAGAAGCTTAAGGAAACTTTATTTCATACCATAATATGGCTTAGTATTATATGTAAATGAGACTAGAGGAATATAGAGCCGTGGTGGCGCAATGGTTAGAATGCAGTACTGCAGGCTACTTCTGTTTGGTAGTTTGGCAGTTCAAGTCCCACCGGCTCAAGGTTGACTCAGCCTCCCATCCTTCTGAGATCAGTAAAATGAGGACCCAGATTTTTGGGGGCAATATGCTGACTCTGTAAACCACTTAGAGAGAGCTTTAAAAGCACTCCGAAGTGGTATATAAGTCTAAGTGCTATTGCTATTATATTAATCTTGTAAGCACATTAAAGTAAAATATGCCCTTTGTAACTGTTCACTTCTAAGAGGAAAAGAGTGACTTCCCTAGATCTCAACAATTACAATTATTTTACTAATTAAGGGAGTCTAAAACATTGCTGAAATATGGATATAATAAAAATGTGAACAAAGCAAATAAACTTGGAAATAAATATAATGCAAAGTTTAATCCTTATAAGGAAAATGCAGTCCTTTTCTTTAAAAAAAAACTTAGTTGACTAGGGAAAAGAGGATAGAGCTTGATTGGTAAATATACAACATCTGGGAAGAGATTTATGCCAAGTCTTATTTTAGATTATTTTTGGAAAGTAATAGCTTGATAGCTGTTGCTTCAATTCCCATGTGACATCGGGGTTTCTCCATTTTTTAAAATAGAGAATTCACTGCATGGAGTTATTTGCAAAAATATTAAAGGCAAGATAAAAATATATTAATAAATGAATAATTTTATGTCAGCATTTAATGGAAATAAGAGCCTACACCGATTTCACTGGTTTACAAGGAGAAAGCCTTTGAAATGAACGCAGCTTAATTTTACCAGAATAGGGTCACTAATAAAGGAAAATTAAGTCCTGAGTATTAATTGGCTCCAGTTTCCAAGATACAGCTTCAGGTCAAAATTGCATCAAAATAACTCAAAATTACAAGGGTTTGTATGATTATGCTCCATAATTTTTCTGCAAAATGTGATATAGCAATGAGAATGCTGCCACAGCAATCATTATAAATCTGTTTTTATTGATATCAATAACATAACTTTCCATTCATTTATTGGTTTTTCATGTAACATTTTCATGCTTTTTGCATGAAAAAACTGTCAATCTCTAACAGATTAGATTAAATTCCATCATTATTTGGTATCTAAACTTCTGTTTTTGGTTTTTCTCTTGTGAACTGCAGTAGGATTATCCCTGGGGAGATTCCAGCAGTAATTGGCAAGCATGGACAGACTCCATTTCCCTTGTTATGTTTTCTCCACGCCTGCGATGCCTTGGTGTAATCTCTCCCTATGCTCATCACTCACTGCCCCACAGTTCCAAGGGAAACAGCCTAAATGTGAGTGTAAGAAGTGAATTTTCAGTGACATGTTTGCACCACGTGTTTTTCATAGCCATCCGCCTTGCTGTTCTCAAAGTGAAGATAAATTTATACACTTCCATGTGGTACCATTTTCATTGTTCTACCGTACTTTGTCGAGATGCTATGAGGCATCATGATCATTAGATGCCTCCCTCCCTTGTAGGCAAATATGTATAAATCTTTGTTTTAAAATATCTTGAAAACTTTACCCAACCAGCACCTTTATCACCTCTTTTCTAATTCATCTAATCAAAATATGTAAGAGTAACACATTTTATCCCGGAGGTCAAAATTTCCCAAAATTTGTAGACCAGTTTTTTCTAATGGGGATTTCCCCCCATTTTAGTAAATTTCTGGAAGGGAAGGTTGAAGAGAAGCAGTCCAGGGAGCAGGAAAATGAATCAAAGTTAAATATGAAATAAAAAGAACATTTAGAACATCCTAAGAAGGCAGAGAGACCTTCCCTTCATTCTTTGGTTGCATTCCAGTTGTTTATATTTGGAAAGTCTCATTAGTCATAATATGACTCAGAGAAAGAATTTTGGGACTCTAGCAGCAGTGAACATGTTTGATGATGAGAATAAACAGTTTGAGTATGTGTGTGTTATACATATACATTAATATCTATACATAGATGTGTGTGTGGGGGGGTGTATAACATACACACATATATATAAACTAAATCAAAACTTATTAATACTTATCAAAAACAATTTAGATTGATTCTCTTGCTAACTCTTCTCTTCTGCTGACTCTGTCACCTTATCACTTTCTTGGCACTCTTCCTTCCCACTCCCCTGTTGTAACTCATTTTTTCATCTGCTTTCATTCAAGCTTGCTGCCCACTGCCATGGAAACAGTGGGTATCTGGGAGGGGAAGTGTACTGGAGGTGGAAACAAATTTCTGTGAAGCTTGGACTCAGAGAGCTGCTTAACATTTCCAAGGCCAACCATCCTAGCATTGGAATGCAAAGAAGGGGAGAAATGCACCTGAACCAGACGCTTTCCCAAAACATCTTCTTGGCTGATGATTAATCTCTTGTTACCTGGTTACTGGCAGGGTGGACTCTGGGGCTTGTTTCAATTTTCTTTTTCGTGCATTTTTGTTTCAGACCTTGGCTGGCTTCTGCTGTGTTCAGTTCTGTCCTAGTAAAAGTACCTTTTCTCTAAATCTATGGAGTCAAGGGATTTTCTTTCTTAGAGATTGAATGGAGGCAGCCCTGACATATTCTCTTACCACCTGCCATTGGAACTGGCAATTCCATCACTAAGGGACAAGGTCATAAAGTAAAAATGACATGATTGTACCCAACTTACAATGACAGTTCTGGCTGCAGATCTTAATGAATCACCTGCTACAGTTAAGTACAATATCACAGGTTTGCAACTTGAGACTTCCTGCCAGTTTCCCCTTTGCTTTTGGGAAGCCAGCTTTAAAGATCACAAATGACAATGGCATGATCACAGGATACTGTGACCATAATAAATATATGTTGGTTTAAAAGCATCCAAATTATGATAATATGGCTCTGGGGATTCTTCAAGGGCTACAACATGGAGGACTGATCATAAATCTTTTTCAGTGCCATTGTAACTTCGAACAGTCACCAAAGATCAGAAAGCAAGGACTACCTGTAAAATGATGCAATTTAATCTCCATTTAAGACTTGCTAGAAAGATGAGAAAGCAGCACACTGAAACCCAACAGTGTGCCATAATGGGTCCAGGATGTGTTTTTAAAGAAGGCAAAATGAACCAACAGAGTTAAATTTTTCTGCACACCGAACCGACAGTAATTCCAGCAGTGTATTCTTCCGATGTGAAAAATGAAACCTACTGTAATCTGGTGGGGAAAAAAGATACAAGTGGAAAATATATACTCACATTCATATTTACATAAAGGCCTTGATCTGTCACAAAATTTGAATATGACCCTCCAAGAAATCCAAAAACATTTTCAATATTCTTGGCCACAGCAAAATTTATAGGGACTCATCTGTAGTGCCAGAAATTCAGGATATTCGAATGTCTCTTGCTCTATAGCCGGGATGGCGAACCTATGGCACACGTGCCACAGGTGGCACACGGAGCCATTTGTCAGGGCATGCACGCACTGGCCAGCTGAGTTCAGCCTTTTTTAAAGCCATTTTTTGCCCTCCCCAGGCTCCAGTGGCTTTATAGGAGCCTGGGGAGGACAAAAAGAGTCTCCCACGCCCCACCTGGAGGCCCTCCGGAGGCTTCAGGAGCTTCCCTGAAACCTCTGGCGCACAAAAAAATGGCCCAATGGGCAAACCAGAAGTTCGGGAATGGGAAGCCTTCTGAAGGTCCCTGAAGCCTCTGGGGGACCCCGGGGGGGGGGCAGGGAAGGCTGTTTCTGCCCTCCCCAGGCTCCTATAAAACCTCTGGAGCCTGAGGAGGGCGAAAAAAGCATGCAATAAATGGGGGGGGAGTGCCTCTCATGCACGCATGTACACTGGGGTCTGTGTGTCACACATTGCATTATGGGTGCGGCATGCCCACGTACAACCTCCCCTGCGCTCCCCCCACTTATGGCACACGAGCCAAAAAAGTTTCACCATCGCTGCTCTATAGCATTGTTTATGTGTACTAAATATTGCATTTTGGTATATTTGTATTTAGATTTTTATTTTTTAAATTTATTTTTATAATATTTCTATAGCTGCCCATCTTAAAACCAACTGAGTGCCTACAACCAATACACTAATATAAAACCAGCGATGATAAACTAAAAACAGAAAAACCTGATAACACAACCACATTTCTTGATGTAAGTCACATTAATCAGAGAATGTTGATGAACAAAATAGGTCCTCCATGATAGGGAACCTATAGCACTCCTGCCACCGGTGGCAGCAGGAACCATTTGTTAGGACATGCAAGGCGTTGCTGCATCACGCATGTGCGCACTGGCCAGCTGACTTTGCTCTTCTTTTTTGGCTGCTTTTGTCCTCGGAGGGCAAAAAATCACCCAACGGGCAAACTGGAAGTTCGGGAATGGGTTTCCAGTTTGCGTGTTGGGCTGTTTTTTGCCCTCCGGAGCCTTCCCTGAAGCCCCTGGAGTGCAAAAAACGGTTCCACCACAAAACCGCGCTCGACTAAACCGTGCCTGACTAAACCGCGTCACTGACGTCATCAACAGAGCGACAACAGCGCGGAGATAGAAGCACGCTGTAAACCCTAAACCTAAAATTAACACCTACACCTAAACCTAAACCTAACCCTAAACCTAACCTTTAACCTAAACCTAAACCTAATCCTAACCCTTAACCTAACCCTAACCCTAACCCTAACCCTTAACCTAACTCTAAACCTAACCCTAACCCTTAACTTAACCCTAAAGCTAACCCTTACCTTAAGTTGAATCGGCTTGCTTTCAAAGCACTATTTAAAGCGCCCTTCTTTCTCCACGCTGGCTGTTGTCACCCTGTTGATGACATCAGCGACGCGGTTTAATCGGGCGCGGCTTAGTCGAGCGCGGTTTTGACGGGTCACGCAAAAAACAGCCCTAAGGGCAACCCGGAAGTGACTTCAGGTTTGTCTGTAGGGCCATTTTTCTCCCTCTGGAGCCTTCAGGGAAGCCTCCTGAAGGTTCCGGAGGGTGAAAAAGGCCATACGAGCAAACCTGAAGTCACTGTTACCAAACTTCTGGGTTGCCCGTAGGGCTGTTTTTCGCTCACTGGAAGCTTCCTGAAGCCTCTGGAGAGCTGTTTTCACCCTCCCCAGGCTCCTAGAAAGGCTCTGGAGCCTGGGGAGGGTGAAAAATGGGTCCATCACAGGCCAAAAGCAGGGGGAAATGGCGGGGGTTGCACGTGCATGCATGCGGGCGGGTCGCACACATAGCATTATGGGTGTGGGCAAACCTGTGCATGACCCTCCTGTGCTCCCCCCACTTTTGGCACGCAATCTGAAAAAGTTTAGCCATCATTGTACTAGGACAACCATTTTTCTGAATGCAGACAAAATATACTTCTATATATCTATAGAAATGATTCAGCATTTTAAAATGTAAGTGAAAACTTAGTTTCTGCAATTCATTGTTCAAATTCATAGTTGTAGGAAACTATCTGCACATTTGAAAAAAAATATTTCAGCAAAAAAATAATTTTTTCACATAATCTTAAAAAAATAAATGTCATAAGCTTGGTTTTATTTCTTCCTTCCTGATCTTTTTTCAATGACTTATTTTTCTATTATTAAAATAATGACATGCTAATGAATAAACTCTGGGGGACTATTTTTCTTCCATTAATTAAAATGGAAATGTCTTCCATTTCCTCACTTTCTCTTGGAATCGTAATAACTCTCTCAAGTAGAGTATGGAATAAACTGGGCCTGACCCTTCCTGACTTTCAGAAAATGATAAAGTTCTCCAAATGAACTTTAATAAATGAAAGTTCTCCAAGTACAGAAAATTTGGTATTATTGTTAATATAATTAGTGTGTCCATTGGGTCTGTTCTTGGTCACCATTGTAGATTTTGATGCATTTGATATTACTGTTTGTGATGTGTTTTTAACATGCTGATTTGAGTTTATGATAAAGACAGGTATTTAAATCAGTAACGAAAGATAGTCATTATAGTCTTTCATAAAGACATAAGATATCATACTTTAAAGTGGCTCAAGATTCTTTTCCTTGGAAAGACATGTTAAATTTCTTCTGGACTTATCTTTGTCTGAGCTATCAGAGGTTCAGAAAAGATCAATCATTGAAGAGAGCTGAGATTGAATATAAGAGCCCTGTTGAGAATTACACCTGTAGGATTGTAAAGATATCTTGGATTGAAAAATAAAAACTCTTTATTATTCTTATTCTCTGGGACACCATGTCCCCTGAACTGCTGTATTGTGGAATCAATACAACATTCTGTTCATGTATGGAAGCTAAAAAAATAATTATTATATTCCAGTCTCCAAGTTAGTCATAGAAAAGTTATTTAATTCCATTGGTTTCAAGGAAATACAGTGAACAGAAATAGATGGAGGCTGGTAAGGAAACCTACAGCCTTTCAAAATGAAACTTGGTTTATTTACAGACACGGACATACCCAGAAGAGTGAGGAGGAAGAAGCAAAAGGTGTGCCTTGTGTCATGAGCTCCTTATGAAAATATTATGACTCACATGAAAATATTGTGATTCATCAAAAGTTGCCATGGAAATAAGGATGGAATTTTCACACTCAGTACAATCTAATGATGCAAAAATACCACATAGGTTTTTTTGCATTATTCTGACTTACTGTGGGCTACTGTAAAAATGTTACAGAACCCATTCTTGCCACCTATGAAATGATTCTTCCTTGGGACTTGGCTTCTCTTCTGTATTATTACCTGGAATTAGTGGTTTTCCTAATGCACTTTAAAAACTCAATTCTTGTGTCTCATTCCCTGAGATTCAGAGACAAGACAGCTCATATTCATTTTATTATTTGTTTTCTGTACCACTGGACAACAAAAACTTTGCTTCCTGAACACTTCTGGGTGTATCTTACAGATTTTTGGCTACTAATCATGAAAATAGCCTGTAATTTAATCTATTATCTAAAAGTAGCTGTTACATATGCAAATGGGACACCTGGCAAGAGAGTTGCGTTACATTAAAAAGAAATGGCCACTCCAAAAGAATTTGGTTCTAAAACAAAAAAAAAATACGGCACATGAATCCCTCACTGAGCTGATAAAGATATTTTTCATGAATGAAGGCAAATACAGTAAATGTGTCCCAGGATAATGCTGCAGGATCCAATCTGGGTTGGACACTGGGACTAGGGATTTAGTCTTCTGAGCTTTCGCACTTGTGCTGGAGCCCATCCTTGGAGAATTTTTCTCATTTGGCAGCATAAGAAAACAATCGCCAATGACTTAATAGTCCATCAACAGTCCAATCAACAACTAAAAAACCATGCGCAACAAGGCACCACATAAATACTATGCATAGAATAGCCCAAAACACACATTCTGGTGAGAAGTTCCTTGAGAATGGGCTACAGCATGAAGCTCAGAAGACAAAATGTCAACTGTCCCAATATGCTAGCCAGGAAAAAGAAACTCCTGAGACATTGTCTCTCCCCCCCCCCCAAAAAAGTATATTTTACTGAAAAGCCATGTGGGGAGAGAAGTGGAAAAGCCAGCTCTAACATTTTGTGTGCAAAAATAAATCTCCCCTGACTCCTCATTATATTTTGTCCACCAATCGGTTGCACCTGGGTTGTTTTGAGAATGATCCGTCTACCTCAGACATTCTCAGAATTGATGACCTTTGGGTGGAACTGTCTCAGACTTCCAGATGGCACACTTGTATTCCAAAGTTTCCCTCCCAAACCACCCTCACATTCTGATGCCTTCCCCTTCCCCTCCCACTATTGTCTGGTTGCAAGCAGGCTGCGTAACCAGTCAGCCATGACATGCCGACCATCCAGGAAGAAGATTAATCCTACAGAAATACAACACTAACATTCCCACACTAGTCTTGGCAGACAACCATCCTATCAGGGTTGATTTGGGTACTTGGCATGGAACCTCTGAGTAAGCCTGATGGCATGGACATTCCCTGCTGCATCTCTCTCTGCCTCTGCTAAGGGAAATCCTTTCCACAAAATCAAATTCTGCAATATCCCCTTGTGGTACCGAGAGTCAAGGGTTTCCTTGACCTCAACATGCTTCTCCCTGCTTACCCATGTAGTGGTGGTAGTGGGAGAGGCGGCTTAATGGCCGGCCTTAAAGGGACGTATGAAAGGGCTTCAACAAACTGCAGTGAAACACTGGGTGAATGCTTCTGAGATTTCTGGGTAATTTTAATTCTCGGTCACTGGATTTACAATCTGGATAGTGGGGAAAGGACCTCTGTACTTTAGGCCCAATTTCTTTCAGGGCTGCCCCAACTTCAGGAGCTTTGTGGACAGGTACAGCCCTTCCTCTATCCTAAACTCCCTCTAAGATGCTCTCTTCTTTTCAGCCTGTCTCATCTGCATTTCCCTTGCTCCCTCTAGCACTTGTGCACTATGGCCTTGATAGCTTTTAGTACTCATCCACTCAGCCAAAGGGATCGATGAAGGAGATTCTTGAGGAAGTCTAGCATAGGCACAAATTCCACCCCAGTAGCCACTCAAAAGGGCATAAAACTGGTGCTATTGTGCACAGTTATTTTATGCCACCTCAGCAAAAGGCAGAAGCATGTCCAATTGATCTGCTGATAGTTCACGTAGAGCAAAGGTAATCAGGGGTGGGTTCCAGATTCTGCTACTGTTGGTTCGCTCAGGGATGCACTTCAGGTGCATGCACGTTTTGGAGCGCGCGCATGTGCAGTAGTAAAAAAATGTGGCAAAAAAGTGGTAGTAAAAAAAAACCAAGATGGTGGTTCCTATGGTGCTGCCGATGGAACCGGCTTGGGGGCATGGCAGGCCAAGTCACTACCTACTTGGCTGAACCGGTCCAAACCGGTAGGGATCCACCTCTGATGGTACTGCTCCAGGACTGCATTTGCATGCTCACAAGCTCCATTCATTTGAGGAAGCACGCGCTCAGCCAACTGGTTGTTAAACCAGTAGAATCCCAGCCCTGAATATAAGGATAACTAAAGATCAGCAAATAAAACACAAATGTATTCATATCTAAACCTGGAATAAATGGCAGCACTTTGCACTTTCCACTGTTGTTCTCTAGGTCAATACATCCCTTCCTCAGTACTGACTAATTCATAAGGTAATTCTTGGAATGCTTTGGGTGTTCTATCACAAAGGTGTCAAACTCACGTTGCCACAGTGGCATCATGTGATGTATCTGGACTCCCCCCACTTTGCTAAACCGGATGTGGGCATGGCCAGCGCGTGATGCATTCAGCCCGTGGGCTGGGAGTTTGACAGCCCTGTTCTATCGGGTTAGATAAAATGGCTGCTGTAATTCTGACACTCTTCCATAGCAATTTGTTCTCCTACTCTAGAGTCCAGATTTTTTCCCCCTAGAGATGGAGTTCTGTAAAGGAGAACACTGGTCTTGGCAATAATTCTGTTTGGCATTAAGTTCTTTCTATGACAAGCTCTCAAGATATTCTACTCTCCTTTGTACCCCTTTGGAAGAATCACCATTCTAAGATGTGAGAGGAGCAGCAAACAGGGAGTGCTAAAATTAAAAGCAAGCAAACCAACATGCAGATTCTTTTATGCAATTAATGTGACAAAGACACAGACTTTGTTTTTGCTTAGCGAGGGAACAATTAGATAGTGATTTTATCTTAGTTTCTCAGGCTTGGCTGAAGGGAAGACTGCCAAAGAGAACAGGGGAGGAAGCTGTGTCAGGATTTTTCTAACCTTTTTTCCACCTCGTTACACCTGCATACCCTCCCTGTTCACTCCAAACTTCCGGTTCCTTTCCTTTAGTTGGAGATGTGAAAAGTAGCAAGCAAAATAGGCATTTATACTTTCATCCACTGTTTGAGATTGAAAAGGGCACCACAGCATTGATTCATACATTTCATAATGCCTGGAATGCTGTAGATTTCCTCTAAGATAAATCAAACAGTTGTCCTGGTTCTTAAATTCTTCCACAATACTATGGTTTCCTCCCCCAAATTTCAGATTTTTAGAGGGAGTTGTGAGACTGGGGAGCAACATGGACTTGGCAATAATTCTGGCATAAGATGTTTCCATGGTCTCCAAATCTTTTTTCCCTTGTCTCTTCCATCTCTCCTAAAAATCACTTGTATAGGATGTGATGGGAGCAACATACAGGGAGTTCTAAAATTAAAAGCTAGCAAACAAATAAACATGGAAATTGACTTCATCAGATTAATGCAACAAGGAAACAGTTTTGTTTTCACTTAACAAGGGAACATTTAAATAGTGACTTTATCTTAATTTGTCAGGCCTTGCTAAAGGGAATGAAAACAAAATTCCCAACAACCTCATGTGGCTAAAGGCCAGCAGAATGCCAGAGCACTGAAGTATTAGCACCCTAATAAAATGGAATTCATTTTAATTGATTTTCCATCTGCAAAATAATAAAAGT
Source organism: Thamnophis sirtalis (assembly GCF_051295495.1). Taxonomy (NCBI): domain Eukaryota; kingdom Metazoa; phylum Chordata; class Lepidosauria; order Squamata; family Natricidae; genus Thamnophis; species Thamnophis sirtalis. The sequence continues at coordinate 56,294,641 of NW_028261389.1, read as the reverse complement.
CAGCATGCCAAGAAATGCAGAACACTCATAAAAAGCCCAGAGCTTATACAATGGAGACTGAGTAATATCTCTGGGCTTCACTTGTGTTCCTTTTAGAGTGAAACTAAGGAAGGTACGTGGATCCTCTGCCCTTCATTTAAAAAAAACCCTCCACTATAGTAGTTCAGCTGGCCTTAAAAGCTAGGCTTCCCACAGTTATACTGCCAAATATACACATTTTTTCCTGGCTAGTATTCAGGAAAGTGCAGCTATGGCTGTAGAATGGAAACTTGAGAGACTTTGCCTGGATTCATAGAAACATAGACAAACACTGTTTGATGTTTAACATTGGTTGACCCTGCTCAGGCTATCCCTTTGATACCCTAAAGGGATAAGGTTGTAAAACTCTGTGTACTAAAATCCTTAAGAGGCTTGTGAGAAACACAGTTTAACTGCTAACAAAAAGCTTTTATTCTAAGATTTAGCAATACCCAGTCGAATTTATAACACACAAGGAGAACTAGTGAAATGAAGAGATAGACTTAATAGTTAAATGGCTCAGAATTGAATCTGCTGAGCATGCAAAACAAATTAGGACAATAAACATAAGCTATCCTGAATGAGGCCTTAAAATGATCTAGGACAGACTTGAGTGTTATGTAAGGTGACCAGATTTTCAGATTGGAAAAGAGGGACGCCCTTGACCGGGGGGGGGGGGGCTTGATTAAAAAAAATTTTTTTTGTCAAAAGGTCACCCCAGGACACTGAAACCAGCATAAATATGAATCTGTTGCCAAACAAAATTTTGATCACGTGACCATGAGGATGCTGCAACGGTCGCTAAGTGTGAAAAATGGTCATCAGTCACTTTTTTCAATGCCATTGTAACTTTGGTCACTAAATGTTTTCCCCCTCCTCCTCGAGACTCCTCACTTCTTCCTTCATTCCTCTTGCTTATCTACCTTCACCTTATCTGTCTTCTGCTCTTTCCCTCTCTTCCTTCCTTTCTCCTTCCATCCTCTCTTCTTTCCTCACTCACTCCCTTCCTCCTTTTTTCTCTTCCTTCCTCCTTCCATTCTTTCAGCTTCATTTCTTTTGCCTATCTACCTTCTCTGTCTTTCTGCTCTTTCCCTGTCGTCCCCTTTCCTCCCTCCCTCCCTTCTTTCCTTTCTAGTTCCATCTTTTCTTCTTTCCTCTCTCCCTCTTTTTCTTTTTTCCTTCCTTCCTCCTTCCTCTTGCCTATCAACTTTTTTTATTTTTTTTTGTTACATAGACGACACATACCCACAACAATAAAAACAAAACAAAAAGAAAAAAACCCATCATCACATATAGCATGTCATTTAGTTACAAGTGTTTTAACATTTATCATTCTTATACATTTATTATTTCATTTAATAGGTTATAATATACAGTTTGGGTTGCTTTGTTTACCATCCCTTCCTCCTGTTATAACACCACCTTATTTTCCCTTTCTTTTCTCCCTTCCTCCCTTCTCTACTTTCTTCCTTCCTGCTCTCCTTTCCCTTCCTTCTTCCCTTACCTTTTTCCTACTCCTGCTCTTCCTCTTCCCCTTTCTACCCTCTCTCCCCCTCTTTCTCTCCTTTCCATCCTCCTCTCCTTACCTCTTTCTTCTTTCCATCTTCCTTTCATTATCTCCTCCTTTCTCCCTTTCTCCCAACTCCCTTTCTGGGAGTTGAAGTCCACACACTTTCAAGTCTGCAAGGTGGAGAAAGACTGATCTATCTAATTAATATAATTATTTCTCCCTCTCTTTTTCACTCTCTCTCCAGCGCACACACGCAAATGCATAGGGCAGCCCACCTCACACACAGGTAACTCCGGGTGGCTTACGGGAAGAGGACAGCCGACCACTCAACCACGCGGGGGGGGGCAGGATTTCGCCAAGAAAAGTTAACTTTCCTGCGAAAGGGGCTGGCAGCCTCTCAGCTGTTCCCGGCCGGGGAGACCTCCCCCCACTTCCACTCCTGCGACCCTCCTCCCGCCTCCTCGGAGCTTCAAGCAAGCTAACTGGGAAGGCCGGGGAAGAAGAAAAAGCGGCAGTGCGGGGGCGTGGCGGAAGCCCGGCTGCCGTTTCTCTTGCTGAGGGCGGAAGGGGAGGAGAAGGAGGAGAAAATTAAAGTGGCGGCCCGATCCCTTCAGCAGCCGAGGCGGGAAACGTGCGTTTTGACAGGGCTTCCACAGCGCTGTGGAAGCCCTGCCAAAGTGTCCGTTCCCCGGGCGGGCTGCCGTTTCTCTTGCTGAGGGCGGAAGGGGAGGAGGAGGAGGAGAAAGTTAAAGTGGCGGCCCGATCCCTTCAGCAACCGAGGCGGGAAACGTGCGTTTTGACAGGGCTTCCACAGCGCTGTGGAAGCCCTGCCAAAGTGTCCGTTCCCCGGGCGGGCTGCTGTTTCTCTTGCTGAGGGCGGAAGGGGTGGAGGAGGAGGAGAAAGTTAAAGTGGCGGCCCGATCCCTTCAGCAGCCGAGGCTAATTCTCTGCACGAACGAGAGCGTGGGGGCAGCGGCAACCGCCCGCACAGAACTTCCACGCGCTTCAGGGGCTTCTGCCAGGCGGCGGGAGCCCCGGAAGCGAGAGGAAGTTCTCTGCGGGCGGCTGCCGCTGCCCCCACGCTCTCAGAGGCGGCAATCCCATTCACGAAGAGGCAGGAGGAGAGGTGGGGCCAGCGGCAGCCGCCCGCACAGAACTTCCACGCGCTTCAGGGGCTTCTGCCGGGCAGCGGGAGCCCCGGAAGCAAGAGGAAGTTCTGTGCGGACGGCTGCCGCTGCCCCCACCCTCTCCTCCTGCCGCGGCGAGCGGAAAATTCTCTGATTAGAATTAGATTAGATTACTCACCAACAAGCGCAGCTGCAACCCCAAAAGACGAAAGGAAAATGGAGACTTGCGCAGGCGTCCTCAGGCTAAGGAGTCTGGCCAATCAGTGAGCTGGTTGGGATGGAAAATTTTCCATCCCAGCCAGCTCACTGATTGGCTGGAGTCCTGGCCAATTAAATCAGTGAGCGGCAGGCTGGGCTGGCTTAAATTTGTAGGTAGCAGATAGAACAGAACGATGAGCCAGCCCAGCAAGCTAGCAGCTGATGGGCGGGAGCTGCGAGCGCCAAAAAAAGCGTGCTTTTTAAAAAAGCGTGCGGGACGTGGGAAAATGCATTAAAAAGCGGGGGTGTCCCACCAAAAGCGGGACGTCTGGTCACCTTAGTGCAGTGATGGCGAACCTATGACACGCGTGTCAGTGCTGACACGCGTAGCCATTTGGGGTGACAGGCACAGGATTTCATGCGATTCATCCTCGGCTCCTGCACTGTCGCCGAGGATGAAAGAATCTGTGTGTTCTCCCCCGCCCACACTCACTTACTGTATCGCCGCCACCCCTTTCTGAGTGCAGGGGATGCTGGTAAGGCGTGCGTGCCGTGCGCACACACGTCATCAGTGCGGCGAGGGAGGACCCGCAGGAGAGGAGCGCGGGAACAGTGCGCACCTCTCTCCAGTCAGGCCGGCACAGAGAGTCTACTCCTGGGACTGTCGGTTACGACCGCACCACACTTATCTCAGTTCACGGCAGGACTGTGGAGTCTGCTGCTTCCAGCTCCACGTCCTCATCAACATGCCGCTCCGGCCCGCCCCCGCTATGAATATTCATATTCTTCGCCCTCGCGTCACTAGGAATATTCATAGCGGGGGCGGGCTGGAGCAGCATGTTGATGAGGACGTGGAGCTGGAAGCAGCCGACTCCACAGCCCTGGTTCACGGCACCCCAAACAAGTTCAATAATATCAAGGGCAACATACGAAATTGACTGATGAACAAAGAAGTTACTAAGCAGGTATGTTAAATAATTTGTTTTTGGTTTATTAAATACAATTATATATTGCAATTATACATTTTTGTAGTTTAAACTATAAATTGCGCAAAATTATGTTTTTGTCGAAGTGACACACAACGCGAGTTATGCTCGATTTTTTGCCGATTTTTGACACACCACGCCAAAAAGGTTGCCCATCACTGCCTTAGTGTTATGAAGCAGTGGAAAATGCACTGTTCAAAAGACTTGACAGATTTCCCAAAATACCTGACAGAGTCTATCAGAAACTTGGGAAACTTAGTGGCTTACTAATGGAACTGCAAGTAGCTAAATCTGAAGTGGTGGGATTCAAATTTTTTTTACTACTGGTTCTATGGGTGTGGTTGATAAGCATGGCATGGCATGGTGGGCATGGCAGGGGAAGGATACTGCAAAATCTCCATTTCCTTCTGATCAGGTGGGACTCAGGAGGCAGAGAATAGATGAGGGCGGGGCCAGTCAGAGGTGGTATTTGCCGGTTCTCTGAACTACTCAAAATTTCTGCTACCAGTTCTCCAGAACTGGTCAGAACCTGCTGAATGCCACCTCTGATGTCAGGGAGGAAGAACACACTGCTACACGCACAACAAAAAATCAATTCAAAATGCGCAGAAGTCTGCAAAGAGACTGTAGGTAGGCAGCAGGTCCTGTTTCAAAATCTGCTTAGTCAAGAGTCTACCCAGCAGGTCAAAGGGACAAAGCCATTAAGCGTTATGCTACTCTAGATCAGTGGTCTCCAACCTTGGCAACTTTAAGACTTGTGGACTTCAACTTCCAGAGTTGCCCAGCCAGCAAAGCTAGCTGAAGAACTCTGGGAGTTGAAGTCCACAGGTTTTAAAGTTGCCAAGCTTGGAGACCACTGCTCTAGATGACCGTAGGTCTTTAGCCAGCTCCGCCTTCCTTGACGCCTTTGGCATTAAAGGTCCCAGCACTCCCTATTTCTTAAAAAACTTGTGCTGAAATAGTGGAGACAGTGAGGAGAAGGACATCTGGTTACCAAGTCGATAGATGGGAAAACATGCCTGACTTTACCAACTCTTATTGAATGCAACCAGATCCCTGACCACAGATCTGACATCCCTGTACCAGATGCAATGATTCATCAGCTACATTTCAACCACATAGTGCGTTTGATAAAGATGCTTGAGCCTCAGGCTCAGATAGTCTTGCTCCTAGGCAGAGATCTCTTACAAGTCCATAGTGAGAGTTTAAATCAGTGGTCCTCACAATGCTCCATACACTCAGAAATTAGACCTGGGATGAGTCATTATAGGAGATGTCTGTCTTGGCAGCTTGCACAAACCAACCTCTATTAACATGTAGGAAGTGATCACCCAGCCCTCTCCCAGAAAAATGAAATATCCTAGGAAATATTGAAAAGGCAGAATATTTCCCTGGATGTGAAAAAGGAAGAAACATGTTTTAAAAGACAGAATAGCTGCCTGCAGCTTCCTGCCCATCCCCACTTTGTCAATGGGCCATTAAGAAGGCCAAGCTAGTCCACTTTACATAATAAAGACTTCTCCACTTCAGCTCCAGGGGGATGGGATTAAAGCATGATAATATTGGCCCCAACTCACCACATGGCATCTGAGAACTCAACCAAACCTGGATTCAAAACGCAGCCTAGAGAGTTGCCCCTGCATGGCTCCATGGGAGTCTGACAACCAATCAGAATACAAGCTCAAGATCAAAGGCCAGAGAGGGCATCAAACCAGGGACTCAGCTTCTCTTCCTCCCTTCCCTTCTCTTCTCCATCAACATTGAAACATGTGATCACTTTTCTGTTCAGGGCTCAAGCCATGTGGTCTGACTATTTGAGAGACCGCCTTCTGCCAATTACCTCCCTGCGTCCCATCAGATCGCATAGAGTAGGCCTCCTCCGAATTCCATCCGCCAGTCAGTGCCGACTGGTGACTACGCGGAGGAGAGCCTTCTCAGTTGCAGCTCCGACGCTTTGGAACGATCTCCCCATGGAGATTCGCACCCTCACCACCGTCCAGACCTTCCGCACAGCCCTCAAGATCTGGCTATCCCGTCAGGCCTGGGGATAAGACCCTAATTTCGCCCCACCCGAATGCTGAATGAATGTTGTGTTTTACTGGTTTATTTTTTATTCACATTTTTCTTTTTTTCTTGTGTTCTGTCTTGCACTCCCTCCCTATTAATTGTAAGCCGCCCTGAGTCCCCTTAGGGAAAAGGGCGGCCTATAAATGTCAAATAAATGACTAAAATAAATGGTCCTGTCCACCATTAAAACCATCTTTCCAAGCAGCCTCCATGTCTCCAGTGTCTTTTTCCCCACTTGGAGCTGAACCCAGAAGGACATTTCTTCCAACAAACAGTATGCTTACAATCACATTAGAGAATGCACATCCTATTTTCCAGCCATGCACAACCAATTCCTCTTTAAGGACTTGACACCCATTACTCATTTGCCTTGCCCCTTCATAGGCTCCAGTAGTGACAACTTCTCCTACAGCCAAGGTCATTTAGGGCAGTGGTCTCCAACCTTGGCAACTTTAAGACTTGTGGATTTCAAAGCTGGCTGAGGAACTCTGGGAGTTGAAGTCCACAGGTCTTAAAGTTGCCAAGGTTGGAGACCACTGATTTAGGGCATACAGTCTTTCAAAAGACAGAAGATGACAATTGGATGGCAATGAGAATAAAATTTAATATTAGATAAAATGTGATATGGCATAATATTTTCTACCTCATAGGACTTGACAGATCTGGCTGACAACAGACAATTACAGAGCTTTTCAAAATGCTATTCTTAGCTTTCTTGATCTTTATTACCCTTGTGATCTATAGTCATTGTCAGAATTTTTCAAGTAGTTGCTTGAGTGAGGAAATGAAGTTCATCCATCTGAAGGCTTTAAAGGCTGGGGTAAGCATGTTTATGCTTTTTTTTAAAATAGTGAAACAGAAAATTACAACACCAACAAGGGGAAAAAAGATAAACAGTGGTCATAGAGTCAAGGAAAAACAATCTCTCTAGAGATTTTATCTAAAGATAAAAAAACTTAACAGAATAACTAATTAACCACACACAAACACAAACACACACATATACACACAAACACAAAGGAAGCAGGGAAAGCCATCTATGATCCATTGGCATCAATATAAAACTAATTTGATTGTAATTGTTTATAGTATATTGTAAAGTTTATTTGAAACAGAAGTGAAAACCATTTGAACTTCTCATTCTAAATTAAAATGACACATTTATCATGTTCATATATTGCTTCAAGCTGTATCTTTCATCTCTTTGCAATTGATTTCACCTAGAAATTTGATATAGTGTCATTAATTTGTATGTTGCTTATCTACTATACATGGAGCAACAGGACAATTATCCCTTTTAAGGAATACATATGAAAGGAGGCAGTATTATTAATATGCACATGAATTATCCTGAGTAATTCAGTAAAACTAAACAGAATTCTGAGACGTAATTAGATCCATATTTCCACCAGAAAATGTTTCTTATTCTTATTATTTAATTCTTATTAAATAAGGTATAATTTAAATTCAGAATTATAATTGCACAAGATTATTTGTGCAGCAAATTACTTCGTGAATAATACTGTTCATTTCATATTAAAATATCTCTCTTCCTCCACCCACACACTACCAACAGTTAGGAGAACTAAAAAAACTGAATACAAACTATAATCTTACTTCTCCCTCTTCAAAATATTACCCTGCACACAATGTAATTCCATTGTAAAATGAAATTCCTGTCATCCACAGCCCTCCCCATATATCTGGAAGGTACCAGATGAGGAAAGCCACAAAATTATGAGACAGATGGTCAATGCTCAGATTCTGAAATATAATTACATGTTACAGGTAGAAGGAAGAATAGGATATTTTGGGCTAAGGGTCCCATTTCCCAGTTTTACTGATATTGGGAAGTATCTCAGCTGCTATGCATATTTATTTTGGATAAATATTTTTATTTAGTTTTTACTGGTTTTATTGCTTTAAAATGTTTTATTGTAGTATATTTTTAATTGTAAGTCATCCAGAGCAGTGGTGGGGTTCAAATTTTTTTTACTAACAGTTCTGTGGGCATGGCTTTGTGGGTGTGGCTTTGTGGGCGTGGCAGGGGAAGGATACTGCAAAATCCTCATTCTTCCCCACCCCACTAACCTGCTTTCCAGCTCCATTCTCCTGTTCAGGGCAACAAAAGAAGATCAGCTGGGAGGCAGCAGGGACGGAGCCAGCCTATTTGCCGGTTCTTTGAACTACTCAAAATTTCTGCTACCAGTTCTCCAGAACCTGTCAGAACTGACTGAATACCACCTCTGATCCAGAGTCATTGATTGAAATGGGTGGCTTTAGAAATTGAATAAATAATTAAATAAATAATTTGAATAGATATTCGTGTTTAAAATCTCTACTTTGAAAACAGTAGTCAGAGCACAAAATACAAGCTGGGTGGACACGATCTTATAGATGACCCCCACTCTGTCAAGGAACTTGGAGTACTCATATCTAATGATCTAAGTTTCAGAGCCTACTGTAATAACATTGCCAAAAAGGCATTAAGAGTTGTTAACATAATCTTGCGTAGCTTCTTCTCTGGTAATATTGTACTGCGAACCAGAGCATACAAAACATTTGCTAAACCAATTCTCTAATACAGCTCATCTGTCTGGAACCCACACTGCATATTGGACATTAATACAATCCAGTGAGTCCAGAGATATTTCACGAGAAGAGTCCTCCACTCCTCTGCTCGCAACAGAATACCTTATGCCACCAGACTTGAAATTTTGGGCTTCGACAACTTAGAACTACGCCGCCTTCGATCTGACCTAAGTATAGTACATAAAATTATCCACTACAATGTCCTATCTGTCAATGACTACTTCAGTTTCAACCACAACAATACATGAGCACACAATAGATACAAACTCAAAGTAAACCGCTCCAAACTCAATTCAAAAACAGAGTGGTTAATGCCTGGAATGTGCTACCTGACTCTTCCCCAAATCCCCAAAATTCAAAAATTACAAGAACCTAGAACATTGAAAAGAGAACAGAGAATACTGAACAAAGAACAGGAAAAACAGATGAAAAAATTGAGAATACCCATCAAACAATGATGAAATATGAGGACAGATTTCAAAAAAATTGAAGAAAAAGATGAACAAAGAGATAAGAAAATTGGAGATATTGACAGTAGATTGAGCGTGGTTGAAAAAGACAAGAGTGGAATATTGGAATGGGCGATCGACAGATCAGAATTTTACCTCAGATTCCAGAATATAGAAGAAGAAAAGGGAGAAAATTTCGCAGAAGTAATGATAGAAATTCTGTCAGAAGCATTGGTGATAACGAAAGGGAAAATGATGGAAGGAACAGACGAGGGGTTTGAGTCTTTACAAGATATGCAGTGAAAAACAAGTTGCCAAGAGAAGTCCATATAAGATCTACCAAGAAAGCAATTAGAACACAAGTACTACAAATGGCAAGAGATAAAAGATTGTACTACTATTGGATGGATACTGGATGATGTAATGAAATGTTTTCATTTTTTTTCATTTTCACTTTATTTGTATGCCGCCCTTTTCCCTGGGGGGACTCAGGGCGGCTCACAGTTCAAAAGGGGGGGGGGAGGACAAAACAATTTACAACATGGAGACACTACATCATTTAAGAACACAACAGTCATACAATTCGAGTGGGGTTAGAATCGTTAACCCCAGGCCAGCCGGGACAGCCAGATTTTAAGGGCGGCGCGGAAGGACTGGAGGGTGGTGAGGGTCCGAATCTCCACGGGGAGTTCGTTCCAGAGGGTTGGAGCAGCCACCGAGAAGGCTCTCCTCCTGGTAGTTGCCAGTCTACACTGGCTGGCTGATGGAATTCGGAGGAGGCCTAATCTATGCGATCTTATCGGTCTAGTGGAGGTAATTGGCAGTAGGCGGTCTCTCAAGTACCCAGATCCAATACCATGAAGGGCTTTGTAGGTGACAAGTAGCACCTTGAATCGCACCCGGAGATCAACAGGTAGCCAGTGCAGCTCGCGGAGGATAGGTGTTACGTGGGTGAAACGTGGCGCACCCACGATCGCTCGCGCGGCCGCATTCTGGACTAGCTGAAGTCGCCGAATACTTTTCAAGGGCAGCCCCATGTAGAGCACATTGCAGTACTCCAGCCTAGAGGTCACAAGGGCACGAGTGACTGTTGTGAGGGCCTCCCGGTTCAGGTAGGGATGCAACTGGTGCACCAGGCGAACCTGGGCAAATGCCCCCCTGGTCACAGCTGACAAATGATGTTCGAAAGTCAGCTGTGGATCCAGGAGGACTCCCAAGTTGCGAACCCTATCTGAGGGACGTACAATTTGACCCCCCAGCCTGAGAGATGGAACACTTGGCCAATTCGTGGGAGGGAAGCACAGCAGCCACTCGGTCTTTTCTGGATTGAGCACAAGCTTGTTAGCCCCCATCCAGTCTCTAACAGCCTCAAGACCCTGGCTCATCACATCCATCGCTTCGTTGAGTTGGCACGGGGCGGACAGATACAACTGTGTATCGTCCGCATACTGGTGGTATTTTATCCCGTGCCGTCGGATGATCTCCCCCAGCGGCTTCATGTAGATATTGAAAAGAAGGGGGGACAGGACCGAACTCTGCGGCACCCCATACGTTAGGGGCCTAGGGGTCAATCTCTGCCCTCCGACTAACACCGACTGCGACCTGTCCGAGAGGTAAGAGGAGAACCACCGTAGGACAGTGCCTCCCACCCCCACCTCCCGCAGTCGTCGCAGAAGGATACCATGGTCGATGGTATCGAAAGCCGCCGAGAGGTCAAGGAGCACCAGGATGGAGGTATGGCCTCCATCCCTGGCTCTCCAGAGATCATCGGTCAACGCGACCAAAGCGGTTTCTGTGCTGTAGCCAGGTCTGAAGCCTGACTGGAATGGATCGAGATAACTGGCTTCCTCCAAGGACCGCTGGAGCTGAAAGGCCACCACATTCTCAACAACCTTCCCCACAAAGGGGAGGTTGGAGACTGGACGATAGTTGTTTAAAACGGCTGGATCCAAAGATGGTTTCTTCAGGAGGGGTCTCACCACCGCCGCCTTTAAAGTGGGGGGAAAGACCCCCTCGTGTCACCTCTCTGCTGTTTACAACCAGCCAGGAGGGGCACGGGTCCAGCACACATGTGGAGGCACCTACAGCTCTCATCGCCTTGTCCACATCCTCGGGGGTAACAGCTTGAAAATCAATCCAGCGATGGCTTACCAGATTATCCCTTAGTGCCTCAGCTGGTTCTGCAGAATTGGAGTCCAGGTCCGCCCGGAACCGAGCAACCTTGTCCGCAAGGAATTGGACGTAATCCTCAGCCCTGCCCTGCAGCGGATCGCCCGTATCCCTCCTGTTTAGGAGGGAACGGGTTATCCTAAACAGGGCGGCTGGGCGCGACTCAGCGGACGCAACCAGAGAGGCAATATGTGTTCTCTTAGACGTCCTGATTGCTCGAATGTACTCTCTGGTGCAGGTTGTTAAAAGTGCTCGGCTCGATTCAGATTTACTGGACCTCCATAAGTGCTCTAGGCGTCTCCTTCGGCGCTTCATCTCCCGGAGTTCCTCAGTAAACCAAGGAGCCCTCCGGGATCCACTGCCTCGGAGCGGCCATAGAGGCGCAATCTGGTTAAGAGACTCCGTCGCTGCCAAGTTCCAGGCAGCAACCAGGGTCTCCACAGGACTGCGGGCGAGAGTATCAGGAATGACCCCAAGCTCCGTCTGGAACCCCAAAGGGTCCATAAGTCGCCTGGGGCGGAACCACCTGGTCGGCTCCTCCTCCCTACAGTGGGGGTTTGGTCTCCGAAAGTCAAGCCTCAATAGGTAGTGGTCTGACCATGACAGGGGCAAGATCTTGCTACCCCTCAGACCAAGATCACAATTCCACTGCTCCGAGAGGAATACGAGGTCAAGCGTGTGACCCGCTGAGTGGGTTGGTCCCCGGATTACTTGGGTCAAGCCCATGGTTGTCATGGAAGCCATGAACTCCTGCGCTCCATCAGAGTGTTCACCGAGTGAAGGCAAATTGAAATCCCCCAGAACCATAAGTCTGGGGAACTCAACTGCCAGCTCGGCTATCGACTCGAGGAGCGAGGGGAGGGCTGTTGCAACGCAGTTGGGAGGCAGGTACGTTAGCAGCAAACCCACTTGACCCTTGAGGTCCAACTTCACCAGCAGGGACTCACACCCGACAAGCTCCGGAGCAGGGATCCTATGAGGTGCTAGAGACTCTCGAATAACAATGGCCAAACCCCCACCCCTTCTCTGAGCTCTCGGCTGATGGAGCACCTGAAAACCCTCTGGGCACATCTCTACGAGGGGGACTCCTCCCTCCGGGCCCAGCCAGGTTTCAGTAATACATGCCAGGTCTGCCCTCTCATCTAAAATTAAGTCCCGAACGAGAGGAGCTTTATGAACTACAGACCTGGCATTTAATGCTATAATAAAAATTAATTTACATTTATTTAAATTTAGAATGTTTCACATAAAATGAAGTAATAATAGTTATAGTCAAATGATTAACAATGATAATAATGTATACATATATACTAGATTGATAATATGAGATTTTATATATATTGTAAGTGAGGACTATGGAGAGGATGCACAAAAGTTTTGTAACCAAAGATAAACAATTTTATACAGAATATAATATAAAGATGTACTACTACTGGATGGTTTTAGGATGATGTAATAAAATCTCATAATATAAATTTATTCCAAATTTAGAATATCTCACATAAAGGGAAGTAATAATAGTTATAGTCAAATAAATGTTTAACAATGATAATAATTGTATACATACTGTATATATCAGATTTATAATGTGAGATTCTATATAAATTGTAAGTGAAGACTATGGTGAGGAAGCACAAAAGTTTTGTAACGAATCAACACACTCTATGTAACTGGGAGATGGTTTTATATTTTATGTTTGTGTTTGTTTGTTTAAAAATAAAAATAAAATTCAAAAAAGAGAGGAAATTTCTCCTTATTTCTTGTTTGGTCTTCTCCTTGATTAGTTCTCATCTATTACTTCTTGCTCTTCTTTGTGGCAGCCCCTTAAGTATTGCACCAGGTCACCTTCTTTTAATTAAAGTAGACATCTACAATTCCTGCAAACAATCTTCATAAATTTTAGCCCACAGCCCCCTCATTAACTTTGTTGATCTTCTCTGTACTCTTCCTAGACCCTCAACCTCATTTTACATCATGGAGATCAAAACTGTACTGAATGCAATATTCCAAGTCTGGTCTTACCAAGGAATTTATAAAGTGGTACTAACACTTTACGTGATTTTGATTCTATCCCTCTGTTAATGCAGCCTAGGACTGCTTAGTTTTTTTGGTGACTGCAGCATACTACTGGATCATATTAAAGTGGCTGTCAGCTAGGACTCTAAGATCCCTCTCACAGTTGCTACTTTTGAGCCAGTACCATCTATTCTATACCTGTACATTTGGTATTTCTTGTCTAAGTGTGGAACCTTATTTTTTTCTCCCCTGAATTTCATTTTGCTAGATAGGGCCCAGTTTATAAGTCTGTCAAGATTATTCTGCATCTTGAGTCTATCTTCTGGTGTGTGGACTATTCCTGCCATTTTGGTGTTGTGGGCATGGCATGATGGCTGAAGGTCAGCAGTCTTGTTTTCAGTCTTTTAAAGGTGGAAAATGCTGGAAATCTGGGAAAAATGATCTTCATATGAATTTAGCAAAGAAAGAAGTTGACCTGGAGGTGCCAACAAATGTGATACAATCACACCCACTGTGTCCCCCATGGACACCTTTCCAACCGAATGAAAGCCCATAGGATTCTGCTGCTTGTGAATCCCTAGAAGTAAGTGTGTAGGCCTGACTCTATGGCTCCCCAAATCCTTCTGAACCAGCTATTGAAAAAAAACAAAACCTGATTGTTCAATTTCTGTTTCTCAATGATGCTACTCAACATATTGAATAGGCTGCCAAAAGTGCCATATTTCATTTCTGCTGTCCTTCACTCTAAAGTTAAAAATTTCAGCATCCGTTCCAATCATTACAAGTATACTTATACTGTTCAGATGTATTTAATGTATTACAGGACTGGAGTAGAATTGTTATTCAGAGTTAATTCTTTACTGGCTCCCTGTATGCACAATTGTAAGAGAGTGAGATCAGAACTATACCCCTTCCATTGTCTTTTTTTTAAAGCAGGGCTGCTCTTAATCATTACCACAGTGATCCACCCATCTGCAGCTGGAAAAAGGGAAACAGAGTTGCCCTTTTTCTTTGAGCTTGACAGCTGGCAAGTAATTGTTTCCCCTCTTTTGAATTGGATTTTTTTTTAAAAAAATATTCAAGTAATCAGTAAGGAACTCTCTGTCTTGTGACCTTTTTGGCTGGTAAAAGGGAACAACTGACTTGGGTTGGCATACAAAAAACAAAAAACAAATGTAAGGATGTAAAGTTGAAGACAAGAGTCCAGGATAATCCATTTGACAACCTGAACTAGACAAATTGCAAACTGTGTATTCCACTGAGTTTGTAAAGATTGTTCTTAGAATAATCGTCTGTTCATGTAGTGGCTTTATCTCAGTTTTCCCAATCTAGTGACTCATAGATATGATGGGTGGGTGACAATACCCAGAATTCCAAACCAGAAAAAACCAAAGCATGAAGGATGGGAATTTTGGAAGCTGGATGGTGCCAGGGAGGTGGTGGTGCTTAGCTGATCTTAGATAGATAGGCTATATTTTTGCTATAGGAAATCTGGATAGACTCTCAACAAATGGGACACTGTTTCCTTCAAGTAACAGCCCCAAAATCCATGTTCAAAAAATGAATAATCAGAGGAATCTATTTAATAGTTTTTACAATCTTTCTCAAGCAATTGGGCTGAGAAATAGAAGGGGAAAGTGATAGGCCTGTTGAAATCATTCAAGGGCACTGACCAACTAGGGCCAAGAAGCAAATGTGAATGACAGAACTAAGAGGACCTCCAAGTACCTCCAGGGATTACAGCCTGATTGCTTAATGAGAAAGCTGCCAAAGGAATTCAGCAGTAACTAAGAATAAACTGTTTAAAAAACTCCTCTGTGCTTTTCAGGGGATGAGAAAAATGAATGGTAGATGCAAATCTCTCTTTAATTAATGTATGAAGTTCAATATGGCATCGTCTTAATTTTTATGAGGTTGTAAAATTAAAGGGATTTTCCAAGGATGCACACATTCAAGAATAAACCTTCCCTCCCATGTTGGTTGATGTTGTTAGGGCAAACAAATCAGTTAGTAAAATAATTTATAAATAGAATCCAAATATATATCTCTCAAAATAATTCAAAGGTTCTACACTTTGGGGTACTCACTACCACACATTCTTTGATCAGAAGGAAATCTTTTAAGTAGATGTCCTGGACATTTTCAATGCAAAATGTCCAGATTAGCTTGTTTGGTTCAGTGAGGCTCCTAAGGATTTTTTTTCTTCTTCATGCCATATGCTAATATTACAAATACAGACTTTCCGCAGCATCAGACTGTATTATCTGTGAATCACTTGCTTGGTATTTAGCAGATGCAGGCTGGGATTGCTCTCAGTGATGGTTCCAACTGTTGCATGGACTAAGCCATACTTTTCCCCAACCGCCAATCTTTCTCACTTTAGATCTTAAACTCTCAAGAATTGGGTTTCTTTAAAACAAGCTAACATTTCCTATAATGGGTCTCTTGTTTAGGGTAATGTAGACAAGTTTGTGAATATAGCTATCGATGAGATGTGTCTGTTTGTAAAATCTCATTAGGCATTGAATGACAGACACATTTTGAATATATTGTAATTCCTTTGAGTTTTGTTGTCTTGGCTTTGCCATTCCGGGCATGCCAGTTCCACTAAGAGATAGTCTACATTAAAAACAAACAAATAAAGGAACTATGTGACTCATTCTTTGTGACTGAGTGTTTTCATACATTTACAGATGTAACTTATTTCTATTTAATCTTACAAACTGAAGATAAAATTCCAGGGCTGGAATTAGATGCCAAATTAGGAGTGGTGGTGGAAAATAAAGGTTTTGTTGTTGAGCCAGCCTAACAAATAAAAAGCCCTATGCTCAATCAGCCTACACAAAAAACAATCCAAAGCAAAACATTGCTCACAAGCATTCTTTTGGAGTGCAATCCCAGGGCAATAACTACATTGAATTCTATGGTATAGTACAATATTGGATTTTTAATTTCAATTATATAGAATGTAAAGAATGTATGTGTGTATTTTTATTTTTATAATTATAATGTACCCTCAAGACAGCATTTTATTTCGTTGTACCATATGCAATGACAATAAACTAAACTAAAACTAAACAAAACAAAGAGGGATTAAATTAAACAGTCTGCCCTCCCCAGTAGTTCACTTGGCAGAAAATCTACAGAGGGTATGTACATGTCCTATTGGAGATATGCTGAATGAGGAAGCAATCATTTGCCAAAAAGGACAAAGGAAGGAAGTAAAAGATGGGGAATCTGTGATGTTGTAGATAGTGCTGAACTACAAGAACCCTTATTTTAATGATTTTTTCCTGAGACGGTGGGAGTTTTAGTCAGCCATGGGTAAGAAGACCACTTCAAAATGGTTCTGAAATAAAGGAAGCCAATCATAGTCAACCATTTTCTAATAGTTCACTGAGCAAAACAAAGAGTTGAGAAGGAAGAATTCAACTTCCACCAGAAACATATTGGGAAAGAGGTACAATATTTCATCAATTTTCTACATTTATATCAATGCTAAACATAAAAGGGAAGAAGTGTTTCAAGTTCAAGTTTCAAGTTTAATTTTATTTATAGGCTGCCCAATCCCAGAGGACTCCGGGCGGCTTACAGAGAGGGGAAAGAAAAGAAAAAAAATAAAATAAAAATAAAATAGACAAGTTAAAAAAACAACAAAGATACATTCATTTCAGTCAGGGCTGGACCTCAAGGATGAAGTCAACAGCCCCAGGCCTGCCAGAATAGCCAGGTCTTGACAGCTTTTCTGAAGGCCATGAGAGTGGGTGAGGTCCGGATTTCTGGGGGTAGTTTGTTCCAAAGAGTCAGAGCAGCCACAGAGAAGGCCCTCCTCTGGGGAGCCGCCAGCCGACATTGTCTGGCTGATGGCATCTGAAGAAGGCCCACCCTGTGGGATCTTACCGGCCACTTGGAGGAATGTGGCAGTAGGCGGTCTCGCAGGTATGCTGGTCCTAAGCCATGCAGGGCTTTAAAGGTAATAACCAACACCTTGAATTGCGTCCAGAGACCAATAGGTAGCCAGTGCAGCTCGCGGAGGTTAGGTGTGACATGGGTGTACCTAGGTACACCCAATATCGCTCACGCAGCTGCATTCTGGACTAGTTGCAGTCTCCAAACGCTTTTCAAGGGTAGCCCCATGTAGAGCGTGTTGCAGTAATCCAGCCTTGAGGTGACTAGGGCATGAGTGATGGTCTGGAGTGCCTCCCGATCCAAGTAGGGCCGCAATTGATGCACCAGGTGATTCTGGGCAAAGGCTCCCCTGTTCACAGCCGACATATGGTGTTTCAGTGTCAGCTGTGAATCCAGGAGGACCCCCAAATTGCATGACCTCTCTGAGGGGCGTAGGTTTTTGCCCCCCAGGATCAAGGATGGACTATCTGGACTGTTCTTCGGGGGGAACATCCATAGCCACTCGGTCTTGTCGGGATCGAGCAAAAGTTCGTTTACCCCCATCCAGATCCTAACAGCCTCCAGGCACCGGCACATCACGTCCGCCGCTATACTGAGCTGGCATGGGGCAGAGAGATATAATTGTGTATCATCAGCATACTGATGATACTTAACCCCATGCTGTCGAATGATCTCGCCCAGCGGTTTCATGTAGATATTAAATAGGAGGGGGGACAAGACCGAACCCTGCGGCACCCCATATTTAAGGGGCCTAGGGGTCGACCTCTGTCGCCCGACCAACACCAACTGCGACCTGTCAGAGAGGTAAGAGGAGAACCACCGTAGAACTGTGCCTCCCACTCCCACCTCCTCTAATTGTCGCAGAAGGATACCATGGTCGATGGTATCGAAAGCCACTGAGAGGTCAAGAAGCACCAGGATAGAGGAATGTCCTCTATCCCTGGCCGGCCAGAAATCATCGGTCAGTGCGACCAAAGCGGTTTCTGTGCTGTAACCAGTTCTGAAGCCAGACTGAAAGGAGTATAGATAATCTGCTTCATTCAAGGTCTGTCAGAGTTGAAGCACCACCACCTTCTCAACAACCTTTCCCAGAAAGGGAAGGTTGGAGACAGGATGATAGTTCTTAAGAATAGCTGAGTCCAGAGAAGGCTTCTTAAGGAGGGGCCTTACCACCACTTCCTTAAGTGGCTGCGGGAAAGACCCCTCCTGTAAAGATGTGTTCGTAATCATCTGGAGCCAGCCTCGTGTTACCTCCCTGCTGGTCAGGACCAGCCAGGAGGGGCACAGGTCCAATAAACAGCTGGAGGCACTCATCGCTCCCATGGCCTTGTCCACTTCCTCAGGGGTGACAAACTCGAACTCATCCCAGCAAATCTGACCAAGACCCTCCCTCAGCATCTCAGCTGGTGCTGCCCAAGTAGAGTCCAGGTCCACCCGAATCTGAGTGATTTTATCTGACAGAAACTGAACAAACTCCTCAGCTCTTCCCTGCAGGGGTTCCCCCGCCTCCTTACCTTTTAGGAGGGAGCGGGTCACCCTGAACAGGGTGGCTGGGCGGGATTCTGCGGATGCAATAAGAGTGGGAAAATATGTACATTTTGCCGCCCGTATCGCCACTAAATAAGTCTTAATAAAGGCTCTAAATAGTGTTCGGTCAGATTCGGAGGTACTGGCCCTCCAGCGTTGCTCTAGGTGTCTCTTTTGGTGCTTCATCTCCCGGAGTTCCTCGGTGAACCAAGATGCCCTCCTGGATCCACTGCCGCGGAGAGGCTGCAAAGACGCAATCCAATCCAGTGCCTCAGCCGCTGCAACATTCCAGGCCGTGACTAAGGCCTCTGTTGGGTTGTGGGCAAGGGAGTCAGGTATCTCTCCAAGCTCCTTCTGAAATCCTTTCGGATCCATCAGGCGCCTGGGGTGGAACCACTTAATCGGCTCCACCTCCCTGCAGTGGGGGAGTAGCATCCCAAAGTCAAGCCTCAGCAGGAAGTGATCTGACCATGACAAGGGTGAGATCTCTATTTCCCTTAATTCAAGATCACATCTCCACTGCCCCGAGAGAAATGCAAGGTCGAGTGTGTGTCCCGCTCTATGAGTTGGACCCTGGATTACTTGGGTCAAGTCCATGGTTGTCATGGAAGCCATGAACTCCTGTGCTCCATCAGAATGTTCACCCAGGGATGGCAGGTTAAAGTCCCCCAGTACCATCAGTCTGGGGAACTCCACCACCAACCCAGCTACCGCCTCTAGTAGCGCAGGCAGGGCCGTTGTGATGCAGCTGGGAGGTAGGTACGTCAAAAACAAGCCCAATTGAACCCCTAGGTCCAACTTCAGGAGAAGAGACTCACACCCCACTATCTCTGGGGCAGGTATCCTGCGAGGAGCTAATGACCTTCGGATAATAACTGCCACTCCCCCACCCCTTCCTGGTGTCATGGTTGGTGTAGCACCTGGAACCCATCCGGGCACATTTCCGAGAGGGGGACTCCTCCCTCTTGGCCCAGCCAGGTTTCAGTTATACATGCCAGGTCTGCCTCCCCATCTAAAATTAAGTCCTGGACGAGGAGAGCTTTATTGTCTACAGACCTGGCATTTAGCAACAGCAACCTGAGACCAGGGCCCTGATCTCCTCTGCCACCAGGCCCTTGAGTTGAGCCAGTAGGGCCGGAACAAGGAATCACTGTAAGGTAGCGAGTCCTTCTTCCCTGGTAATGGCCAGCCCTACAGCTCCTGTCATATCTGCCCCACCCAGTTGTAACCAAAATGCTCCGACCCTCCCCTGTCTCTGTAGACCCCCACCCACCTCCCATGGCCCCCATTCTTCCCGACAGGCTGCGCTCAACATACATACCAGGACGGGGGGCGAGTCTGGGCCCCCGTCCACTTCTGCATTTGCATTCAGTGGGGGGCTTCAGGTCGCCCACCCAATCATATCATACACAACACACAGCCACTCTCCTCATACACCCCCACAACAATAGTTAAAATACAGAGTAATAATATAAAAGGTTAATCAAATATAAAAGTTAAAAGTGGGAACACACTCTCACCCATTCATACAACATTCCCTCAACAAGCAAGATAGGCGCAGTTCTTGACCCGCAAAGCGGTTGGCGCAATTTTAAAATAGGTGAAGTTGATAAGAATGCGAGAGGGGGGGGGGTCTCCACGCTATTGATCTTCTCCCTGCAGAGTCCAGAAAAGTACATGAAATCTGAGAGTCTAAAGTGGCTGATGCCAATGGGGGGGGGGGAGCAGGCTTCCTGTCCACGTTCTCATCATCCCCCGTCCTCTCCTTCTACGGAGGTTGTATAACATGGGATCAAACATAGAACTATCAGCGTGGCCAGAGGTCTCCATGGCCGCAGCAACAGTTAGAATGATAAGCAGAAAAATCCCTGAGGACGAAGGCGTGGGCGGTCAGAGGGCGAGGGCGACTGGAGAACATGCTGCCCAAAAGGCAAGCCCACGTCACCCAAAAAGGCAAGCCCAAGATGATAGCGGGTGGCAGCGGCAGACAGCAGCGGGAAGCCGGCTTTGATCTTTAAAGAAGTCAGGATCATAGCAGCCAGAGTATGGACAAAGGAAGCAAAAAATCCGCAGCAGTGATGGTAAAGAGGCAGAAGGGCCGCAATGGAGAAAGAGGGGGGGGCATCAGCAGCGGCGGTAAAGAAGCCAGCTGCCCAGTCCCAACTCACCACCCGCTCTAAGGCTGTGAAACCCGATAGCTGAATCCGCGTCCCAATGCAGCTCAGCGATGCCCCATATTAATAAACCGAGGCCGCGGCGATTTGGGTTTGGCGCTGGAGTTGCCATATAGCAATAGCAATAGCAATAGCAGTAGACTTATATACCGCTTCATAGGCCTTTCAGGCCTCTCTAAGCGGTTTACAGAGAGTCAGCATATTGCCCCCAACAATCCGGGTCCTCATTTTACCCACCTCGGAAGGATGGAAGGCTGAGTCAACCCTGAGCCGGTGAGATTTGAACCGCTGACCTGCTGATCTAGCAGTAGCCTGCAGTGCTGCATTTAACCACTGCGCCACCTTGGCTCTTATCAGCCATCAGCTGGAATGTCACCTGCAGGAAACCGTGTCACCTGAGGGCCCTTCGGAGCCATTCGGAGGCGTTCAGAGCCGCTCGGAGCTGTTCAGAGCAGCGTTCTTCTAAGTAAACGGCTTTCCGGGATCCTCTTGGCTCCCTCTCATACAGCCTTCATTTTCAGTAAGTCTGGCTTCAGCAGAGGATAAACATTTTGATTGTTCTTCCCTCTCCGAGCCTGAGCAGCAAACTCAGGCAGCCATCTTCCCCAGCGCATGCACACATAGCATAGTGGCACTTAACTACAATACAAAGTAGAGACAGATGGAGTTTCTAGTTAGCAGTTCCGTTCATATATGGAGAGCAGAAGTCTAAACTGGTAAAATAGCTTAGATCTTACTGTCAGACCTGTCCCAATCTGATCCCTTCGGAAAGAAAGACCCTTGAATCCGTTTGGTTAAAGCAAAGTGTTCTTTTACTAAAGGTATTGGTTGCAGTAAAGTCAAGCCAGCTCTGAATATTCCCATGCTCAAAACATACAAAAAGGTTCACCCACAGCCCATCCCTTCCCCCATCACCAGTCCGTTTCCAGTCAACTGAAGCTTGCCAAAATGTTTTGAGAACACTGAAATGTTTAGGGAGGTAGTCTGCATATTTTCTCAGAGTGCCTGGCATTGGCATGCTGGTGCAAATGGATCTGGCTACTCTGGTCTTTATCACCTGTCATTCCCTCCTCCCAATTTCCCATCATTTATCCAAATAGCTTTATTGTCCTTACATCCTTCCCCTACCCCTTCCCCTTTGATGGCAGGATACCTGTGAGGTGCCAAGCTGAAGCAGGCAGAGCTGATACTTACTTGCAGGAGGTCCCAGATTTGAATCCAGGATTTAGCTGACCATAGATAGGGCAGAAGGACTTTTCACTTCTGGCACATTTGAACTACTAAGAAGGAGCAGGAGCTTCTATCCTAAAATACCTCATATGCTATGCAAGCATGGTCACTCCGAATGTCTTGCCTCCTATTTCTTTCCAGGGCTGGAATAAGCAGTGATGCTGGCTCTGACCACTATCAAGCTTCATAATAGGGTTCCATCTCAAAGCTAAATCATAGTAGTGTGATAGGGAAGGATATTTCCTCCTGACAAAGACACACAAGGAAAGTTTTCACCCTACATAGCTACATAGCTAACAGAAATAGAATTGATCCTGAAAAGTAAGAAAACCAGACGTCTATCCTTCTTGAGCAGTCATCCCAACAGTTTCTTGCCTTGGCTGCATGTGTCCTTCACCCCATACTTTTGTCATCATATATAATAGTCATGTTTCTAGCCCATGGTTCATGGAGAACAGTTTGTGGATTATAGCTATTATTCTCCATCAAGAAGCTGATCGCTCAACTCCTGTCACAACTAATGGATCAACAATTGATCTAAAAAAAAGTGGACCTTGCGTTTGTGCAAAAAATGCTAGGAAGAAAAAAATTACTCACTGCCACGGAGCTTTTACCAGTATTTTACCAGCATTGTATGTCACAATTTTCAGTGTTAATCTGCAAGCCAGAAGCTAATAGATTTTAATCAATTTTTCTCCTTATAAATGCCGCATCAATAAAAGTATTGACCTTCTTCATATAAACTGTGGAACAGTGCCAATTATTACACTAAAGGGGATTTGCATTAAGAAAGTAAAAATATTGCAAATTATGTAATAGATATTCCAATGTTTTTCCTAATTAATTAGCTTTGCACACTCATGTTACAAATTTACCTCCTCTTGTGACATCATATGCATGCAGGAAAGTGATAGACTTTATGTCACAATGTATAACATTACTTTAATCACTCGTGATGAATGCTGGGTTCCTGGAGATGGATCTTACTTAATATAGTTGGAGAATTTGACTTTTATACCCATTTACTGAAGTGAAACCTATAATGACAATATTTTGCTATTTTGTAAATCAAAATGACTGGGGGGTTTAGGAAAAAAGCCTTCTCTGCCACTGTCTCCGTCCTATGGAATATCCTTCTCCCACAGGTGGGGAGAGTCCCCACTCTCCTGGCCTTTTGAAAAGGAGTCAAAGCATGGCTTTGCATCCTTGCAGGGGGACGACAACAGAGGATGATGCATTCATAGAGTTGGTTGCTGCCATGAGCAACCCCCCCCCCCTTGCCTTTATTAACTGATTTAGTCTTGGCTAAATTGCCTTCTTGAAGATCTTTTGTTTTTTCAAATTTTAATCCTAAATGTAACTTTCACATTTTAACTTTAATTTTATACACGGTTTATTTGCCGATATTGTATTGTACCCTGGTCAGAGTCCCTCTTTGAGAAAGATGGACATTCTAGAAGCTCAGTTATCTGGAAAATGAAACACACAAGCTTTTTATGAAACATTATCTGTGACTTCTCAGTATGTCATGGTAAGATTCATGCTTATTTTTTAATTTATTTGATTTTTATGTCACCTTTATTAATTAATAAGCAACTCAAAGTGGTAATCATACATAATACTCCCTCCTCATATTTTGCCCGCAACCATATCCTGTCAGGCTATAAAGGAGCATACAGGCCCTCTATAAGAAAAAAAAGGCAATTGCAGAAAACCAAGTTTTAAATCCTTCCAAGAATTGAGGAATTGCACATGTAAGGTTTAAATCATACAAGCCAATGATAAACAGAGAAGGAAATATTCTGTTTATTTTAGAGCTTACCCAAAAATCCTGTTAACTATACCTCATTTGTTGACCCTGCCAATAGGTCCTGTTACCTGTACTTCATGTGTTGACACTGTCATATTCATCTAATCCAACATTAGAATAGAATAGAATTCTTTTATTGGCCAAGGGTGATTGGACACACAAGGAATTTGTCTCTAGTGCATAAGTTCTCAGTGTACATACAAACAATGAGTGATAAATCATGATCATAATCATTGTAAACATACATTCATCATAAATCATAAGATATAATACTTAATGATAGTCATAGAATACTAAATAAGCAATCAACATAAATCATACTAGAATACCAAGTAAACAATATAAATCATAAGAAATAAATAACAAAGGTATAGTCAAAAGACGATAAGGAGATGGGTAATAGGAAAGATGAGAAGAATAATGCAATACAGCCTTACTAGATAGTTTGACAGTGTTGTGAGAATTAGTTGTTTAACAGAATAATAGCATTGTGTCTAGATACAATGCCCTATAGTTCCTTGGGCAGTCTGAGCTTTCTGAGTTGGCACAGGAGGAACATTCTTTGTTGTGCTTTTTAAATGACTTTTGGATGTTAGGTATCCATTTTAAGTCCTGAGATATTATAGAGCCTAGAAACTTGAAAGTCTCTATTGTTGATACTGTTTTATCTACTGTATGATACTGTATTGTGAGAGTTGGTAGTATAGGAGGGTTTCTTCTAAAATCTACTATCATTTTTACAGTTTTTAGTGTGTTCAGTTCAAGATTTTTCAGGCTGCTAGTTGTTCAACCTCCCATCTTCATGCAGATTCGTCATTGTCTCAAATGAGATCAATCATTGTTGCATCATCTGCAAATGTCAGTACTTTAACAGGGGGATCATTTGGGATGCAGTTGTTGGTTTAGAGAGAGAAGAGAAGTAGAGAGAGCACACAGGCCGGGTGAGGTGGGATGTGCTAATTGTACAGGTATCTCGTGTGATTTTTGCCTAGCTTGACCTGCTGCTTCCTCTCTGTTAAAAAGCTTATGATCCATTTACAAATGTGGTCAGATACAGCTAGTTGGTTTCGTTTAGTTAGAAGAATATCTGGAATGATGGTAGTGAATGCTGAGCTAAAGTCTACATAAAGGACCCTTGCATTAGATTATTGGAGATTCAAGATGTTGTAGGATGTAGTGCAGAGCCATATTAACAGCATCATCTGCCAATCTATTTGCTCGGTAGGCAAATTACAAATAGTGGATCCATGATGGTTTTCAGGTCGGCCAGCACTAACCTTTCAAAGATTTTCATAACTATTGAAGTGAGAGCAATTGGTCTGTAGTCATTCAGTTCCTTGATGGAGGGTTTCTTTGGCACTGGGATGATAATAGAGAGTTTAAAGCAAGAAGGATCACAGCACATCTCTAGTGATTTATTAAAGATGCAGGTGAAGATAGAGACCAGTTGGTCAGCACATGCTTGAGAATGAGTTATCTTGTCTGGGCCTGGTGCTTTTCCTGGCTTTTATCTATGAAGTAGACCTTGCACATTTTTTTTTCTGTGATCACCAGAGGTGAGAGGCCCAAAGGGATGGGGTCAGTTGTAGGAGGCTTGGCTGTTGTTGGTGTATCTGAGTTGGAGATGGTGGAGATAGGGGACACTGATTTCCTCTCAAACCTACAGTAAAACACATTCTGTCAGTTGCTGATTTCCTTCAGCATGGAAAGGTTGTTTGCTGTAACCAGTGATATTTTTAAGAGTTTCCCACATATTTGCTGGTTCATTAATATGAGATTTTCCAACTGTTGCTGTATGCAGAACTTCTGGCTCTTTTCAGTGGCCATGGTGATGATATGGTTAAGGGTGGAATCTACCAAACTCCTGTTGGCCATTTTCAGCTGCAGGGTACACATCCACACATTCATTAAAAGAGAACCATTTATAGGCTGTATATATGAATCTGGAGAAATGTAATCCATCCTTTGTTCTAGAAGGGGAATAGTGCTGGAACTTCTGATTGTTATTTGTTGTTCCAACAGCAGCGAGAGTGGTGGAAAGGATTATTTCCAATGTTAGGGCTCGAGAAGGGTGGGTGGGCAGGCTAGAGAAATGAAGGACATACTTATCAATAGCTTCCAATCAATTCTTTATAGACTAAGAAGAGACAGTGTGTGAGAGAGCCAGAGAATGAGTGGGGGAGGGAGGGAAGGAGGAATGGAATGGAATGAGTGTGTGAGAGAGCAAAAGAAAAATAGAGAAAGGGCAAGAGAAAGAAGAATAAATGAGAAATTCAACATAGAAAGATAGATAGACAGACAAACGGACAAAGGGAACAAGTAAAATCAAGCACAAGAGACAGATAATTCACACATTGTTCATGAGTAGGCTAGATGGCCCAATCTATACAATGACTGGAA
Source organism: Thamnophis sirtalis (assembly GCF_051295495.1). Classification (NCBI taxonomy): domain Eukaryota; kingdom Metazoa; phylum Chordata; class Lepidosauria; order Squamata; family Natricidae; genus Thamnophis; species Thamnophis sirtalis. The sequence goes on along the minus strand of NW_028261389.1, from coordinate 56,268,459 downwards.
CTTTCCAGCAAAGCAGGAGACATTGTCAGCCTCTAGTTACGCTATGGATCATCCTCTGGGAAAGGTTTAAATCCTTTGTTCTAGCCAATCTATAAAATCTCACCTTATCCTCCAGCCCACATAAGATTGCAATTAATGGATATTTCTCTTACAAGCTTTTTGCAGCACTTTGGTAATTTATTAGGATATTCAATTAACTGAGTCAATTGGAGTTGGGAAGCTAATGAATTCAAATAAAAAAGATAAATCTTTCTATTGTTTCTTCAGGTGTTTGTAAAAATTGAAATTTCAGTTGTTGCTTGAATATCTGGCAATTCCACTTCTGCATTTGTGGATGCATATTTATTTCTTGTAAACAAATACCCCTTCTTCCCATAACCAGTCCTTTATCTATATACAAATCCATAAATAATTAACTTACAACACAAAGTTCTGTTGTCAGCCAAAAACATATAAAGGGTTGCCAGAGCTTTTATAGAAACATGTCTTATTTTAATCTTGGTCAAACAAACCAACTTTTTATTACTTTCTTTTACTTCTAACAATCTTGATTTTTTACTTCATTCACATGTTGTCATAGGATGTGGTCTCTCTTCAATTTTCTCCATCCCAAATACTTATTCTAGGCTTTAATAAACCTTTTTTTAATAAATCCAATTAAAAGTGCTTATCCAGATCATACACTTGGTTTTTCATTTGTATTTTCAATTTAATTTTCAAAATGTTAATCAATTTTTTTTATATGGCCAGTAGAAAGTCCTTATCCAGGTCATTTTCTTGGCTTGTCATTTATGCTTCTACTTTAGCAGCCTTGTCTGTAGTATAATTCATCATGCTTCTATGGATATAATAGTTTGTGTCATTTTATAAATCCTTGCACTAAGCAAAAAGTCTTCATTTTCTCTTTTTCATTTTCTGCCTAGAATCTTTAGTCCCCTCTAGTGTTCAATTTCTAAAATCATAAAGTCTCAAATCTCTGTTATGACTTAACATAGACAATCTTCTTCCTGTGAAAAGCTGTTGATATAATTTTTTTCCAAATCCTTTTGATAAGTCTCAATATTCCAAATTTGTCCAAATACCCTTTCATTTATATTTGTTTATAACTTTCTTAATATCTTATTTAGCCTTTTGCTGCTTATTTCCAATTCTTTAAATTTTTAAACTTATGGTTAATTTTTCTTTTGTTTAAGAATGAAAGTAAACTCACCAGGTGACTTTTTAGGTTTGTCACTCTGAAGATCTCTAATAGCCTTAAGATAGTTAGATAGGCAATTTCTGAAAGTGATTAGAAATTGAGGTTAGTGAAACCAGAGTATAATGGCTAATCCCTTGGTCTCTGGCATTCAGACCCATGGGAAACCTCTGTTCTGTGTTCTTGTGAGGAGCAGCTGTTCGGAGCAAATATGGGTAATGTACCATTATCTCCTTATCCAGAGAAGGTCCATAGAAGCAGTCTGTCTGTTGCAGTCTTTGCTGTGATTGTCTTTTTCACTCCTTCACCATATCTCAGTTCACCATATTCCTCCTGGAAATCTTCCATAACTCAGATGAAAATCAAAAAGATTTAAATTGTTTAAAATGCCAGTTGAAAAGTCAAATATTGTCAATAAATATTAGTTCAAAACTGAATATTTATCTAGATCTATCTATGCTGATACATATAACTTGTTGAACTGAATTAAAAGAAGACTAAGATTTTTTTTGGAAAAGGCAAAACCCTAAGGTATTAGAAGAAAAAATGGCAGAATCTGGAGAAGAGTCAAAAAGAGGATGAGCCTATAATCATTGCATAGCCACAAGCTATCTAAATGAAACTGTCAACCGCTCGTGAAATCAAAAGATTCAGGCAGTTCAAATGAGGATAGATTTGTTGTAAGCTTAAGCTTTCTACAACAATCAGACCAACTAACGGACAAGGGAAATGAGTGGGAGAGAAGAAGGGCATTCAAAGTGGACTGGACTTAGATCCCTTGTGGATGCATAGGGCTTGTGATTTATGATACATTTGACCCCTCCTTCAGACTCAGCTTGGTCATCTCCTACCCTTGCGTTCATTATCTAATCAGGTGTCATTCATTAATTGAGAGGATTTCTGTGCATAAGCCCTTAGCAATAAATCAGTTTAACTGAATCTTCACATGTGGATCTGGGTCTTTTGTGCCTGACAAATGTCCTATTAATTATTACCATTAATTAATTGATTATTTCATTATGACAGGTCCTTTAATTCTTATGTCAGGATATTGCAAAAAAGAGGGAAAGAAAAAGCCACTGAGTTGTAGCACACCAAAATGCTCTTTTCTAAAGAATGCCACTGCCCAGCTGGAACTAACTTTGCAGTGTGAAAAAGGAGTCTGCTTTCAGTTTTCGTTTCTCTTTTTTGCAGCACTGTCATCCATGGATCCACCTCTGGACCCATATCCAGATGCATGTTCAAAGGAGGAGGGTGAGTTTGAGTCAGAGGAAGGAAGCATGGAGCTAAGTGTTGGTTAGAATTGGGGCTCGGAGAGTGGAGAAGCTTCAGCTGGGTTGAGGAGGAGGTGCCAGATGAGGACCTGGAGCAGCTGCTGGCCAAATAAGAAGGAGGTGGAGCCTTGTTCTGAACCAAGGACATTTAAAGCAGAGAGGAGGCAGGCACTATGTCAGTCAGCTAGAGTACTTGCGAGAAGGCAACCTTGCCTCTCATGAAGCATCCTTCATGTGCACACATTGGATTCTTGCTCTACTGAGCTTGGAATTTGGATCTGCGCAACAGGGGAACTTTCTGAGGACCTATTGGGGAGGAGGTGTTAAATAAGCACCTGTAAAAACCTCATCAGTTCGAACTGCTTCGACCGAACCAGTAGTGGTTTGGTGGCCTGGGTCACTGGAACCAGCAGTGACCCAGGCCAGCCATGGTCTTCAGTTCTCTGGACAGCTCCGTAGGTACTGCCATCTTGTTTTTCAGTTCTGCGCATGCACAGAACAATTTTAATTGCACTGTGCATGCATGTGCGTGCACACATGAGCAAACTGGCAGTAGTGCCTGCCAGAACCCACCCCTGCATATGTGTCTGGAGGTGGGGGGGGGGCAGCACAAGCACAACGATAGTCTCAGCCGGCCTTGCAGCCAGGCGTGGCACACTTCATCAGCAAAAGACAACAACATTGAATTAGGCCAGTGGATGACTAAAAGGGCATATACATTGAGGGTGGGGTGGGGTTGTAGCAGGGGTGGGTTCCTGCCAGTTCTAACCTCTTCTATAGAAGAGGTTCCACAAATCTACAGTGCCATTTAGAACTGGTTCCAGCTCCCTCCCCCCGCCCATCCGCACATCATCAAGATGAAGAGCGAGAGGAGGAATTCTGGGAGTTGAAGTCCACAAGTCTTAAAGCTGTCAAGTTTGAACACCCCTGGGTTTTCTTTTCTAAAGGGTTATGGGGTGGAAGAGTCTTGTAACTTGACAGCTTTAAGACTTGCCTGCTTCAATGCCAGAGTTTCTGAGTGTTTTGGTTGCTAAGCAAGATCGTTGTTAAGTGAGTTTCACATTTTACAAGTTGGCCACACCCACCCAGTCACATGGCTGGAAAGCCACTCCCACTTGGTTACATGGCTGGCAAGCCACTCCCACAAAGCAGGCCACATCTACAGAACAGGTTCTAAAAAAATTGAAACCCACCACTGGATTGTAGATTGGAGGGGGGAGGTGAGGGAAGCTGCAGGAGTTGCACTTTTGTTCATAAGTGCAGGTGGACTGCCAAGCATGTGAATTTTGACCATGTGACTGCAGGGTTATTGCAATGTCCATAATGTCAGGCAGGGTCATAAATCACTTCATTCAGCACTATTATAACTTTGAATGGTCACTGAATGAATATTTGTAAGTCAAGGACTACCTATAAAATAGAATTAAAGTAGCAACACTACTAAAAAAAATCTAGTGGCTTTTTTTTTTAGTGTGTGAGTGATTGTGAACAGGGGGAACAAACTGGAATCCTCTCTTTGAAAGTTCATATCTTGCTTTATAATCTTTTGTATGTACTCAGAAACAAGAACCATTATGTTCAAAAGTTCTTATTTCCAGGAAATGTATGCTGTAACATACAGTACACTGAAGCAAGTTCAAAAGTCCATTTATTCTTTTAGGCTTCACTGCTTCCCTTTGTGACTTTTTGATATTAAAAGAATATTTACACTCTGGTTCCTTCCAAAGCAGGAGAACTATACAACTGAGGCCCAACCCAGAATACAAGAGGCACTCCGTCATTCAAATATGCAGTAGAGATCACTATTACCATACAAGGCTGCTTACATTCTTACTTGTAATCTTTTATTACCTCCTAAGTTTTTTAGAACGATGCAAACATCTTGAATTTCACAGAATGATTACAAAGCTTTGTAAATACAAATTTCAGATTCTGCTTTGCTATTGGCTTCGGCTATTTAATGGTTTTGTTAGTCTTTCAACTATGGTAACAATACTTAAGTTACATATTTTTTTAAAAAATGCCTTTGATTGTTGTTCACAGCCTGTTAACATCTGTACACATTCTTTCCCACAACTGTTTAATAAAGTTGAAAAAAAAACCTTCTTACTTTAGATTCCTAGCTTATACTTTTCTTTCATGTCCTTTTCTTTCAATGCTGTTCTTTTACACTATAAATCCAAACATGGGGGCTAATGCTTTTTAATGCAACTGGTACGAAATGCTTCATTTTGGAGATGCATATGGTAGTTTTGAAATGGTAGGGCCAGCATCATCAGCAGGATGGAGGGTGGAGGTGGCATGGGAACTAGGAAATTCAGAGTGATAAAAGCAGTATTTCTTTATAATTTCAAAATAAGCCCTCCCCTCTTTCTATATATTTTCAAACATTGCACATGTTCCCCAAAGGGACAAAATGTGTGCTATATTATTTTCTTCAATCTGATACAAACAGGAAAATCTGATGCCACTAAGCAGAGCTTCCAAATTTGGGCTGCAAGAGTCTTGAGACTATGGGAAAGATGCACAGAAAATCGTAACTCTGCTGCCATCCTATGGTCATCTAGATGTTTAGGGCCCAGATACGGTATTATTGTTATATACACTGATGGCTTGACTGACAGCCACGGATAGAAAGACATTACAGAGAGTGGTGAGCACAGCACAAAACATTGTGGACTGTGCCCTGATACCACTAGATGATATCGCGAGGGCTCACTGCCTTAGGAGAGTGAGGAAAATCCTCAGGGATGACTCACACCCTGGTCAGCCTTCTTTATTTGCCTACCATCTGGAACGAGATATAGAAGCTTAGGCAGCAGCACTAACAGGCTGAAGAACAGTTTTTATCCCTGGGCTGCAGTGGTGGGTTGCAGGCAGTACGCCCTGGTATGGGCGTACCGGAGCCTGCCTGGAACACTGGATACTGTTCCTGTACGGGGTTCCAGAGGGCCCATCCGCCTGCCCGAGCTCCTTAACGTTCTTTTAAGTCTTCGGTGCTTCCGCGCATGGCACATACAACACCTGTGTGATGCTCCACTGAGCAGCTGGAGTGTCGCGGAGGCGCATGGAGGCGCTATGTGGATGCTGCCAGGCCCGTTCCAACCATACTGGTTGGAAAGGAATCCGGAACCCACCACTGCTGTGCTGTCAGACTCCTGAATGAAAAATAACTCTATAACACCATAATACAATTGACTTGCGGGGCTGGCATGAGATGCAATAAGTTCACATGGTGCAATAGGACTGGGTGTTTGTTAGAAGGATTCACTGGGCTAGGGATTTTCTGTCTTTCACTGTGAGTTGTATTGTGTTGGGGTGTGTGTGCATGAAGGCTCAGCCAGTCTCATTGTACACATGTTGTACTCTTGACAATAAAGGTTTGAACTGAATTATACAATATACGAAATCACAACTGTCAGTTCTTTAGCTAGCATTGCTCTTTATATGCACTGAGTTCTTCCCAAGAATCTGGGATGTCATGGTAGTGTAGTATGTGTGTGGATCCAAGCACTGTAGCCTTTTGTAATTGACACACAGGAATTTTGTCAATGCGCAGATGTTCTATGTACTATCAATTTGAGACTTATTTATTGCTAGGATAAGGCACACCAATTTCTTATCCCACACTGAACTCTTAAGACAGTTTTCTACATTTCTTCCAAATGTTTAAAAATTAAAGAATAAATTCTTATTCTTAGCTTTTAATTAGACAGGTTTGCATAGGAATCTTCTGAAAACATAAAGCAATGCAACATTTTCTTCTAGTACCCTCCTCTAACTTTTGGATGGCAAAGTTGTCAGCTAAGTTGGTTTGGAATCTGTTTGATTTGCCCGTTGATCTCCCAGTTGCTGCAGAGTTTTCCTCCCAGTTGATGTCAGGGTAGTTAAAGTCTCCCATTATGACTGTGGTATGTTTCCCACATACATGTGTTAATTGATTAGCAAAGAGTTCATCTATTTCTTCTGCTTGGTTGGACAGTCTGTAGTATAGACCTAGAGCAATGTCATTTCCCCCTTTTTTATTGACCCATATAGGTTCTAGGTTGTTTTCATCTTAAGTTTTGTGTATTTCTGTAGATATGTAGTATCTTTTATATATAATGCAACTCCACCGCTCTTTTGTTAGGTCTGTTTCTTTTGAATAGTTTGTATTCTTCCATCAATACCTTCCAATCATGAGTTTCATCCCACCAAGTTTCAGTAATGGCAACTATATCATATCTGCATTCATGTACTAATACTTCAAATTCACCCTGTTTGTTCTCTAAACTTTGAGTGTTAGTTTATAGGCATTTAAGTTTTTTATGTGTCTTGAGAATGTTTCTTACCTGCCCTACTTTGTAATTGGGATTTCCATCCTTCCCATCCCTCTCTACTACATTATATTTTTATTTTTATTTTATTTCTTCTTTCTCTTTACTCTCTACCTCCTTATGAGGTTGGTTATCTAATGGTTTTTGTTTGGAATTAGGTTTTAAAGGTCATGCAGATTGCCCCCTCCCAATTTTAGTTTAAAGCCCTTTTGATATTAACTATAACATTAATAATAATAATAATAATAATCCATGTCCAAGAATTTTCAAGATACATCAACAAATTGCAGCTTCCTGCAATAACACCAGCAGAAATGCAAAAAACTGTGCTACTCGGAACATCTTATATTTTAAGAAAGTACTTGGTTGATACCTAGGACGCTGGCAGCAAACCGTATCAACCATTAGCACCAGTCACTGGTATTTGTAATGCATTTTTGAATGTTCAGTTGACTGAGTTTCATGTTTAATGAAATAATAATAATAATAATAATAATAATAATAATAATGAAATTGCAGTTTCAATTAGTCTCAACCACAGTTTGGTGGTAAGGAACAACACCAACCCTACCATGAGTAAGAGTGAGGTAATTGCTAAAGCAGATTTTAGATATAATAAAAGGCAGGCAATTGCTTATTTACTTTAACTGCCAGGCATGGAAGAAAAATATATTTATATGTCATATGCTGAAGTAATTTTGGGTGCTACTGATCTTGATTTATTGGCTGTGCAAAATTTGCTTTACCTCAGCCAGTGAAGTGGCTTGAACCAGTCAAGCTTAATAATTCTCTAAGCCATTTATAAATCATGTATTAAACAGCCTTCTGAAAAACAACTAATATGTCAAAAAAAGCAAATCATTTAAGCAGGAATTGTATAATATATTGCCCCCATCCCGCCTCTTTATGGTAAGAGAAAGCATGAAACAAATAAATGCAAACACATACATTGCATAATATAAATCATAACTCAGATATTCACAATACTCAGAACATCTATATTCATATTATGACAAATGAAGAAATGAATAAAGTGGAGAATTTTCCTGAAAAGATTGAAAGTAAGAAAGGGATTCAGAAAGCTTTTTAAATATAATGTAATATAATCAGAAAACTTTGAAAAAAATGAAGCTCTGTGAAAAACACATCGAGGGGTAGTTAGAAAGTTTTTGTCAAAAGAATATTTCAGTATTTTTTTTTAAAATTAAGCAGAGAAAATTCTTGAGGACTAGATAGCCTAATTATCCCAAACAAATATTAGCAGCAGGAAAACTTAGAAAAGTTGGTAGCAAATTCCAAATAAGGGCTGGGGAGGAAAAGAAGAGAAGCTAGATATGGGTGGATTTCTTCTGGCTTAATTAATTAACAAGTTTCTTTTCTATGTAGGTTAGCATTTGTTGTGTAGGCTTTTGATCATAGCCAAGGCTTTGGCAGGCATTAAGGGAAGTAATCCTGAGTTATAAAGGATAGTTAGAATTTCAGATGCAGATTAGGGGAGGTCTGGTTTAAATCATACGCAAGTTCATAACTCATGAGAAATTCTGGCAAATTACTTCTCATATGATTACTTTATTAGTTACAGCACTAAACAAGTGATGAGTGGGACAAAACTCTTAAGATATTTTGAGTAGTGGAATGTAATATGAATGAAAATTCAGTAAAGGATTGGATTTAAATTGCAACACAATTTGTACAAATACAATTAAGTAGCATCATGCAGGATACAGCTTGCTTTATCCCTTTTGCAATACTCAATTTGTATTAAGGAAGATAGAAATGTCTTGTCAGACAGGCTGGAGAGGAGGTCACAGATTATTAAAGCAAGCAGGGGCATTTTGGCAGGGCAGGATGGGTTGGGGAGAGAAGATGTCAAAAAAATTTGAAGATGGCAACTGAGACTGCTTGAGTGAAACTTTATCCATTTTTAAAATAAGAGTCACATGCATTACTTTTTGACCAAGATGCAACTAAGAAACAAGTTAGTTAACTACTGAGCCTAAGATTTGGTATTTATTTTTTGAAACCTAGAAATGAAAGATGAGAAGCTGCTGATTTCTACGCAAACCAATTTCATTTAAGTACAATGACAATAAAGATTATACTTATAAAAACCTGACGTGCTAAATTCTGACTTTTTTTTAACCTATGCATATATCCACCAATGACCAGAAATATAAAAGACCAATCGGGAGAGATACATTGGTTGATCGTTCATTTCAAGATGTTGGTCACTTCTTAGAAAACCCTGAAAGGTTTGTGTAGCTACACCAATTGACCACCTTTCTCAGGTGGATTTTTTCAGGCCAATTGGGACAGCCACAGAACACTTGCTGAAGGTTTTCTCCTTTCACAATACCTGGAGTTTCTGATTTTCTTTAGGACACTTTCTCCCCATGTTCCAAAGGTGAGGATGGCTCCCACTCATAGCTTTCCTGAAGCTCATGGCTTTCTAGAAGCTTCCAAATACAGGACCTGGCTGTGTTGGAGGGTGTTCAGTGCATGCACTCATCAGCACTGGAGTGTACTTTTCAAATTTTGCATTATTATGATTAGCAGTCATTTTAATTTTAGCATCTGAGTCTTCTGGGTTTCAGTCAGAAAATAAATGAAGTAAAATAAATGCATATAGACCAGGAATACATCTATTTTAAGAGTAGGACTCAAATTTGACCTTTGGGGGGCTAGATTCTAAAAAATGCATTCAGGACAAAGGCAAGGATAAAATTAGGTTGAAGTCAATAGGCTTACTTTCAATCAATTCATTAATCACTGTTTAAGTATATTACAAATCACAATTGGGGGCAGCTAGAGAGCCCCCAATTGAGCTTTGGCACTACATTAGGAGATTCCCAGTGATTCTGGTTCTGCAGCCTTGATTTAGACTACTGTTTCTCAACCTTGGCAGGGGAGCATTGCTGGCTGGAAAATTCTGAGAGTTGAAGTTCATGCACCTTAAAATAGCCAAGGTTGAGAAACACTGATTTAGACACATTCTGATTATCCGTATTTGCAAAAAAAAATCTAGGCTTGTACATAGATTTATTTATTGCAGAGTAAATACAACATTAAGAAATTAGCATTCATTTTTGTTATCTGCTATACCTTGAGGAATGAGAGACATTTAGTGTTTTTTTAGCTAATATGCAAAATCACCTTAACATTAAAAGATGCAAGGCAGGAGAAACTGTTGAAGACATCCACCTGAAACATCGCAGTGCAAATATATATAAAGAGACTGCTGTATCTGCTATTTTCTCTCCTGTTCTGTGAAAAGAAATTAGCCATAGAAATTGTGATGAATTTCTATTATAACTTATGAAGATTACTTAAACTGAATCTCAGACTGAAATCAAAGCTTGGATTATATACAGTACATACTACAATCACTGAATTTTAAACAGACATCTGATTTACAACCAAGTAACTAATATAATTAATATAGCTGTTATAAATCTTCAACAGATATGTTATAAGTCTTTGGGAGGACTTATTCAGGCAACTATTATTAAGGGTCTAGAATTATTAAAAAGGAAAGGGCTGTTTTTTAAAAACATAAAAGTAAAATTTAATTTCAACTTATTTAACAAACTCTTTTTTTAAATAAAAAAAACCTTTGAGCACATCACCCTCTGCTGGAATACCATGCTCATTACAGTGGCCAAGATAGACAATAAAACACACAATCTAAAGCTAAGAAAATTTAATTCCAGCAACTTATTTTATTTGTGAGCATTTCTTATATGCATACAGTTACTAGTCAGAAGAGCTGAGATATATAAGTTTATAAGGTTTACAAAGCCAACCCATTTCCCCACCACAGTCTTTTGTGTGTATCTTCCTACATTTAGCATGCTACTTACTACATCACATAAAGCAGTGGTCTCCAACCTTGGCAACTTTAAGACTTGTGGACTTCAACTCCTAGAGTTCCTCAGCCAGCAAAGCTGACCACTGACATAAAGGAACTGACCAGTCCCACCAGGATACTAAACCTGATTTTTTTATTTTATGGAAAAAAGGTGTTCAGCTATTATGTTCATTTTCAGTACATTCCAAGTTGTCATTAAGCTTCCACTGCTCAAAAGAATGTCAACGGAGACACTGGTTGAGCAGATATGAAGTGAGGTAACTTCTTGGTTTACTCACTTCAATTTCTGGCGAATTCATCAAAAACAAGTTCAGGATTGCTTGATTTTTTCTGTATCAGATTTGAACATCTTAGAATATATCACAGCTGTTGCCAATTCAAATTCTTGAGAAAGCATGTCCATATACAAAATAATTGCCATGATGAAATTATAATTGACTAGAATGCAAACTGGTAAAGTTATTCCTCACTCTTTCTTCTACCCCTTTAAATGCACAATAAAAACCTGGCAACCTTCCTCTCTGTGACTATATACACACATGCATTTGCTTTATTTTAAGTTAGGTTTTCCCAGCCCTGGAAGATGTAAATTGTGTGGAGTTCCATTCCAAGAATTACCCATGCTGGCTTGGGAATTCTGGGGCTGGAAATGCCTATGTTGTCAGGGTTTCAAGTAACACCCCTTGCCATGGAGGCCATCTTTTTCTTTGGATCTTTAGGGCTGCTATATGTCTTAAAAGTTTCCAAGGTTTATTCTCGGAAGACAGACACATGCAAACCCCCCCCCCAAAAAAACCCAAAACCCTGTAGTCTGTATTTGCAGACCAAGTCCAGGGGCATCTCTAGAAACAAAGTACTGTAGAACGTTTGGCAAAAGACTAGGTTCTCATTTATGCATTTTATTATTTTAATTCATGTTTGATTCGATAGATTCTAGAATATATGAGGGGACGACAGAATTATGTTTACTATATCTTATCTCTGGGACTCTTAACTGGCCAAATGTTAGCAATTGGAAACCTTCTTCACTCAAGTGGATTTGTTTAAGAATTCTAAAACAGAACCAGCTTGCATACAAGAAACATCACATTGAAAAAATATCCCTTACAATACATGAAGAGAGAAAGGATCTGGGAATTACTGGATGTCCAGCAAACATAGCCTCTATGTCAGCTTCAGAGACAATTTACACTCTACATGAATGAAGGTCCTTCAAATGGCTTTTTTAACCTAACTTGATTCAGCAACACTATATAAGGGGAAGTAACAAACCCAGAGCTATTGCAAAGCATGACAGAACAGTTTGGTTTTTTTGTACTTTCAAAAGTCCATTGAAATTGTGCAGCCCATGTCCTCATTGCTCAGGGAATTAATTAGATCTCTTGATATTTTAAGAATATCGCAGTAAAAAGCACACACACACACACACACACACACAAATAAAAAAAGAGCTGGTGCTAATGAAGATGTCAAAATCCTGGATTTGCTGATACGCTGATTATAAAAAATTAAATCATTAATCTGAGGAACAAAAGGCAACTAGGTCCCTAATATCAAAGATTTTACATTGCCCAAGGCAAACTGGCCACATTCAACAATAAATCCAACCTCCTGAAAAAACAGGATGAAAAGAGGAGTGCATATTTATATCCAGCTCCTACAGGTTCACATTCTAAGCTTAAAGAGCAAAATGTGTACTTAATCAAATATTGAAAAATGATGACAAATGTCGAGTGTTTTGACCCCAAAGCTTATTGAAAACTAAATTAAGACACTTTGGCAAAACCACAGCCAACCTTTTCCTTTTTCCAGAATATATTTTTTTCTATGTCCATGTCCTGCCTACAGTCCTGGAACTTCATCATCGTCTCTAAAATAAATATATTTGGTGCTGCTTAATATTTTTCAGCATCAGCCAGAATTAGTAAGTGCTACAATCTGTTGTGGTAATGAGAGCTAAAAGACTTTCAAAAGAATCATCTGAATTATGCTTGAAGGCTGCCGCCTGCTGATGCAAGTATCTACTATCTATCACTTTACTGCGAGCATGGAGGTTCGTTCTCCGAGCTTGTGGGTGGCTTCCGAACGTTTTGTTACCAGACGAAGTAACATCTTCATTCATTTCTCCACAATGGCTATCTGAAAAAGTTTGTATTCTAACACACAGATCCCATGCGCCACACAGTCAACCACCATGCAAAAACTATCCCCTAAAGAAGTTACCTAGCCTGGTAACAAAATATTTGGAAAACAACCCACAAGCTTGGAGAACAAATGTCCACTGTCATCCTACACATGAGCTATAGATATTTGCCACTATCACATGCCTTATTCTACTATAATGCTCTAAAGGCAAAGGGCTCAGTGGCTGGTGTTAAATATTAGTGTTCAACAGTTGGAATATTATGTCACCCTTTAAAAACTCCCTGATATAAAAATATCAAAAGTGTTAATTCCTATGCTATGCTATAATGGCACATGCAGGGACTTGCAATAAATGGAGTACTAAGTGCTCTGCTCATGAATGCATATATTCATGGAGTCTAAAACAGTACAATTCAGTATGAGACTCACACTATAGGGACACTACTGGTGTATTTTATTAACTGGCAAGTGTGGGAATTTTAACAAATCACATTTGAATGCATTAAGTTGGAAAATGTCGGTATAAGGCATAAGGTCTACAACATATCCAATCAATATTTTGTTACTGAAGAATCTGTATAATATAGAAGAAAAATCTGAGGACTATAGGACAAGATACAAAGCCAATGGTCTTCCAGATATTGTGGGATTCCACAATATCTCATCACAACTCTCATCAGGATCCATTCTCAAGTCCAACAACTATTCATAATGGAAAATGCAGTCCAATTTAATGGCCTGAGATACCGTATCCGTCTATAGGACATTTTTGAAGTGTATTAATACAGTGAAGTCCCTATCTTGAAAAACATCCTGCAACAAGAAACCAGGAGCACTGAGATGTGCCTAAGAATTTAAATCATAAGCAATCAAGTTAGTAATATAAAATCTTTGGATTCTGCCATTAATACTTTTGATTTTGTTTTTAAAAAATCCCCCAATACAGTAGACATGAAGAGGACTTTGAAATAAGGCAAAACTTGGTTCCCAGTTTGGTTTCCTTCCCATTAGGACATCATCTTTTTCTTGCATTCTACTGAGCAGAAAACCATTCCTTCCACCGGCATGAACTTCTGGCCAATCAGACACTTGCTGCAACAGGAGCACAGAAAGCACTCTGTGGTAGCATGCCAGTTGAAGTTGTTGTAACTCACACGTTGAACTTCAGGATCAATAGCATTGTGGCAGCCTTGGCAAACCTGAGGAGTAAAGAAAATCAACATTCATTTCTTTCAAAGCTTGGAAGGTAATGAAGACCAGAATATTCAACACAACACAACTGACTAGTTGAAATTAGTGATCTATGACACAAAAATGCCAATAATCTTATCACTTGTAGTGCGCTTAAATGCATATGCATTTTTAGCATATCAGTTCTTTCCCCTTGCAACGATACCCCCCTCATACCATGGGAAAGCCAAGGGAAATCATCAAAACCATAAAAAGGTGAAAGTTAGAATATTTTGGACATGTGATACAGCACCTAGAAAAATACAGCATACTTAATCCTCCGAGGAAAGATTGAAGCAAATGAGGTCCAGGCAGAAGAAGAACATTATGGCTTCAAATTCTAAGGGACTTGTTAGGACAAAACTCAACAACACTTTTTTTGTGTGGCTGTTGATAAAAATAGGATCGTCAACATGATCACCAACATCCGATAATGGATATGGCACAGGAAGAAGAGAGGTAATATCAGCTTAGAATCAAGCAAACAGATAAGAGTACCTATTAATTCAGAAGCTGGCTGCTTCCAGGATCCCTCTGAAAGGACAAGTTTGCATTAGCCTGGATTAATGGATATTACCTGTGGAACAGGCCATAGCTGAGAAATCCTTTGCTCAGTTTCAGTGGATATACCAGTTTCAGTCTTTCCTGGAATAGATCTAGTCATGGCACTCATACCCTTGTTAAAACTTGTTTCAAATAGTGCAATGGGCTCTACAGATGCTTGAAGACTCTCTGTAAGTAGAATGCAGCTGCCCACTTATCAATAACTCAAATCTAACTCTGCCACATTAGTTTGTTACTACTGTGTAGGAGTTGCACTGACAGCCAATTCAAGGTGCTGGATATAATCTTTAAAGCCCTTTATAGCTTAGCACCCAATTCTCTTTGACACTACAGTTTTTACTCCAAGCAGAACTTGTCTATAATGTATGAAAACAAAGAAGGTATGCCATAAATTTTCTGCAGGAACAGGTTTGTCCATGGAGATGAAATTGGCTCCTTCCCTGAAGATATATATATGTAGGAAACTTATTCATAACTGGCTGTTTCCAAAAGTCTTTGAGCAATGAAATAATTTTGAGGTTAGAATGGTTACTTCCCTTTTCAAATTTTCATTCCTGTAGTCTGTATTAATTTTGATCTCTTTGCCTCCAACTTATTTTATAGTACAGGAATTCTGTAAGCCACAATAGGATTGGGCTATTTCTCTATACACATGCATACCCTTTTCCATCCCTGCATATACAGGGTTTAGTTTGTGCTGTTCTTGGGATTCATTCATTGCTGGGGCTTTTAGGATGTTGCAGCATAGCTGACTCAAAGCAGTTCATTAAAGTCGAAATACAATCCACAAAATTGTAATACCATTTCTCTGAAAATAAGACCTCCTTGGATAATAAGCCCAATTGAGCTTTTGAGTGCAAGGCTAAAATAAGCCCTCCCTTAAAATATTTAACTGCATGCGCAGCTGGTCCCCGCAATTTCCTAGGGGAGGAGAAGGGGGGAACATACCCCAAACACCCTACATGCACCTGTCATCCACATGGAACGGCCTCGCAGAGGCCAATCCCACAAACCTTCGCTACTGTGCCCCTTCTCTTAGTGGCAGGGTTAACAAAGGTGTGCCAGAAAGAGACAGAACTTCTGACCCTCTCTGGATCAGCTGATTTGCGGACCGAGGATAAGGGGCCTCCTGCAAAAATAGTAAGACCTCCCCAAAAATAAGGCCAAGCGCTTATTTCGGAGGTCAAAAGAAAATAAGACCTTATCTTATTTTCATGGAAACATGAGTATGAAAATAAATTTCACAATAATTGTATACTCATCAAGCTTAGATACCAGACCAAAAAGCAAAGATCTGAAGTCATCCTGCAAATTCAAAGTTCAAACAAAGCAATTCATCAACATGTATCTATCATATATTTCTATGATCAACTATCCTTCAAACCTGAACATTTATGTGCTAGACAGTGTTATTCTCTGATCTTCGTGTTTCTTTCACATGCCCACTTATTCTTGCTCTGAATTTGCTTTAAAGCAATACTAAATGTAACAATAGTTTGATTTGTCTCACTGAGATAAATTCTATTCAAGATTACGTTGTACATAGAGCAAACCTTTTTTGCTTATGGAAATAGCTGCTTTGCTCAGTTCTTCAAAGAAACTTTTCCTTGTGCAAAAGGGCATGCAATAATGATACAAAGTGAGCAACAGTGTGTTAAGAGCATAGGGTTTTCTTGGATGGGGCTGGAGATTTGGCTTCCCACCTTCCCATTTGAAGGATTATGCTACAATTTTCTCATTTTTTATCTGGAAAAACTGTGTTGCTAATTTTCAGGAACTGTGTTCAGAGAGAGTTTTAGTGGCCACATAAGATCTTTGGAGTTCAACTTGCCTACCTTGTTTTGCATTTTTGTAGTATTTATTTACAGGTACTACCATACAGAACACAAGAGGTTCTCTTGATTTATATGTCATATTTCCTCCAGGAGCTTATGGGGTCTTACATGGGGATCTTCCTTCCTGGATTAAGAAAATAAATGCTCCAAAGTGTTTTCAAAGCTGAAAGCCACCTTAGGATTCAGTCTTCCTCATCCTAGACTAGTCCCTTAACTACTATGCAACAATTCATGCTGTGTCAGATCAATGGTCCACAATCATCAATATTTGCCAATCAGCAGCTCTCATGGATTTCAGGCAGAAGTTTTTCCAACTCTATCTAGAAATTGAAATTGGAACTATCCAAGCAGTGGCGGATTAAGGCTCACTGGTGCCCTAAGCACCGACAAATCTTTGTGCCCCCCCCCTCCTTTGGACATACTGTACAAATCTTCATTGTTTTTTCTTTCTTTCTCAACTTTGGGGTGCCACTTTGAGTCTGGTGCCTAAGCACGTACTTAGTCTGCTTAATGGTTAATACACCACTGTACCCAAGTGCAAAACACGTCCCTTACTACTGAGCCATAGCCCTCCTGATTTCAAAGTTGTGCTCAGAACATCATACAAGGACAGATATAAATTAATAATCATACTGCTGATGTTAGAACACGTACTCCATTTTATAATAGTCCAATCTTGTATGCTGCAGGAGTAAATCTTGTATTTTTCTCATCCACACCCTTACAGTCTCCGAGCACTATGCCAGCCTTTCCACTGAATTTCTACCTAACCTACAATGATAATGTCTAATTGGGTGTCATTAGAGAAGATCCTGTAAACTGAAATGAAATGTGAACTTATCCAACATCTTTGTACAGAATTGAATAGGAAGGAATTGAAATATTTTAAAAGAGTGGCTTTGAAACTGACTCTCAACAGTTGCAGGCAATCTTGGAGGATAACATGAGTGGCTATCAAGAGATCTAAAAGACCAGAAGGAGTACCCTTCTATATCAAACACCTGATATAGACAAACCACTAGTGCAATTTTTGCTTCATGCCCAGAATTCCCATTCTGAATCCCAAATGAAAAGGGCCCTGATAACTTTGACAAGCACCATCATTTTCTCAAAAATCTAAAAAGGAAGATTGGGAATCAGCTAGTAGTTGTTACATACTGTATTATCTTACTTACAGTATACCATAAAGATTTACAATGTATAAGATTGTATTCTCTCTTTTTTCTCTCTCCTGGAGAATGGCCTTTCAGGAACTACTCATGAGGTTTGTGAATGTCCATTTACACAGTAGTTGCAATATATATTCCAGGCAAAGCTAGACTTTCTTACCACAGCATGATTCTTCACATAACAGGGTTTGCAGGTGGGCTTTTCATTAACCATGACGTAGATTTCTCCAGCCAAGACACAGTCACAATCAAAGCAGCAGAAATGCTTCAGATGCCAGTTTTGACCTTCAGCTTGTGTATACTCATTGTTGAAAATAAGCTACAGGAAAGACAAAGTTACCAGGTTCACATTAATCTAGCTGCACAATTGTTTTCTCCTACCATAGCACATGAACTAAGACATGCTTCCTGCATGCCTTTGTGTGATATTAATTTGTTCTATTTAATAGATAGGATTTTTCAATTAAATTTCTCAGGTTTTTTTTAAAAAAACCAGTGAAAATGACGAACAGCCACTCCCCTCATTTTAATTTCATTTAACAACAAATTATTTTTATAGAGCTGTACAAAACTGTAACTGTGGTTAATGCTAAAGATTTATGGGAATTGTTTTTTTTTTGTTATAAAGTTTTTTTTATTTTTTCATTTTCATAACATATAATCACATGTATACTATTACATAGTCAACATCATATTGTATTATTAAGTGTTTACATCAATTCATCTTACTATCAACTTCCAAAACTAATTATTGGCTCTTCTGTTCTCCACTCACCATATTTGTACCTTATCCATCACTTTCTTCTCCCTCTCTCCTCTCCCTCCCTCCTTTCTTCCTTCTGTCATCCTTCTCTTCTCAACTTCCCCTTCTTCTCTCATTCTCCTCTCTCCCCTTTCTACTCCTCCTTTCTCTCCTCCTCTCCCTCCCCCTTGGATTTGTAGGAATTGTTATACAATAATACAATACAATAGCAGAGTTGAAAGGGACCTTGGAGGTCTTCTAGTCCAACCCCTTGCCTAGGCAGGAAACCCTATACCGTTTCAGACAAATGGCTATCCAACATCTTCTTAAAGACTTCCAGTGTTGGGGCATTCACAACTTCTGGAGGCAAGCTGTTCCACTGATTCATTGTTCTAACTGTCAGGAAATTTCTCCTCAGTTCTAAGTTGCGTCTCTCCTTGATTAGTTTCCACCCATTGCTTCTTGTTCTACCCTCAGGTGCCTTGGAGAATAGTTTGAATAGTTATGTGGCAATTGAATTGTCATGTGCAACTGATGCATTGAACTGATTTTACAGAATTTAATTCTCACTGAACTGGTACGCTAGGATAATTAATTGATGAGCCATACCATCTACATGGCAAAACAATATGTAACAGAAGAGAGAGACACACATCAGTCTGAAGTGACAAACAACTGGATTAAGTGTTATAACTAGGACAAAATCTATTTAAGAGTTTTCTGATTGTCTACAACTTCAAGTGGTTCTCAATTAAAAATAGTATTATATTGAGATAAGCTCAGAGATCCAGGGGCTTTTTAAAGGCCACTGTTCATAATGAATGCATCATAGTTGTGGAATTTATCTATGAAGTCTAATATGTCTAAGTAAACAGCCTTGGAAAACTGTTTACTTTTATTTTGGGTAAGATGATAAGAATTTATAGTTAACTTTACTTAAAATTGGTTTAAACCATTATATTGTAATAAACATCTTGACAAATTATCCATTGTTCAGTTTAAGTAAGCACAAAGGAATGCACATTAGGGCAAAATCCATAACTTCACACTCAGAACCAACAGGAAAAATATTCTTGGAGTATTTCAAGAAAAATGTCAACTCAGAATACAGCAATCTAGAGAAAAATATAATTCCATACTAGGATCCTTTAGAAAAACAGGCAAAAATAAAAATGAGACGGTTGTAGTCAATAAAGAAAGTTATTACATATTTGCATCTGAAATAGCATGCAATTTCTGGTCCTCACATTTTAAAAAGAGGACATAATAGAAATGGCAAAAATGCAGAAGAGGACTATCAACTCTATTGGGGTTTTAATACCTTCTTGTGAGAAACGGATTGACTATTTGGGAGTTTTGGGGGATGAACAGAATCTGATTGAGATGCATAAAGTAATATAAAGTACAGAGAAGTACTTCTCTTCAAATTGCATGACTAGGGTTTTCAGTTAAGCTGAATAGAAAGTTTAGATAAAAGAAAGCACATTTTTATGAAGTGCATAAATAACCTGTGGAATTCATTACCAGAGGACATGATAATGGCCATTACTTTGGATGTCTTTCAAAAGGGAGGGGATAAATTCATGGAGGTTAGATATAAGAAGGGATTTATCTGCTTATAAACACCACTCACAATGGAACAACTGGGGTAATATTTTCTGGCCACTGTGAAAGGAAAAATGCTGCAATAAAATGAACCTTGCCCTGATCCATGAGGACTATTCTATCAAGAATGTTCCTAAAGCATCTCCTAGACGATAGGTGATAGCGAACTGTTCTGATTCCCCTCCGTACGGTGAGTCACACCGACACAAGATTACTGCTAGACAATTTATTCACAGTAAATTAACACACCGACAAGACTTTGGCAGCAACCCAGACTTCACACAGATAAGAAATACACACCAGAGCTTTAGTATAATAGTTGAGTCCTGCAAAAAGCCTCCTCTCAAAGTCTCTTCTTATATACTCTCTTGGGAGGAGCCTAATCACAACCACCTGGGTCCAATTATCTCCTTTGTCTCCGTAATTGCTGCCGGCGCTTATCCACCCGTCTCTGCTGGGCATCCAGGACCAATTCCCTCTGCACTTCCTCATTGCTCAAGGGCCTGACGTTTTCACCACTGCTCCAGGGCCTGACATCAGGAACACACTCCTTTTGGCTTTCACCGCTGCTCCATGCCTCAGGCGCCTCCTGGTGGCCAACCAGCCTCTCTGGTTCCTGCTCGGAGTCTGAACCCTGTCCAGGGTCCTCCACATCTTCCAGAGCTGACTCATAGGGTCCCTTGCTATTGGAGTCTGTTGGCAGCTCCAACGGCTCCTGCTGGGCCACAACAGCGAACCTATGGCACCCATGCCACAGATGGCTTGTGAAGCCATTTGTTAGGAGATGCCAGGCATTGCCCTGTCAGCTCCCTTCAGCCTTCTTTTTTGGCTGTTTTTCGCCCTCTGAAGGCTTCCCTGAAGCCTCCGGAGGGCAAAAACGGTACTACAGGCAAACCGTAGGACCATTTTTTGCCCTCCAGTGCCTTCAGGAGGCCAACCAGTTAAATTATTTCAGGAGTTAAAGGAAATAATTTGCCACTGGAATTCAAAGTTGCATGGAGTTCTTTAACTTTTTTCTCCTTGTATAAAAAAAGACTTGACAAGGTTAAAAGCTAGAATTGCTAAGCATCACACTCAGATTCTGACCAGAGAGTATCTTTACAAGTGCTTGGCATTGGTGGCCAATCTTGGCAGATAGAAAACTGGGCAAAAGGGATTCCTGCCTCATTAGTTCTTTTAGGCACTAAAGAACAACCAGGAAGACTCTTGCTCACCTCATCACATCCAGCACAGCGAGGTTTTTCACTGTCACAGTAGTGTCGGCCACAATAGAGTTTTCCATTTTTCCAGAAATAGATCATATCTACCAGGAGTTCACTGCAGGTGCAGCAGACAAAGCAAGCAGGATGCCAGAGTTTGTCATATCCAGCCCGTTCAGCATACACAGCTGGGTCACCTTCCTTCATATTTTGATTGCACCTGAAACAGAACTGCAAAGAAACCACAAAAATCATACCGGGGAACTGAACGTGTGTGTGTGTGTACTTATGTATGATTTATTTATTTATTTTGTAGGCAACCCATTCAGAACAGTTTTGAGCGGCAAGTAGATTAAAAGCACAAAAGTACAACAAGCAAAACATGAAAGGGAAAATATGTTCAAATTGGAAGATAACAGATACAGTAAGAGCTAAATAAACTATGGAGTCCTTGGTGCTCTCTGAGCTGGGTTTTTTTTTTTTTTTTGTAAATGTTTCATTAGCTGGCAAAGTAACATCTGTGCTAGAAAAGAATGGAGTTTGGTTATATTCAATAGATTGCTCTATCCGAGTTAGTAGGGAGTTCATTTCTCCTTGGCATTTCTTTGATTAGGGTGTTGCTCACTGCTTTTTTGTCATATATTAATCCTAATGTAAATGTCCGCCCATCTGGGTGTTAATTGCTGGTCTTTTTCGTTCCCTTTTTAGCCTCTTGGGTCTCTTTTAGACTCTTTTAATCTCGTTTGAATGATGTATAAATGTGATTTATCTCTATGTGCCTGTGGCTGGCTGATTTGTCTAAGGACCAAGTTTCCAGAATTCCCTAGTGTTCTTAGATTTAGTTTGGTCTAGAATCTCACAGTTTTCCAGTTGAAACTATGCTTGAAATTGTTCATGTGTAGTGAAATCAAGGAGTTTCCATTGTGTTTTCTGACCATTACTTAGTATTCATGGATGCATTCTTCTGCTTGTCTATCTTACGTTGTAGCTGTTAGAGTCTATGTTGTAGATCAGTGGTCGCCAACCTTGGCAACTTTAAGACTTGTGGACTTCAACTCCCAGAGCTGGCTGAGGAACTCTGGGAGTTGAAGTCTTAAAGTTGCCAAGGTTGGAGACCACTGTCGTCGATGACTCCTGTTTTTCCTTCTTGAACGATTGGGTACTTTGGTTTATGTTTATGTAAGATATTTGGAAAAATTGCTAGTCTCAAAAGCCTTAAAGGTGAATGGCTGGTTATGTGATGAACCTTCAGTTACTGAATAATTCATGATTTAGCATGGGATGGACATAGCTCGTATTTTATTTGAACAGATCTTTTAAATAAATGTGTAAATCAGCCTGAGATTTACAAGTTTTGTAACAGTTTGATCTCAGACATTAGAATATAGTTACCAGTAACAGACAAGAATATTACTGAAATAAATTTCATGGTATGGTGGCAAAGAAAAATTAGAACACAACCACTTTTTCATTATATGTGACAAAAACATACTATGTATGGACTATAAACTGGTATTTTGTATGTGATGGGCACAAGTCCTGAAACATTTGAGGATGTTCCTTCCAGGAAACTTTTGTTGCCTAAAGTTGAGCACACTTTCAAACAAAGGCCCTAAGACCAGTGTTTCTCAACTTTTGCTGACTAGAGAATTCTGGGAGTTGAAGTCCACATATCTTAAAGTTGTCAAGGCTGAGAAACATTACACTAGGCTACAACCATTTAAGTTTTTAAGAAGCCTTATGACATTTACATGGGATCCTAAAGCATTCTTGGGGGGGGGGGAAAGATGCTTGGAGGCAACATACCACTGTCATTTAAAAGATGGAATAGGAAGTTTGGAAGGTATCCAAAGGTGTCAATAAATAAACTGGTGATGCATCATAGTGATAACCCCAAATTATTTAAAAGGCTAGAGTTAAATAGTTATTTCTGTCTCTGAGTGTGAGAATCATTCATGACTTTAACAACGTGAGTTTAACTAAGTAGAACACTCAGTTTGGATTTCAGAAAATGATAATATATTTAAGTTAGGAAGCAGATATTTGAACTCTGCTTTTTATGGCCACTCTGGAGAAAGAGAAAAGTGTCCAAATCTCAGGTTACCAAAGTTTCAACATATTTCTCCCCCACCTCAGCCAGAAAGTCTCCCGATGAACATCGATAAACGGAGGGGGGGGGAACGTGCATCTGTGTCTGTATAGCACACTGGCTTTCTAGTGTATCTGTTTTCCTGACTCATTGAAAGAAACAATGAGGAAGTTGTAAATTCAATTTTAAAGTGGAACCAAAGCACCTTCTTTTTAAATTAAGTGGGGAAAAAGGAAACAAGATTGGCTTTCTTTTGTTGGTTCCCATTCAATGGTCAGTTTCCCTCTCCCCCTCTAGGGAGATTTGTTTTCCTGCAGGGTTCTTAGTTTTCCTCTTGAAAAACATTTAAAAAGGAATAATACAGCACACAGGGAACTAATGGCTCTCATCTAAATATAGTTCGCTCACCAGCAAAAGACAAAATATTGATCTCTATGCAGATCTCCAGTTGGGCATGTTATATTAATATTATTGTAAGAGCTCTGCATGGTTGAACTGCTTTCTGTTACTGCCCAGAAGATATTCCAATTATGAAGTGGATATTTTGGCTCAGCTTTTGAAATATATTTTTAATTGTGGCTGTCTAATATACGGTGACTTCCCCTAAAGATATTTAAGCAAATCCTGCACTGCTACATCTCAGTTACTTGTTAAAAGAAAGATTCTTGTACTGAGCCTAGATGATCTAGATGATCTCTAGAGAAATTTTTTCACATTAAAGTCTAACCAGCAGTAAAAATTGTCAGATTCTATGGATCCCTCTCCCATCAGTAATGATCAATCCTGGTCACCATAGGCTTTTATTTTTGTTCTACCAATTCTAGTTTGCAGAAAACCCCCTTAAAGCAATAGCATTTAAAAGGATAAGATTTTATCCAAGCAAAATCTCGCATTTCTTTTTTAAAAAGAGGCAAAGTTATAATACATTAAGCTGCAAAATACAGGAAGCACATTATGAGAGAATAAACCTCCAAATAATTTATTTTCTTTGATCCGCTGTTTGGACATGCACACACTCACATACACACGCATCACCCACTTACATATTGAGTTCCCTTCTGACCGGCCTGTTTGCCTTCCATGGCTCCTACGGTAGTGGAGGTTCCCTTCTCGCCATTACTCAGGATATCCTTCTCCCCGGCTTTCCCTTCCACTTCACTGGGAAGCTTAACATCACCCACGCCCAGCGCTTCGGTCTTGTATTTCTTCACAAACTGCTCCATCTGCTTCACCTCATTAGGTGTCAGCTCGTGGCATTTGGAAGGGTCCTGATCGTGAGCAGGCAGCTGCTTGGCCAACTGTTTCTTGCGGTACTGAGCCCCTTCCGAGCCAGCCACGGGCTGTTTCTCCTTTGGAAGCATCTGCATGTAGTGCCTCGCCTAAAGAGTGAGGAGAGAGGGCTAGAATTAATGGTCCATGGGATTCCAGCTTTCTAAACAAAAAAAAGGAAAGGAGATTAGGAGTGCTCTGTAGAAATTGCTCATCTTCAGGGGAAACAGAGAACAAGGTGTACATGATG
Source organism: Thamnophis sirtalis (assembly GCF_051295495.1). Classification (NCBI taxonomy): domain Eukaryota; kingdom Metazoa; phylum Chordata; class Lepidosauria; order Squamata; family Natricidae; genus Thamnophis; species Thamnophis sirtalis. The sequence continues at coordinate 56,243,709 of NW_028261389.1, read as the reverse complement.
GAGCTGCTGAGTCACTTGGAACAACGAGTCAGAATTTAGATTTAAAGTTATAAAAGTGTGGCTTTCCTCCACTGCCACTCAGCGCTAGCACTGCATAATTTTAGCTGTATTGGTTAGCTTTTATCCTAACTATGATTTGCTATTGGTCTAATAACAGAAAGATTATTTTCTCCCAACAGAAAAAGGATTAGTTTTCCTAATGGCAAAATATAATAAATCTGACAAATATCTTCCCAAAGTTTCTCAAATAATCCCTAAAACCTAGTCCTTTAAGGTTTACAAGTGCTTCTGTTTTAGATCACCCAGAATGACATTGTATAAACTTAGGACTGAAGCACTAAAAGTAAAAAAAAAGAAAAATCCCAACAAGGCTATCCAACTACCTCATCTACAGGAATAGTATAATAAACCAAAGGGAGCTTTTTCTTTTGGTTGACAATACTGAATTTAGTCTGACCATATACAGTAACAGAAATGTGCATGCTTGAGTGCTATTCCACAGCCTTTAAGTGATGACATAGGTTCATGGGGTTTTTTCCCAGTGTGGTGTCCCATTTCAGGATGTCATTTTAAAATGGTTCATTTGGGGGATTCATAAATCATCTTAAGTGCCTGGGATGCCTCCAATGTAATACTTACTTCTAACTATGAACACAAACTCACGTCCCCTTCCTTCTTAGTCTCACTCAAACACCATTATTTTTCTTATGTCCATGCTGCAAAACAATTGCACTCGGCTGCTTGAAGAGAAATGTGCACAGGAAATCCAGGAAACTAAATTCCTCTTATTTGCATATTCAACCATGAATTATAGCTGAGACAATTATGTCATTTGCATATTGCATTCCTTATATATACTTGCTGCCTGCCAAAAGAGACTCTTCCTGACTTGCTTGTCTCCTCCCAACTCCACCATAAGCAGAAAGGATAATTATTCCTCACTAACATATGAATCTTTATGATCCTAAGCTGATATCTTACCAAGGTTTGATTCTGAACAGGAGGTGCCCATTCGTAAGTTACTGTATTGATGGACACATTCTTCTTGGCTGTCACAGGATTAGTCAGTATCATTACATTACGCTTATACATGGGAATACCATCTGATTTCAGCTTTGCAATTAGAGTAGTATACTTTGTATCCTCAAAGAGCTTTCCCACTTTGCGGTCATCTTCATTACTGGTGGGAATATCATGTTCTTCTTGGCCACACTTGCAATTTCGACATATTTTTCTAGGTTCAAAAGAGAAGCATAATTTAGGCAACATAGATACATGAGAATAGAACTAGTCTTGTAGAACTTATTCAGCCCAGCAGAATCCCAATTTACTTTAATTCTAGCACTGAAGATTTTATCTAGCTGGATAATGAAATGTCTACAAGAAAACAACCAAGCTCAGAGAGCACTCAGGACTCCATAGTTCACCCCTGAATTACATATTAGATGTGGGCATCTAATAATCTTGAGAAGGAGTTTTAAGTAGCATCCAAATGTCGGAACGTGCCCTTATGGGATGTAGCATGAGTTGGTTATTTGTTCTGTTGTTAATAAATAGCAAAGAGGAGGGGGGCCAGTGGGTTAAACTGGATTTTAAATTTGTGAATTGAACAGTTATATAAACCTGTTAAAGAAATAAAGTTATATATAGGCAAGAATGAAACAGCATTTGATGTTTGTTGTTCTTTAATTTAAAACTACCAATTTTATTGTATTTTCTCTATCTTTAGTTTTTATAACATACTTAACAGATTTTTGTCTCAATTTACAATTTTTAAACTATAGGTTTTCCTTCTAAATTATATTTAAATACAAAAGAGTATATACACTGTTTCCCAATTTACATCCAAACCAATAGGAAAGTAATGGTTACATTTCAGAAAAAATTAAAATGAACTGACTGTGTTGCTAATAATTTTAATTTAGGTCACTACCTTCCAAGGCAAAGACATAACAGAACTATTCAAAACTACTGATTCTAAGATTAAATTGTTATCATTCATTTGAGAACAGCATCCCTTCCAATAACGATAGGCACACAACAGTGGAATATGGATCTGCCTCTGCTTTCTGCTTGTGGTCACTCCACAATGTTTTCCTTGATCACTTTAACCAATCTGATCCGACGGTTATATTTTTATGTTTTTATTATTAACTGAAATTTGGAGTCTCTTTTACACAACATAAATCTCCCCAGATTTCTGAAAATGCTCAAGAATATAAAGATTTTATTCACATCCTACTTTCTACAATGTGAGCAGCAACCAAGATTTCAAAATCTGAAAACACTGAAGTACAGTTCCAGGCCATATATGGTCCTGGAATACTAAATTGGACACCTTATCCTAAAATAAATATAATGATCACAATTATGCAGAGTTAAGGCCTTTTACATCATTGGACACATAGCAGTAATTTAAATTCCTCAACTGGTATGTTAGGAATTTTCCTTATAACTAAATGAAGAATTCTGGTTTTTCCCCCCCTCACTTATAGAATTTATTAAAAACTGTAACAAGTGTTATACTCCCACCTAGTGGAAAAATATGAAACTGTAGGTTTTAAAGCAAATCCTCTGTGTGTGTGTGCGCGCGTGCGCGTGTGCACGTCTGTGTTGCGCGCATTCCCCCTCTCTTCTCTCCTCTTCCTCCCTTCTCCCTCTCCCTCTCTCCACGTTTCTATATATAATTTTACCTCCAGAAGTGTAGTTCAAATCCTTCACATTTATCTTTACATTTTAAACATTGGGCTCCAAATCCTTCTTCATGTCCTAAGCCCATCTAAAGTGAGAGAAGCAGAGAAGAGGAAAAACAGTATTAGCATAATAGCGGTATTATTTTAAGGCTTTTACTGGTGGGGCAAAAAGTGGCATACTTCCAAAGTAAAAAAAAAAAAACATGCCACTTTGGCATTGCAATGAAATAAATCATGCTGCAGTGCTTTATTTGGGTATCCATAAAAGATTATAATCATGATAAAGAAGTTAAAATGGAGAAAAAATATACAACACATTTTTCTGATAGCGGATGCTGGTATGTACATATGCAACTGACACTTTTCCATTAAAGGCTAGATTTCAGAAGAATGAATATCCGTTAATGTTCTGTGTGCACATTTAAGCATACCATCTTCAATATATTTAATGTACAACTAATCTGATACTCAATACCTGAAAGAGTCAATACCTGTAGTACAAACTAGATTAAAAACAGGAATTTGAGCACAACAATGTATTCTTGAAATAGTGGTAAGGGAGTTTTGAGCAATATCTTCTTACATAAATAGTCATTGTTGTCAGCCATTCAGTTGTGTCCCCCCTCGGCCAATGTATGGATCAATACTCACCATGCATGTCCCTCTGCCTCACATTATCTCTTTCAGATCCATCATCCTTTATAGCAGGAGTGTCAAACTCAAGGCCCGAGGGCTGGATTCGGCCCACAAGGTGCTTAGATCTGGCCCATGAGGCCACCATGGAAACAGTGAAGGACTGGCCCACGGTGCTTCTGCCAGTGAAAACATGCGGCCCTCCTGAGCTCTGTTTTTGCTGGCAGAGGGTTGCAGGAGGCCGTCACAGCTGAAAACGGAGCTTAGGAACCCATTTTCGCTGACAGAGTGCTCAGGCCCCCATGGGCGCCCCCCAATACAAGTGACATCACGATGGCCCCACACTGGCCATGCACCATCCCCTGAGGTCAAACACAATCCTGATTTGGTCCTCAATGAAATCTAGTTTGACACCCCTGCTTTATAATGTCCAGCCAACAGGCAGTAGGGCAGCCACTTTTCCTTTTTCTGACCACTCCCAGCATGATTGACTTTTTAAGTCAGCTCTCATGACATGATCAAAATATGACACCTTTTAGCTATTTTGATATATATATATATATATAAATATATATATATATAGTGTGTCACAACCCCTGGTATGCCCCAATTATGGGAGGAAATTCACTACTTCCATTCTCTGTCCATCGGCTCGTCACAAGAGGCCATCCAGACAGAAAGCCCAATATTTTTATTGTTGCCTTTTTACATTTGTGTTGTGTGTGTGTGTGTGTGTGTATATAGATAGATAGATAGATAGATAGATAGATAGATAGATAGATAGATAGATAGATAGATAGATAGATATAGATATAGATATAGATATAGATATAGATATAGATATAGATATAGATATAGATATTAGATTTTACTAGATTTCTCCCAGTAAGGGTATGGCTAGCTGATGAGAGCTAAATAGCTTGAAATAGATCTATACTAGTCTCCCTTTATTTATTTATCAGCACAAATACAACAAATATATATATATATATATGTATATGTATATGTATATGTATATGTATATGTATATGTATATGTATATGTATATGTATATGTATATGTATATGTATATGTATATGTATATGTATATATATAATGTATATGTATATATCTATATCTATATGTATATCTGTATCTGTATGTGTATATGTATATCTATATCTATATGTATATCTGTATCTGTATGTGTATGTGTATGTGTATGTGTATGTGTATGTGTATGTGTATATATGTATGTATGTATACATACATACATACATGCATACATACATACACATAGCTAGAAAACCAAGGAGTCTACAAAATAGCATGCAAAATTTGCCCTGCCACATACATTGGACAAACTAATAGGAGAATAAATGCATGCATCACAGAACACAAGAACACAGTCAGAAAAAAAGAAAAAAAAAACTTCCCCCCTTTTCCAGCACCTTAAAGCTACAGGACATGAAATTGATTTTGAAGGAACCAAATTAATCTCCAAACCAGAACACTTCAACAAGAGAATAATTATGGAAGCCATCAAAATAGAGAAACATCCCCACAACATGAGTAAACGTGATGATACCTCCTGCCTACCAGACATCTGGAAACTAGCCCTAGCCAACTAGCCATAACGAACCCCACCCACCACCCAGGTTGTTACAAGACAAAAGAAAAACGGACACATAGCCAGCACCTCAGCCACACAGGATGATACAAAACAGCCGACCAATCTACAAACATAAACTCCATCTACCAATCAGGATGCAACTACACAGCCAATCAACCCAGTTACAGCAACAAAGCCAGCACCCCACCCGACCCCCACCAAGATTAATAGAAAGACGACAGCTCCAACCATGCCTTACTCGCACAAGCACAAAGCCGAAAACCCCAGCCTGAAGATGGCGAGTGGGACCTCACCAAAACGTTGCCAAGACAATCTCAATCTTACATGGGAAAAGACCCCAATACAACAAGACCAGCATACCGTGAAAATCTACGAATATATATATATATAATTTTATTATAATATAATTTATAATTTTATTTTATATAAATAGTGCTTAGTATTAATTCAGCTTGGCCTTTTATGTTTGATATCTATAGATTTTTCTAAGTACAATTAAACCAAATTCTGCTTGGAATTTAAGAAGTATACAGCTAGTCATCATTTAGTAATCACAATTTGAAATGGCACCTTGGTCACTCAGTGAAATTGCAACTATGCTTATGATTTTACTTCATCTTTCCCTCGATTTACTGACTTGCAAAGCCTGTCATTTTCCATCACCATTATGAATCGTTACTAAACAGGATATTGTTAAATATAGTGCTAAAAAATGGTCTACGCTGAATAGTGCCTCTTGGAGGGCATCTTGGGAAACCCCCAAGGACCGACCAGCAGCAACAGTGGTCCCCAACAGCCAGGCAAAATGCAGCTTATGCCAAAAGAATTCACAACACACCACACAGAGGATAGGAGAGGAGGTGGGGGGAGTTAGAAATGGAAAAATTCAACATGCAACCAATCTTACAGAGCCAAGCAAAAACAGTCCCTTACAGACCGAGACTGAGATTCAACTGGAGCCATGCAGAGGAAGTAGAGGGGAGTGGCCTCAACTTTAACTCTGGGCAGATTGGACGTGAGAATAACCCATCCGTGACTCATCCCACAGGCTACTTCGGAGAAATGGTCAGTTATTAGTAGTTGTCAGAAACCAGTACCAGTACTTATGAACAGTCAATTGGGCTGTTTATTCAGAGATGGAGCAGGAAGAGAATGTTTCAGATATTAGCCTCCTGGGATAAAGCAGACAACCAGATAAGCCAACTCCTTTTTTGTTGTAATGATACATTGACAGACACACTGAAAGTACAATTCTCCTGCTCCTTTATTGCTTGAAAAACTAGGGAGGGTCTCTTGCTTCACTCACCATCCAGCCGTGGGCTATGCTATATCTTATCTGACAGTTCCGTGGTAGTATCTTTTTCCTCAGTCTGCCAAGATCTTCCTCACATATTCTACAATTTACATCAAGCCACCATAGTCCTTTTAACTGTGAATTGTAAAAGGGCCTTCTGAATGGTTTGCAGATCAAAAGGCATTATAAAGTAATTATCATAGCTAATTCTAAATTGTGTCGATAAATAATTAACAAAATCAGCCAGGACTCAAAAAAGATTCCCCACTCCGTCCCAGGATGGAGCTATAATTTTGGTCACTATCCCTCTATCATCTTTTCAGGAACACAAATCATCACAAGTGAAATAAAGAAAATTCTTTCTTTCTTTGGAACATCTGGTCTATAAGGTGCTGAACCACACAACTCTCGAACCAGCACACTGTGTTTCAAACAACCGGAGTTATTTATTTAGCAGTATATTTATTGCATAATAATGTGAACTGAATGTATATTAAACAGCTTATAGCACAAACTGTTATTAAAATGTATAGCATAATAATATAAAATGAACTGTTTAGAGGCTACGTTGTTTTAAATTGATTTATTGTAATAATTGCTATATTTATATTGTTACTGTTTTTAGTCAATAGATTTTAACTAATACAGAAAAGCAACAGTGATTACAGTCTATTTTCCTTAATTAAACCAATTTCCTTTTGCAGTGGCAATGATTAATCCATCCTTGGCATAAAATGTGTGTAAGTGCTTGAGTAAAATCTTTTTACACACTAATATAACTTAAAACCTAAATACAATTCATGTCCTATAACAATGTTTGAGCAAGCAGATTTTTGGGGGGAGGGAGGGGGAAAGAAAAATTGACTTTTTTTCTGGAAACAAACAATATATGCTACTGCAGTCAGAAAGTGGTTTTATTCCAATTTAACTGCACTGAACTTTGAATGCCTTTTAAAAAGCTTCAGGAAAAGCAGATCTCAAGCATGGCTACATTTGTCATCAATGTGATTATTTACCTCAGAAGATGTGTTACAATTGTTATAAACTACATTGGACTGCATGGAATTATTTCTGAACACTAAAACTAACTTTCCAACATATCCAAAATTATAACAAACTGGCAAGGGCCTAACAGGATGGAATCAATTTCTCCATAAATGGAATCATGGAAGAGACTAAGATACATAGGTCAGTTGAACTGTTGCCAGAAGAGATTTCTGTATGTCAGTTGCTAAAAATTCTAAAAACATCTGGAATTTTAAACATGTCTATTCCGATTTTAAACCTGTCGGCATATGAAAGGCATTATAAGCACACTGATTGAAATCATCTGCTTCGCAGTGTCTTCATGACTAAAATATTACTTCAGAGCCAAGTGTTGTAAATGGTTACAGGCAGCCTAATGTTTGAAGAAACAAAGGGCTTTGCTTTAATCAGTTTGGAATGCTCTTGGGGGGTTCAGCTGACTTCTACATTAAACTGCATTGTCTCCAGTCTGGGCTCATTCAAATGACTCTCACCTTGACTTTTTTTAAAATATATTTTTATTCTTTTTTAAACAAAACAACACATACAAAACAAAGCAAGAGCAGAACAAAAAATAACTTTCCTCCATTTCATCAAGCATGTCATTTGGTTACAAGTTTTTGTGCACCAATTCTTAAGCTCAGGGTTAACACCACTGGTTTACATTAAACATAACTGAATATTTCACTGTCATTGAGCATTATGTATTCAAATTACCATTAATATTCTTTCATTTGTAACAATCCTTATTTCCTTAAATTCATAATTATCTATTAAATAATAAGGAGTATTTAAAGTATTATAGTGTCACCTATCTCTAAGGAGAAAGCGAAGAATAGAACAAAGGATTCCCATTAATTTATAATATACATTCATATTTTCAATGTCACCAATCATCCCATTATTAATTATTAATCCATATAGTGGTTATATTTCAATTCATGTATATATCAATTGTTCCTTACATCATCATTGATCCGTTTAATATACAAAGATCTTTCTAATATAAAATGGTCACTGCATACAATTATACCAAAGTATTCAAATCATCCCATTCTTATACATTAAAATCATTATTGTACTTTATATATTATGTGAATAGTACTCTATATCATAACAGGAAAAGAAAAAACAAAAAACTATTACAACATAAGTAAACAATTTCATTCCCAGGTTTTTTTATCTAACCATTGGTAAATCAAGTCCCATACTTTATAATATGATTTTTTTGCATGGGAGATATGCTGCCATGTTAAGCTAGGCATTCCTAGCTCAATATGGCTAGTATTACCTCAGCCCCAAAATCGGCCCTCCCAACAGATTGCCCTCCATGTTGCTTCCTTGGAGCCTCAAGGAAATTAGAGTAACATCCTGAAAGCACGGTCTCGCCAGGAAGCAACCCTTGACTTCTGTGAAGATACAACTTGGGGGGTCCCAGTTACTCTAGACTTGGCTGGTTTTGATAGGAAGTGTCTGTTTAAGAGGAAAAGTATTGTAACCAGCATCCTGTCCTCAGTGGGATGGCTGTAACTTGCACTAGCCCAGACTACACATCTGCTTTGCAGTCTACATACTAACAAGAAATTGAATCCATCCACTCCTTTATTTTCCTATCCTTATAGCTTCAATCTTCAATCAGCCTTTCCACAAGGGAAGGCAGGGTTGTCAATTTGTTGCAAAACCCAGATCACAGCCACAGACACTGAAACAGTCACATGTCCAGCCATGAAAGACTACAAAAATGATAGTGACACCAAAGCGCCACGCATCCTATTCGAACATCTTAGAGCAAACCATCTGTTACTGCAGGACTATCACAACTTCAGAGAGTTAGGAATATATAGGCTGAGGCCCCTTACGAAGTAGTCCTTGAGTTATGAATGGAATGGAGCCTGCCCATTCCATTCGTAACCCAAGGATTCGTGGGAGTGAATCTTGTCCCTTTAACAAGAGCTCTCCCTGCTTTTGCCCACACATGCGGCTCATTTAAGTGCACAGGAGGTATCTCGGGTGGGAAAGGCCATGGGAGGGATAGTGATGGAACAGGCCACCTACTTCAAACCACCCAAAGCCTCCCCTGACTCACAGATACCTCATTCTCCCTCCTCTGCGGACCCCACAATTGATTCCCCCCATCCTGCTGCACTGGGTAACTTACCTTATGAAGACCTGTCTCTTCTTCAGACTGTTTCTTTGCCTGCTTCCTCCTTTCTCATCAGCAAAGGGCTTGATGAGGCCTTCGGTGATGAAAAAGGAGACTCGGTGACTACACACAGTCTTCCAGAGGCCTCGTGAAGCGGATCTCTGGCAAGAAAGGAGGTTTGGAAGGCTTTGTGCGGCACTCCGGACTCCTTTCTCATAAGCAAAGCACTTGAGGATTGCATCCCTTTAGGCGTCGGCAGCCCTTTTTGAAAAGCCAGAAGAGCAGAGCTTTGGAGGGATGCGACCTCCCCTCCCAAGCTTCGCTGTTGCTGACAAAGGCTTTTTGCAAAGGGCTGCCAAAGCATACAGGGGCACAATCTCCCTGCAGGCTTCAGCAAGGAAATGGCAAACGGAGAGAGGGCTTGAAGGACTGGAGCTTTCCCTCTGTTTGCAAACCTCCAAGCTTCAATTCATAGAGAATAGAGGCCTAAAGTGCGAGATCATAGCTCGAGATCTCGCCCTACTGACTTCATATAATCTCATGGTACGTTAGGCCTCTATTCTCTGTGAATTCACCAAAAGCCTGAAGCAAGATGTAGGCAAAGAAACTGTGAAGAGAGGAGTTATTCGCAAAGTGAGTCTTCACAAGCAAAGTACCTGTGAAGACCCAGCTGGGGGCGGGGGGAATAGGCAGGGGCAAATGTTGCAGAGCCTCCATGGTCATCTGTAAGAGTGAACAACTGTTGTAGTGCTGCAATATTCATAATTTTGGGACTTATTCATAAATGCTAGTGGGCGCTTATCACGTAACTTCGAACGTTCGCTAAGGGGATGCTCGTAACCCAAGAATTACCTGCATTTCCTTCTGCCCTGCAGAATAAGAAAATACTACCGTGTTTCCCTGAAAATAAGAGCCTATCTTGTATTTTTTTTTTGCTACCAAAAAAGACACCAGGTCTTATTTTTTTTGTCATCCACTGACTCACCTCACTTGCATACATTGCCTTCAGCCTCTTCTGGATTGATGGAGCCCTGTTATCGTCTAGAGAGGCCTTCAGAAAAACCTTGCCAGAGGCAGAAGAAATGGACCAAGGTGCGCGAGGCCTGGCTGCAACTGTCCAAAGGTAAGTAGTAGGGCAGTTCCACCCCCCATCCCCAACCTAGCTTAATTTTTACCTGTGCACCCTGGAGTGGGCAGAGTGGCCTCCTGAAACTGGAGAACAATCAGTTTCCAATGGCCAGGCCAATCTCTATGGAGAGAGATAGCTATGTAGGTAGCTTGGTTTGAAGCCATGAAAGATTTTACAAGTTGCCAGTAGCACTTCTGATCGCACCGAGAAGCTAACAGGGAATCAGTGCATGGCTCAAAGTATAGAGGGGTCGCAAAGTCACAGTACAACTGCCAGTGAGCATCCAGGTGACTGTATTCTGTATCCCCTGAAGCTTCTTGGGGGAACATGGGGTAGTGGCTTAAGGATGCTGGAACTGTCGGCCAGAGATGATCTGCACTCCGGCAGTTCAAGCCTGGCTCAGTGAGCTCCCCTCACTTGATTCGTACTCCTGCCCTCCCAGCAGTTTGAAAGCATGCAACATAGCGAGTAGATAAATGGGTACCATTGTGGTGGGAAAAATCTAGTTGCGTTCACATGTATGGACAGAGGAAACCACCGCTGGACTTGGCCGGATACAAGGCATTGCAACAGGAGGTGAAGGTGAGGGAAGATTGGCAGAGGAACCTGAAAGAGCCAGCAACCCAAACGGTGCTAGCTAATTGGTATGAAGCTAGTTTGCCCCTCGGGATGCACCAAGGATTGGCAAGCAAATGCTGAACAGAATGAACTAATAATCTAGGCTCTTAGACTGCATTGTGTCTAATGATCTGCATGTGTAGATTTCCCTGACCACCTATGCCAAAATAAATAAGAAGCTTCTCAATGGTTTTTAAAGATAGACTAATATGCCGTATTTTTGGGAGCATGAGATGCACCAAGGGTTTTGAAGAGGCAAATAAAAAAAAAAATTTTTTTTTGCACTCTGCAAACTTCCCAAAAATGGCCCGGTTTTTTTTGCAAAAACGGGCCCATTCCTTTTTTCAGAAAAAGGGCATGAATAGCCCTTAGGAGGCTTGTAGAGTGCTCCGGGGGGGGGGGCAAAAATGAGCAAAAAAAGGCCCATTTTTTACAAACACAGGTCTTTTTTTGTCAAAAAAAGGGTATGGATAGCCTTTAGGAAGCTTATAGACTGCTCCTGGGGGCTGGGGGCAAAATTGAGCAAAAATGGCTTGTTTTTTGCTCATTTCTGCCCTCCCCAGTCCCCAGAAGCTCTCTGAAAGCTTCCTACAAGCTATGCTTGTAGGCCATTTTGGTGAAGAGGTGGCGTTTCGGGAGGCAAAAATATGCTGTATTCAGTGTCGCACCCAGATTTTCAGCCTCTTTTTTGAGCGAAAAAGGTGTGTCTTATACTCCGAAAAATATGGTAGGCTACATTGCACTAATCTAGATGTGTGTTGATGAGGGTAGGAATCACTATCACAAAGACCTCTTATCTCAGGAAAATCTGCAACTGAAACTTCAATGAGTCCGGCCCACAGTTCCTATCTACTGCTTTAGTGTGAATCCAAAGAGCCTCCCAAGTCATGGATATTTCTCCCTGTCCAAACTAATCACTAGGCCTAAAAGAGAACCCCAATTGCACAAAGAGCAATTCTGTCTTGCTTGGGTTCAGTTCCAACTTGGTCTGCTTAACGATGATTGAACTTCAGCAGCATCCTCAGTATTGCCTGGGGTGGTGATATAAAGCTGGGCATCATCGGCAAACATGAGGCTAAAACCACAAACTGCCAGATGACGTTTCCCAACAGCTTCATGTAGAAAGCAGAGGGGAGAGGATGGACCTCTGCATTAGTCCATAGGGAAGCACATCTCTCTTCTACTATCATTGACTGATGCAATCTGCTAAGTCATTTACTAGAGTGAACAATGCAATCTTGATCTCATCCCAGGCCTGAACCCTGATTTATGGATCCTAACAATGTATTCAGTTTATGAAGCTCAGTATGGATCCTGAGTCACTGTCCAAACAAAAGGAGGAGGTTAGATTGAATGATGTTGTCTAACATGGATGGAACTAGGAGGCCTCTTAAGGAGGGGGTGCACCATTGCATCATGGCCTCTTTCAAAACTATAGGCATTTTCCTCTCTCATAAGCAAGTGTTAATAATTTCTTGGTTGCAGGAAATCCAGCCACCCAAAGGAACCAGGGCTGAGGAACCAGCTTACAAATAGCCTACAGATAGCCAAGGTCAGCCTGCAGATGACACTATTCACTTCTTCAGATAATATGCCTAGAGAATTCTCCATGCACCAAGCTATACCCTGCCCATGTGGAGTCCAGAGTGAGTTAAGTCTTCAAATTTTGTATTTTTGAAACAAGGTTATAGTTTTTAAAAATCAAGAATTTGCAGTTTAACATGCAATTTGCAAACTAGATATATCATATACATATATACACATGCCCACACACATACATACACACAACATATACACACATGCATATATATTGTGTGTTTGTGTCTGTGCGCCCATTGTTTGTAAAAATAATGCACATATGGAATATATTCCTTTTTCCTTATTGGAATATATGCAAGAAAAGTTATTGCCTTCTTCACATTTTTGAAAACTTGAGAGTGAACCAAGAGGAATGTAGCCTGGATAAATGTAGGCTAATTTCTAAAGCAAGGCAAAGGAAATAATTTGGTTGTCCAGCTGAGGATGTGCAGTGCTCTCTGGAAAGTATATTTCTATATTCAAACTCTATCCTATCCTGGCATCTTTTTCACCAGTGTTATTACTGAGCCATTATTTAGAATTCAAAGACTTGGAGCTCACACAGCTAAATGTGGCCAAGGTCCAGAAGTGAAAGAACATAGTGAACATATATAAAGACACTGAAAAAGATATTGCTATTAAATACTGTCTGAATATAAACACTATAGAGCCCTTCTTTGGTTCAATAAGGTTTTAAATGGATGAAAACAATTTATAACCTTGGTTTTGGGGATGAACATTTGGTTTCTTTTAGAACTTACCCTTTCATGCTATTATTTTATGCTGTTAAGTTACTTTATTAGACAGATTCCTTGCCTGTAAGTATCACCACATAGTTCTTGCTTAGTTCTGCTGATAGAAATCCATGAATAGAAATAAATTTAGGTTTTTCTTGTGACAATGCCGCTTCTATAAAATTGCCTGTAAAAGTACTAAAGCAATTGTAAGTCTGTTCGGAAGAAGAGGTTTCCATTTGGCTTCACTTCAGACAATTCAACTTCAACCCAATGATGGCACTGAACCCAACTTCAGAGTAATTAAAATAGTGATTTTCATGTTTCCTTGTTTCCATGGTAGCAGCCACAAAGCAAGAAGAATCAAGAATAGCTCTGTGAAAACAATGAACAACTAGCACTTTGCAGTAAATGGGTGTCAAAACTTTATTCTTATATGTTAAATAGCACTTGTACTATAAGATTAAGCTAGCTCATATTTTTGACTCTGTTTATTTAATTTTTCATACGTCCAAGAATATACCTCAAGTCAAAGATTTATCATCCGAATAGAAATATTTATTTCCCAAAAAGAAGGGGACACGCATCACTGTGCCAGTTTCTTCTTTCCTGAGATAAATTATGAAAGCTTCCCATGCAAAGTGACCCCTGTCTGTGACCTGATGATGTATATTATGGAGGTCACCAATGTTACAGATGGCAACATAGACGTCAGCCTGGAACAAAAGCTGATCCAGGAAGCACTTAATAAAGGATGAACTAGATGGATTTTGGCTGATTTATGGTGAATGTGATGCCTATGTACACACACACAACACACAAATTCACATATTTGTACAAACATACATATGCAAACACAGACACAGCTTTTTAATGGTGTACTGTATAATGGAAATAACTTTTTATTTGTGGAATAGATCTGACTAATTTTAAAGACATTCCTGGCATCATAAAACATCCATAGAAATGGGTCTATTACTGGGTTTATTAATTACTGACCTTTAAAACTTATTAATATTTAGGCTCTATCCTTCTAAACCATCTATTGCTCGAGACCCACCCGTTTTTTCCCTGAAGGCACGATTCAAGTTTATTGTTGAAAATGAACAATCTCCCTGAGATTACATCAGTAAATTGATGTCATGCTTATGATCTTATCTTTGTCAAACTCTCCATACCTGTAAGATGACTTCACTGCATTACATACTATTAGATGAAATAAGACAATGTGAGAGACTCTATGGATTTTTCCCCCACAGGTAATTAGGCAAGGCATAGATTCTGCACTTGAACTCTTATGACATTTACTGCTGAAAGGTTAAGAAGTCTGTTGAAGATGACAAGGACTTCAGGATTTGAGATCACATTGTGGCTCCTCTTGTAAAATGGCTGCCATGGGGAAATAACTCTATGAAAAGTACAGATTTCTACCAGCCCCTTTTTTCTGCACTGCCCTTTGCAGTCCTTCAGCTAACTTTCATCCCTTTTCTGGGTAGATGATAAATAAAGGCAAGTCTCTTTAAGCCCGACCTTGATGTCTTTACAGACCTATTCATGTAGGCATTTCAATAACAAAACAGAAGCAGTTTATCATTTTCTTAGTGCAGTATGTATTTTTGACTTTGCAGTCTAGTCTACAACTTTGGAATCTTCTTGAGGTTTTCCACCAAAGTATTAACTAGGTGTAATTATGTTTATTTTTCTGACATAGCAGGGGTCAGTATAGTTACAAACCTACCAGTACATTATAGCTATCTAAAATAAAATGTTATACACTTTGCATGTTCTCGCCCATTATTTGAAATATATTTGATTACTACTTGGAAGAAGACTGCTTTTAAAAGAGCAAAAGACTGCTTTTAAAATAGCAAATAATCCTCATTATTTTACAATAATTTGAAAAAAATATTTTCCACTGTATCATTGTATTGCTAAAACGTACCATAATTGATACATTTAATAACAAAATATGTTCTTGAAAGCATTATGCATACAAACTATGTGGTTTCTAAATGGATGGGACTCACTCTCATAGAAGATTGGTGAAATTTAACATAGGGAAGATTGGGAAACACTCCAGAAAAAAAGGGAAATCTAATTTCTGGATACTTGGACAGAGGAAAGGCAAAAC